>NW_026294436.1:33442726-34042726 GCF_007827085.1 Peromyscus californicus insignis | reverse complement strand
AAAGTAAAGAAAGAAAAATTAGAGTTACAATAAAGGAATTTTGTTTTCTGTTTTTGTAATGTATCTAGTTAGACTGATCTATAGATGTACACATGGAGGTACAAATTAGATATAGGTATGGATATAGATGGTCATTTTATGTATCTATGTAACATCTAGGATTTACAAGTGATATTTGTTGTCTTATAGGAACTTAATTATCTTTATATTATTATCTCTTATCTATTATGCTATTATCTATTGCATCTATTTTTTCCAAATAACGTAACTTCAATCTTTATGGTGGAATTCTGTTATACATATACTTCTTCTTCTTTATTCCTTCCTCTGTTGATGGACAACTAGGGTTGTTCTGAATCTTAGTTATTATGGGTAGTACTGTAAAAAATACCACTGTACAAGCATCTCCGTGGTATATTGACTTTGTGTCTTATATATAAATACTCACAAATGCATAAAATATGGTAATACCATATTTTTAGTTTTTTTAGAAATCATAATAATGATTTTTTCAATGTAGCTCCTAATTTTACATGAACACCAATAATATATTAGAGTCCCTTTATGTCCAAGACAGACCGACAAATATTATGATTTATTTCTTTTTTTTTTTTTTTTTTAATTTATTTTAATTTATTTTGCAATACAATTCAGTTCTACATATCAGTCACGGATTCCCTTGTTCTCCCCCCTCCCGTCCCCCTCACCTTCCCCCCAACGTCCCCCCCCCATTCCCATCTCCTCCAGGGCAAAGCCTTCCCCACAGACTGAGGTCAACCTGGTAGACTCAGTCCAGGTAGGTCTAGTCCCCTCCTCCCAGGCCAAGCCAAACAATCCTGCATAGGCCCCAGGTTTCAAACAGCCAACTCATGCAATGAGCACAAGATCTGGTCCCACTGCCTGGATGCCTCCCAAACAGATCAAGCCAATCAACTGTCTCACCCATTCGGAGGGCCTGATCCAGTGTGGACCCCTCAGCCATTGGTTCATAGTTCATGTGTTTCCATTCATTTGGCTATTTGTCCCTGTGCTTTATCCAACCTTGGTCTCAACAATTCTCGCTCATATAAACCCTCCTCATTCTCGTTGATTGGACTCCCAGAGATCCACCCAGGGCCTAGCCGTGGATCTCTGCATCCAGATCCCTCAGTAGTTGGATGAGGTAGTCTTGAACGCATTGGCATTGGAGACTACTTCCTAAATAGAACACCAGTAGCACAGACTCTGAGAGAAACAATCAATCAATGGGACCTTTTGAAACTGAGAAGCTTTTGTAGAGCAAAGGATATGGTCAACAAGGCAAAGCGACAGCCTACAGAATGGGAAAAGATCTTCACCAACCCCACATCTGACAGAGGACTGATATCCAGAATATATAAGGAATTCAAGAAATTAGACATCAAAATGCCCAACAGTCCAATTAAGAAATGGGCTATAGAACTAAACAGAGAATTCTCAACAGAGGAAACTCAAATGGCCGAAAGACATTTAAGGAATTGCTCATCATCCCTAATCATCAGGGAAATGCAAATCAAAACAACTCTGAGATACCACCTTACGCCTGTCAGAATGGCTAAGATCAAAAACAATGATTTATTTCTTAATGACAGACATTCTTTTTTTTTTGGTTTTTCTAATTGGGTTGTGATAGAAAATCAGTGTAGTTTGAATTTCCATCTCCCTAGTGGATAGGGAGTTAGAACATTTTTATTTTTATTATTTTTTTCAGAATCAAATACTCATTTCATTAGTCTGTTTATTGATTAGGTAGTTTGGTTTCTTGATAATTTTTAAAATGTCTTCTTAAGTTCTATGGATTTTTCCTGTGTCAAATTTATAGCTCGTCAGTTTTTTCTTCTGTTCTGTAGGCTGTCTATTCTCTTTATTAACTGTTTGCTGTGCTGAAGCATTTTCACATCATGAGGTCTAATTTTTTTATTTTATTTTATTTTTTTTATTTTTTTAATGATTCTTTTTCTTTCTTATTTTTTTTTAGATTTATTTATTATGTATACAGTGTTCTGCCTGCATGTGTCCTTGAAGGCCAGAAGACGGCACCAGATTTCATTATGAGTGTTTGCGAGCTACCTTGCTGGGAATTGAACTCAGGACCTCTGGAAGAGCAGTCAGTGCTCTTAACCACTAAGCCATCTCTCCAGCCTGAGGTCTAATTTTTTAATGTTGACATCATTTTCTGGAAGTCTTTGCTTATGTCTTTATCTTAATGTTTTTCCTTTGACAGTTTTAGAATTTCAAGTCTTACCTTAATATCTTTTATTTACTTGAGGTTTACACAGCTAAAGCATGAGATTCTAGATTCATTTGTCTACATGTAGGGTCCAGTTTTACTAGCCAATACTAGAGTGACTTCTTTTCTCTTCCTTCAGTTTTGTCAAAAGTCAGGTGTCTCATGTTATGGTCCAAGACCCCTGGATGGAAAGAATTTGATGCAGAGAACCTATTTACTTCTCAGCATTACCCACTACAGAAAGCAGTTTCTCTAACCAAGGTTGAGGGCAACACAAAGCTATAATTCTGCATCATAACGGGCCTAGAACACAAGGGAAAAGTAGACACATGTACCCATATCTAATCCAGAAACTATCTCCAATTTATAGTCATTGAAAATGAAAAATTAGTTTTCCCCCAGGGAGTCTCACTGGGAAAACATACAACGCTTCATAGTATGCCCCATGCCCAACAGTAGATGGCCAACCAAATGAACTCAGAGGCATCTTTTGAGGTTCTTTGTCTCATAATGTTAAGTTGGGGCATTTATTTTTAACCTTATAGATCTTTTGCTTAGATTATGGCTTCTGGTTTTTGGGATTTGGTGGGATTCCTGTGTGTCAATGTGTGTGAGTGTGTGTATCTCTGTATCTATAGGCATTTCTTATGCTTTTTATTTGACTCTTTTACTTGTTTGGTTGTTTTGTCATATTCCAATTTATTTGTTTTAGATTTATTTTATTTTATTGTTATTCCTTAGATGCCAATTTTTGTTCAATGACAGACAGAAATGGATTAGATGGAGTTGTTTTTGTGATTCCTTGAGCATATTTCTTACTTGTATATAGGAAAGCTACTGTTTGTTATACTTCAGTTTTTGTACATACCATTTGCTGTAAGTATAATAAGTGTGTCTTTAGGGTCTTTTATTTGCAGAATCATATCATTTACAAATAAAGTTATTTTTCCTATCTTATATGCACACTTTTCAGTTTCCTTCTCATTTCTCTAGAAAGACTCCATGTACTATACCGGGTACAAGATAAGATGTCTGTAGGGCTCAGCTTACTTCCTCACTCTGGCCTATACCATGCCCATCTTTCCAATACAAAATAACTGGAGGCATTTCCTTTGAGACCAGGTATCTGAATATTGTGTTCATTGGGCTTGCCATGTCTCACTGTGTAAATGAACATTTCAATGTTTATGAAAACAATGAAGTTCTTCTATGCAAATTTTAAAGCAGTCATAAAAATTAGTTTTTAGATAAGGAATTAAAAAATGATTGATCATTGATTCTAGAGTTTAAAATTAAGTAACTGGTCATCGCTCTCCTCTAAACTGATTTCAAACTCTGGGGTTTTTTTGCATTAAAATATTATAATATAAAGATCAGATTTTTTAATTATGTTTTAATACATTAAAAACTTATTATGCATGTACATGAATTGTATTAACTGTGATGTAAAATCTCTTTTACTGTCAGTAGACATCAAGAATTCTAGCCAGTATTGTTTCAATTATTTATGTTTTTAAGTATGAATTTGCTGATACTGTATTTTTCTCTCACAAGAAAAATATAGCACTATATTTCTTTTGAGAAGCTTTGTGAGTAGGGAAGATATATTGGTTGATACTGAATAGCAGTTTTTTAAAATACTCATTCCAATGAGCATTTTTAAATTTACTATCCCAAGTAGTTTTTAAATTTATTGTCTTTTTTAATGGCCTTCTATGTATCACTAGAAATTTTGACTCATTTGTTAATAATAGGAAATTAGTCATTCCTCTTCTGACAAGTATAGCTGTGGTACAACAATTAATATCATAATATTTTGAGTAAACAACAAGGTTCATTATTATCTATTAGCTCTAACATTTATAGTAATTCATATTCCAGTGGAAAGAGTGTAAGCAGCTATTTCTATTTGCAAACTTTTCAAAACTGAACCAATTTTAAGTACCTACCTATTGCTATAAAGCATAATAATGTGTTAGAGAACCATGAAACCTGCCTTTGTCTACTTGATCACTATAAAAATATGTATTTGTGATGGCCATGGTAAAAGAGTTCACATGCTAAAGAGGGACCTTAGTCAGAGTATTTTAGGTATTGCCACTTGAAATACATTTATACAAATGAGTTTATTTTGGAGAATGACTCAAGTCCGGGCACCTATGAGAATCTAATACTTTCACAAATGTAAATTCTAACAGGAAGAGAATGCTGAGTTCTACAGCTTTCTAAAGTGAGCAAAAAGGACAAGCCTATTCTTGAGTTCATGTTTGTCTCATTCACATTGATCTCCAATACTCACCATTTTAACAGATACGTTTTTGAGGATTTTCTTCTTCTTTTTGCAGTATTTCTTTGATTCTCTTACTTTTGGTTCACATATTTGATGCTTTTGTCAATGGTTTTAAAATGCATACCTGAGAAGTCCTCTTACAAATTCATTTCATATTTGTAATTTATCAGTTCCCTGCTCAAGAAACAAAGACAAAGCCCAACAAATGGATGTACTAAAATATCAACATATAATCTACAAAATTTACTAGTTAATTAAATATTTGTAATATAATCTATCACTATTAACATATCACCCATATAATTACTTTGTTATAGAAATAAAAACCTTCACTATTTGTTCATAAAAAAGAGATGGGAGAATATTAATTTTTCTTCTTATAACCTATTCACTTTCCTTGCCAAGAGTGACTTAATAACCCGAATCTTGAGAAGAAGCAAAAAAAAAAAAAAATTCCAAAGTGTCTCTGACATCTGAAAATATAAGAACAAATTTTCATATTTAGAATTTAAACTATTCTATTATAAAGACTCATTCCTACTGTTCAAACACAGATGTCTCTGCAGTAAAAACCTTCCTTTACTGTATTTAACATAGTTATGCGGTTTCTGCTCAAATCCATTTCTTCTCAGTTTCTCTAATTTATATTTTAACAAGATGATTCTGGCAGTTGTTGCTGGAGGAATGGAACAGACCTCCAAGTGTGAATGTGTAATTTTACACTTGAGTCTGTTGGACTGGTCACATGTTAGGAATCAGAACACAAGTCAGTTCAAGGATGGCACTGCCAAGCTGGGGAGGGCTGATACAGCTAGACTCCAAGCACATAAGTGGAATGAGAACAGGGTGAATTATAGGGTGACACCCTTATACATTGACTTTAAGATGATAGAATTTTTAAAAGTTTACAAAATGAAATTTTGTAAAATTTAAAAATCTACAAAATGAAACTAATCACTTGAGGTGGCAAGATGTTTCAGTGGGTACAGACAGTTGTTGAACAAACCTGACAACCTAAGTTTGATCTCTATAGCTCACTTAAAGTTGGATGGAGAAAACTGGTTCCACAGTATTTTCCTCTGACATCCACATTCATGTCTTGGCATACAGGTCCACACAAACATACAAAATATGGACAGAAACTCTAATAATATCTTTTAAAAGTACTCATTACACATGCATTAAAACTTTAATGTTTCAAAGGAGACTTGTATTGGCCATTTAAAAACTCTTGTTTGGAGATATATATATATATATATATATATATATATATATATATATATATATATATATATATATATATATATATATATATTCTTTATTTAAAGTTATTTTTAGTTGTATATAAAATGTGAAGATTATACAATTATAATGTATATATTTTTTAACTTACTTAGATTTCAAACAGGGTCTCATGTTGTCCAAGTTGACCTTAAACTTGTTATGAAGCCAAAGATGTTCTTAAACTTTAGAGCTCCCTACCTCTCTCTACCTATCAAGTGCAGATTCCAGAAGTTTCACTCCAGATCTGGTTTGCTATTGTGCTGGAAATCAAATGCATTGCTTCCCACATGCTCTCCAAGCACTATATTCCCAGTAAAACACTCCATAGTATATTATGAGAGTCATATAGCATGTACTGTACAAGTACATCCCTATACTTATCTTCTCTGTGAATTTTATAGTGAAAATATAGTTTCAACCAGACTTTGAAACACACAATCCATTATTGATGTCTTTGTTCATCATGCTACATAGCAGCCTATAAGATCTTCCTGTTCCTAAATGTAAAAGTACCCTTTGGTTAGCATTTCTCCAATTATCTCTTCTTCTCAATCTTCTCATAAAAATATCATGGGGTATTTGCTTTTTATTTTCAAGAAGAAATTTTGTACATAGAAATAAAGAAGTCATATCTATAATTTGTCATTTTCAAGAAAATTTTCTTCACTTAAAGGGTTTTAACATACTAAATGAGATCCCTTATTTCACTATTTTTAATCTCTAATTTTGGTATTTAAGTTAACATAAATTGAATGCTTCAACAATATTGGCATGAGTCAATAGAGTGAGTAATACTGCCCTCTTCAATGTGGGTGTTTATTGTCCAGTCATTTAGGAACTCCCCTTCCTTCCTTCCTTCCTTTTTCCTTCCTTCCTTCCTTTTTCCTTCCTTCCTTCCTTCCTTCCTTCCTTCCTTCCTTCCTTCCTTCCTTCTTACTCTTCTCCCTTCTTTCTCTCATTACCTTTCTCTATCCTGCTCCTCTCACTCCTACCCTCCCTCTTCTCCTTCCTCCTTTCCTTCTTTAACTTCTAGTTCTTAATTGCTTGCTTTATTATATTTTAAGAGAATCTGAAGAATGAGTCCTGGTAAGTGAACAGATGATGATCTTTGTTTTCACACACTAAGAATACACATAGGTAATTCTATGTGAGGACAAAACTCATACTCAGAAATATGACTATAGAATATCTATAGGCGACCTTTAATACTCAGTGCTCATAACCTTTACAATAGGTAATCAATGCTTGTACAAACTTTACAGGTGAAACTAATTTTATATAGCACAACATTTATACATCTGAATATCTGGAAACAACTTCTTTCAAAAGTTTTGGCTTAATTTCACTTAACTTTGACTTTTTCATTACCAGTTACTATGTAAATTACCAAGACACAATGTGCAATCCAACACATTTCAATTTTATTTATCCAACAAGATATAAGCTTAGTGACTTTATTTCCCATCACTTACATTAAATAATTAGTGCTGAATAATAAAATTACAAAGTTTTCTTTTCAATTAAGACTTTCACATACTTGTACCAAAAGTGGTTTGCAGTTCTATGTACAATATCTAAACAAGTGTCATTATGACCTAAAAGCTTTTTGCATTTTTATGCACTTTAGTCTGAAATGTTTACTGCTTCTATAGCTTTTTGCAATTACAGTGAAGTGAGGCAGAAAATAGCAGTTCAAAAAATGTATTCAAGTAATGAAGTTGGAACCATTAGTTTCAAAGCTCTTGTTATTTTAGTAAATATTTAATCTTCCTAACAGCATGGGTTCCTAATTGATCTTTAAGTATTATAGTTCCTGGACATTTTTAATTGACTTCTAATTGCTACATTAAGACAGTTAGACAATAAAGTGTAATGAATGGTTGAGATTTTTACAGTTAAATAAATCAACAGAATATAATAAATTTTAAAATTCATCTTTATCATTGAAATTTGAAACAGAGTGTAAGAAAGTCCATATATTTGACCAGGTTCTTTTCAACTTGAAGCAGTCTACTAATTTAAAAAGAAACAAGGTAAGTATTTAATTATACATTAATATATACCATATATGTAAAATATTAATAAAGAATTAATAGCTTTTATAATAGCAATTTTATTAATTTCCAGGTTCCTACATGTTTAGTATTGTTTTTTTGAATCACTTTTAATATTTGTCATCTACTTCACTGGGAGTAAGTGAACTACTTTCATTAATTTGTAAGGAATTTATTAAGCATACCATTCATATATGCAAAGTATGGTACAATAAGCTAATGTAAGATAAAGTGTTACAACTCTTACAATTAACACATAAATACTTTTTATAATGAATGGTTTTAACTTAGTCTATGGTAGCATGAAAACATTGAGATTTCTTCTATTCAGTTCTATTAGTGTAATAGTTATTCACTCTCCACTACCACCCCCTCAGCCTCATTCCCCATTCTCTACCAAATGTACACTGACTTATTATTTATTATAAAATTTTATACGATGAATTTCATTTGTTTTTTTTTTTGCTCATAAATAATAAGAGGTAACATTTTATTTGTCTGTTCCTGGATATTTCAGGAACATCCACACACAACATGATTTCCTTTTTGCCTCTTGGGTAGATGAAGTAGCAGAACATTATAAGAAGGTAGATAAACCAGGTACTTTCACAGATAAGGTAATAAGGTATCAAGAATAGAACACATGGATCTGTTGAGCACCACGAAAAGACAAAAAAAATCTATAAGTGTGGACAATGAGGAAAGAGCAGAAATTCAAGCTAAAGTTATGTGAAACATTCAGTGAAATTGTAGGCAGGAGAAGCTTTATATCCTGCAGTGGCTCTAGCAGAAGCTAAAGTTCCAAGGTAGTTTATTGTAGTGTCACTATAATTCCTCTCTTTTATGGACAAAGCCTACAGGGAAAAGAGATGAACCTAAGCTGCATGTCACATTTCCCATAGCAAAAGTTGTGTAACTTCTCCCACTACCTGGTTACAATATCTTCACATACATTCCACAGTGAGTATGAAAAATATCATTTAGTCCATCAGCCATCTGGAAACATCTCCATAATCATGTAGTGAACCTGATTCATCAATGATATGTATCACACAATAGTATGTAGGAAAAGATGACCACAGTGAGATACCCTCTGAACACTCCTTTCTCGGGTCTCAGAGTACTTTCCATAGTTTATCAACCATCCCAAGGAGCATGCAGTGACTATATTAAGAGGGAAGTATACTACCATATCTATCCCATATGGAGAAAGATAGCTATATAGAGATTGCTTCTGCAGGTGCTCTGGCCTCTTCTTAAGAAATGACTTATCTTCCATCACAGAGTCTATGTCACTGTTCCTTTCCAAGTAATCTCTTTTCCCCTTGGTTGTTTTTCAAGAGCCAATTGTGTTATGACACATTTTTCTATTTATAGTTGCAAAAACGATATATTAACCTCAGATTTAGACACCCACAGCAGACGCAAGAAACAATTACACCAGTATCTAGGTTAATGAGTTTACTTGGGTTATATTTAGAAGTAAAATGGGGCATTACTATAAAAATACAAGTAATTCAACTTTCCTTGAAAATAAACTCATGCCAGCATAGGTGAGTGCTCAGAACATCTGAAAGCCTGCATGTCCTTGGTCAGCTTACAAAGCAGTTCCACCAAAAAAAGACCCATCGCCCATAACAACGTTTATTGCTAGTGTAACCTTTGGGATACATCTTATTAGTATTTTGCATTTACAATCTTACTATGTCTTGTAAGTTTTATAAGTTTCCTGTGACTTATAAGTTTCACTAACTTTCTAAGCTTTTTTTTTTATGAGGGGCATTTTTCAATGAGACAATGTTTCAATTCAAAGGTAATAGTTATATAAAACTTTTGTAAGCCACAATAATCTAATAATAATAATATTATTATTATTAATAATAATAATAATAATTCAATAATAATAACTTCATAATGATGAACAAATTTGCTGAAACATTAAAACAAATTTTATAAAATAGATTCTACTGGAGATAGCACAGTAGATAATTTCATTTCCCAAATTAAAAATATAATATATTTACTCCAGTAATATGAAATATGTAAAGATATTGCAAAATCCACCATGTCATATTCCTGAAATCATACATGTATTAATACTAAAGGATCTTTGGATTTTAGAGAAAATACATGCTAGTGTTAAGAAATAACCTATATGATTGAGAAAATTTCCCTCAATGCATTAAAAGAAAAAGAAAGAAAGAAAGAAAAAGAATTCTGCCTTTGTACATATCTAGAGTTAGTGACTTGAAATTCATGATGCACAGTTTCAAAGTAAAAATAAAAATTCTCTTTATAAGCTTGAAGTTGGTTAAAGAAAAGGAACAGGTATTTGAGGTATCAAGTGATACAGTTAAGATTTATTCCTCCAGTGTTTTCTCAGCCATTGCGCAAATGATAATTTCTAGTCATAAAGGAGTAGCCAGCTGGAGAAGGACAAACTATTTCCATTTGTTAATGAAACTTAAAATGCTGCTAGCCAGTTTCAAAGTTATTTATATTCAGAATCAAATAGTGAGAGCACCATAAATATTAAAAAATGAAAAAGTACTAAGCATAGTCAAGGATAATATATATATATATATATATATATATATATATATATATATATATATATACTTTGCCTACCAGAAATATTATCAAGAATGGAAATTTACAATAGTTTAATAAATTTCCATCTGCCAAACACAGACAGATATGGTAAGTATGATATTTGAAAAATAACTTCATAAGAAGAAAGAATAAAAAGAACAACTGAGAAGAAAGGAGGGAAAAAATGGCATATTGTGTCATCCTTTATTTATGTGGTGGTTAGAGTGAGAAATGAATGACATATGCTCATGTATTTGAATACTTGTTCTTTAGTTGTTGACATAGTTTTGGGATGGTCAGTGTTTTAGTAGGTGTATCATTGCTGGAGGACGTATATCACTAAGGGAAGGATTTGAGGCTTATATAGCTTGGTACTACTTCCTGTTTTGATGTCTCAGCTTCCTGTGTGTAGATGAAATGCCATCTCCATATCCAGACACCAAGAATGGCTTTGTCCTCCTACAGACATGATTTCCTCTCCATAGAAGGCTGCAAATAGATCCATATCTGTCACCATGCAACAAAACTTAAGTCCAAGTGGATCAAAGACCTCAACATAAATCCAGGTACTCTGAACCTGATGGAAGAGAAAGTAGGAAGTAGTCTTGAATGCATTGGTATAGGAGATCACTTCCTAAATATAACACCAGTAGCACAGACACTGAGAGAAACAATCAATCAATGGGACCTCTTGAAACTGAGAAGGTTTTGTAGAGCAAAGGATACGGTCAACAAGGCAAAGTGACAGCCTACAGAAAGGGAAAAGGTCTTCAACAACCCCACATCTGAAAGAGGACTGATATCCAGAATATATAAGGAACTCAAGAAATTAGACATCAAAATGCCCAACAGTCCAACTAAGAGATGGGCTACTGAACTAAACAGAGAATTCTCAACAGAGGAAACTCAAATGGCTGAAAGACATCTAAGGAATGACTCAAAATCACTAATCATCAGGGAAATGCAAATCAAAATGATTCTGAGATACCACCTTCACCTGTCAGAATGACTAAGATCAAAAACACTGAAGACACCTTATGTTGGAGAGGATGTGGAGCTAAGGGAACTCTCCTCCACTGCTGGTGGGAATGCAAGCTTGTACAACCACTATTGAAATCAAAATAGTGCTTTCTTAGAAAATTGGGAATCAATCTCCCCCAAGATCCAGCTATACCACTCTTGGGCATATACCCAAAGAATGCTCAATCATACCACAAGTGCACTTGCTCAGCTATGTTCACAGCAGAATTGTTTGTAATAGCCAGAACCTGGAAACAACCTAGGTGCCCTTCAACTGAAGAGTGGATAAAGAAAATGTGGTACATATACACAATGGAATACTACTCAGCAGAGAAAAACAATGACACCATGAGATTTGTAGGCAAATGGATGGATCTAGAAAAAAATCATCCTGAGTGAGGTAACCCAGACTCAGAAAGACAAACATGGAATGTACTCACTCATTGGAGGATACTAGGTGTAAAACAAAGATGACTAGACTGCTACTGACAACTCCAGGGAGGCTACCTAGAACATAGGACCCCAAGAAAGACACAGGGATCACCCAATGACAGAGAAATGGATGAGATCTACATGAACAAACTGGATATGAGTGGGGTAATAAAGGGCAAGGGTCAAGGGAAAGAGAGCTTAGGGGAGCGGGAAATCCCAGTTGGATCAACAACAGAGAGGGAGAACAAGGAATAAGAGTCCATGATAAATGAAGACCACATGAGAATAGGAAGAAGCAAAGTGCTAGAGAGGTTCACAGAAATCCACAAAGATACCTCTACAATAGACTACTGGCAATGGTTGAGCGAAAGCCCAAACTGACCTACTCTGGTGATAGGATGGCCCAACACCCTAATTGTCTTGCTAGAAACCTCATCCAAAGATTGAGGAAACCGGATGCAGAGATTCATGGCCAGACCCCAGGTGGTGCTCCGGGAGTCCAATTGGTGAGAAAGAGGAGGATTTGTATGAGTGAGAATTGTTGAGACCAAGATTGGAAAAAGCAAAGGGACAGATAGCCAAACGAATGGAAACACATGAACTATGAACCAATAGCTGAGGAGCCCCCAACTGTATCAGGCCTTCTGGATAAGTGAGACAGCTGATTAGCTTAATCTGTTTGGGAGGCATCCAGGCAGTGGGACCAGGACCTGTACTCAGTGCATGAGCTGGGTGTTTGGAACCTGGGGCTTACACAGGGACACTTGGCTCCGCCTGGGAGGTGGGGACTGGTCCTGCCTGGACTGAATCTACCAGGGGAGTCTTTGCCATGGAGGAGATGGGAATGTGGGATGGGCTGGGGGGAAGGCCGGGGGGGGGGGAGAACAAGGGAATCCGTGGCTGATATGTAAAATTAAATTATTAAAAAAAAAGAATTGTAAGTCAAAATAAAATTTTTACTCCTTCAGTGTCTGGGTCATAGCATTTTATCATAGCAACAACAAAGTAATTAATACATTGCACTTTGAGATTCCTTCATTTAGAAATTCATTAATCTATCCTCTGCACCAACATCTAAGCATACTGACTTCAGTTTAAGGGACTTCAAACAAAGAGAAGCCTAAATAATATTTCTAACTCATCATCTTTTTATTACCCATCTCTCTTTCATCAACATCTGTCCCTCTGCATTGTCCTTGGTGTTTTATTTGTGCCTTTACTGCTTCACTTATGGAAAAGTAGATGAATGTGTATCTCCAGCATGGAATAACAGGTTCTCAAATATGTACTATTTAATTGATATTGAACTAGGAGGAACATAATCTATGATAGAAAATGTTTCTATTGCTTCTTGAATTAAAAGATATTAAAGTGTGACTGTATATCTATAATACTAATTAGTATTTCTATCAAAATTAGGGAAATCTTACAGTTTCTTGCACTAAAAAGTAATTTATGAATATTTTAAGCATATTTTAAGATCACTCCTTTTCATGATGGCTTTATTAGGCTTCCATCTGAACTCGAAGGGTCTAAAGCATACACTATAATTTTGAACTTTTACCAAATTCTTTTAGTGTTAATTACTGAAAAAAATTAATTGCAACTTATAGTGTTACCTATCATAACTGTAATAAATATTACTCAAAGTTGTTCAAAAAAATAATAATTTAGTGTCTGGCTTTCTCCATAATTAACTTGTTCAGCTATTGTATGGATGCATAAAATGTCTATAAAATGTAATATGTACCAATTTTTGCACTGTCCTTGAAACATAATGTATATTGATTTTACTTTCATTGATAATAGCTATTAAATCATAAGATTGAAATTATCAGAATTTTTAATAAAATCATAGCTTTAAGCTAGGTGATATGCAATTTCTCATTTTACTTAGGTCCACTTGAGCATTAAATTTGACTGCATCCTGTGGTTTTCCTTTCCTTAGTTTGTGAGGCATACTTAATTATGGAATCGTACTTCATTTTAGATTTCCATACTTTGTCACACAAGAGATAAGCAATAAAAGTTCCTGTACACACAGCACTATATTATTTGAATGAACATTATTTGTACTATACTAATTAAATAAATTTTACAGAGCTTCAAGTGATACTCAAGCTGTCAGCTTAGAAATTAATTATTCTATTAGAGCAAAAGTAGTTTATGGTCAATTTATAGAAGCTCTGGATGCTGTAAATCTTAAGTGATGAGGAGGTCATACCCATTTACTATGGGAAGTCACAATAAATCTAGTTTTGATTGAAATTGTATATTTAAATTGTTCAATTTCAAATAGATTATATATTTTCTCATTATTGTTGTGATGACTGTGGTTGTTGAGGAATAGTTTAAGTATGAAAAGAATATATTCTGAATAACTAATTGAAGGCATTAAACTTCATGTTGTTTTTACTAATTAAGCCTTAGGGAAATGTGTGGATATTTCCAATTACCCTGAACTTCATAATGCCATCAGCAATTTGTGCAGTGTCTGTTCTTCACATCTCTTCACATAAAATAGCCAAAGACAGACAATTCAGTCTTGGAATTTATTTGATAAAATATAAACAAACACATCTACTGCTTAATTATAGTATGTCATTTCAAAAGGGCAAAAATACAAAATAAAGTATACTTATAGGTTGTGAAACATGATATCAGAGAAATATATCTATTCCTTTTGAAAAATACAAAGCATAAAATATATTGCTTATTATTTTGTAATTTGGAAAATCTTCAAAATGAGAAGAAAAAAATCAGAGAGAATATATATTGGTTATTTATTAAATACATGTAGAGAATGTAAATTATAAAAACCAAGAAAATTTGAGATATCCTTCAAATATTAAGGTTCAAATATTTCTATAACTTATGGAAATTGAACATTTTCTGTAGACTGAAGTTTCTTGGTCCTGCCTGGTCCTGCCTGGGCAGCAACCATTTCATAAAATAATCACTTAGAGGCTTAATATTAATTACAAACTGATGTATGGCTCAGGCTTATTGCTAGCTAGCTCTAACATCTTAAATTAACCCATTTCTATTAATCTATGTATCACCACCACCTGTCTTGTGGCTTTACCTGTGTTCTATCACATCTTGCTCCCCTGGAGGCTCATAGCATCTCCCCAACTCCACCTTTCTTTTCCTTTTATTTGTCTTGGATTTCTCACCTGACTATATCCTGTTTCTCAATAGGCCAAAACAGCTTCTTTATTAATCAATAGTAGCAATACATACTCACATTGTGCAGAAAGACCATAAACAGCACTTTTGCTTTTATTATGAATGTTAATATTTCCAAATGTGGCTTAGAAAAGGATTTCATTGATATAGTGGCTAATTTATATATACTTACATACAAACACATATGCTCTTTTGAAACTATATACAATACACACATATGCATTTGTCAAATTTCAAAAAAGGACCATTTCTGTATGTTAGTAAATATAAAATTTGAACAGAACCATGCTGCTGGTTGCTGGCAGAAGAATAATTTGTGTTTTCTTTTGGATATCTTCCTTGGTTGGTTGCCCTTTAAACATGATATTGATAAGAGCAAATGGGGAGTTTTTGAAGGAATTATGGGTCAAATACATTATGTACACATAGGGAAATCTTAAGGAATAAATAAAAATAAGTGTTCAAAAAGAAATAAATACTTTTATCTTGTCAATAAAATTTTATTTTCTTAATTGATTTTGAATATTAGATAAACATGTTACTAGAATTTTTAAATTTTTGTTACTCCAGTGAATTTAAACTGGAATAAGTGACAAATGCATATATGTACATATATCATAACCAAATAAGGTATATAATGTTATACATTAAAAATACTTTATAACAGAATTATTTAAACAAATAATAAGATAATGTATACTTGAATAAGTATCAGATGCATTATTTTATTAAATATATCTAAAACTTTATGATAAAAATGTTACAGTTACTAGTCAACTCACATAGCATTGTCTGATCAAATGAGATGGAAGGGACCTTTACTCTTCTAGAAGAGTTAGGCAATTTCAAGAAAATGTAACACATCTTTGCCCAGTAAAGTAATATTCCACATTTCTCCCTTTTTGTCTAAATAAAAATGAAGTTTTTAACTTTAACATAGTAAGACTATATGCTAGAAGAACAGTTACCAAGTAAGTATTACATTTACAATGGTCAGTCCATTTGTATTTGGCAAATTCATTAAAACTATTCTATTATTTATCCTTTCTGTGTGAATCCAAAGTTTTGTACCTATTTTACCTTCTATCATAACTAAGAAAAACTGTAGCTATATCTATCTAGTTTTCACCCCCATCGAAGACTACAGATGGATAAAATATTACTTGAATAAACAGAAAGTGCCGTGCAAGCCACTTTCAAAACTATAGAAAAGACAGACACATCTGGATGCCTGGATAGTCACCCAATGTTCCTCTGCACCATTGGGGCATCCATCTTCAGCCTTTAGACCTACAAAATCTGGGGGACTTTTCTATGAAGCAGCAATTTTGAAGTACTATCCTACCTTATCTTGGCAAAGTTTGGCAGTCTTTTTCCCTTGTGTCTTGCTCCTCCAATTTGTACAGCATATTGTCAGCAGTCAAGGCAAGGACAGTTTCTTGCCTAAATGACTAGCTTTGCCATAATCAAAGTAAACTCCATATGGAGGTATTTTGATGATCATATCTGTTGGAGCCTGCGGACAGTCAGCTGGGTAGCTGGGTAGAGGCGTGTAGATTGTAGGGACAATGAAGAAGACAGAAAAGAGTCCAGAGGACTGCCAGTCAATGCCGGACAGCCCTGAGTTTATTTCACAGCCAGCTTATACACAGTTTTGAAGGACAGGGTTAGAACAATGCACAGCACAGGCATTTAACTACTGTCTATCCTTCTTGCATCAAGGAGCAGGCAGTTTCATTTTCTATCTCAATGTACCTCTGGTTGGCACCAGCAGCCTGTGTCTAGCTAGATAGTGTGTTCATTCCTGTGGGCTAATCAGGACTTTCTCACAGCCTTGGAGCAAACAAGCTTGAACTCTATTGACTCAGAATAGACTTCAGATTGGGAAACTGGGAAACTGACTCAGTTGTGGGCTCCTACACATATCCTTTATTTGAAGTAAGTTGGTGTTGCCAGGAGCAAACATGTCTCATTGTCAATGAAAAGTCCTATGTTTATAAAACATCTTATATGTCCTATTCTGCAGGTCTTTGAAATGTTTGAAGACCATCTATCTATACAAAATAAATCTCCATATGATCTTGAAAATGTATCTAACATAACTACACATTTGATTGTTACAGATGACTACTAACCTTCTTTTCATACTTATCCTAAAAGGTGCATAATAACAGCTTTCAAGGACTAGATCTTGACCACAAAAGTTAAAATGAACTGCAAAGGTGCAATGCCTTAAACAAGAGTAGAAACATATATACTGTATGTTGTAACAAAAATTACCTTAAATTTGTATCAGTATACAAAAATCCCTTGAAGAGGAATAGAAACATATATACAGTATTTTATAATAAAAATACCTCAAATTTACATCAATACAGAAAAATCCATAGCAATGTAAAATACCTGAGATGAATAGTTGTTTTTTTAAATTGAAAGTGGATTAAATAATCTACCCTTTCATCCTGTTGTTCCTATATTCCCCTATTTCTCTTAAGAAAAATATCCTTGAATCTAAACTCCCTTGCTTAGTTCCTTCTCTGACAATGACCAATAATAATTTGCAACCAACTCCACCAAATGATGACAAACATCCATAAAACACTGAATAATCAAAACTATCTACCCTACCTCTTGGGAATGTGTGCATTGTGTTCTGAAAATTATTTCCTATTGTCTGGGGGTGGTGATATCTTTAGGGAACCCTGGGAAAACAGAATAGTCATGTCCTGGAAAAACTAGTTGTAACCTTTGTCATCCAGTCTCAAAACTGTTCCCAGTATATGTGTCACCCGTCATGTACTTTTTCTTGGTATATTTCTTTTTGTCAGTAGCCAAGATTTCCAGGAGGTCTCCCCTGATCAAACCTGATCTCTATTAATCTTGAGGGAACCATAACCTCTTCCCCAATGCAATACATTTTCTAAATTCTATTTTAAAGGTGAGTCATCCCTAAAGTATCTAGGTTGCTTTAATTCAGCAGTCACTTAGTCAACACGACACCATACAGGACCCAGACACCCTGTGTATTACTCATCTTTATGTGGCTTATTCTTTTTACATTACTTTACTCTCTCTTTAAAGACTATTGCTTTAAAACTATTTCTTCCTATGACTGTCTATACTCATTTTCTTTTCTTTCTTAAGCCTATACACAGTTTTAAACACACTGTAACTTATTTAGAGTTTTTTTTTTCCATCTGTAATTGTCTTCACTGTGTATCTATATACTTTTCTGCCATTGTGAGCTAAACCTTAAACTACTAAGCAGCTTTGTACTGGCTGCTGGATCTGCCCGGCCCAGGTCAGTGAAAGCTGAGCTTAATGTTGTGAGTGTGTCCAAGAGCTACATTCAACAAGGAACTGTGTTCAACTGCCCAAGCTCTAGGAACTTGGTCACTGTACTGTGGCAGGTGTTTTTACTCATTTTCTCTTTTCACTTAGTGTAAAAAAGACTGTATGCTCTGCTTTATGTCAGAGCCTCTTAAAGGAGCCATATCCTTTTTTTCTTTTTCTTTCTATTTTATTTCAGCTTTCTCAGGCCCTATGTGAAATTTAGGCCCCATGTTGGAACACCAAATGTAGTAGTCTTTCTTTTGGGCCACCAGCCAGTTCCCAAACCATGCTATGGAGACATAGTTTTAGTTATGAATGCTTAGTCTTATCTTCTGCTTGTCCCACTAGCTCTTATAAATAAATTAACTTGTTCCTCTTCATCTATGTTTTACCTTTGGGCCTTTTACCTTTCTTTCATTCTGTATGTCTTTCTTATTTCCTCTGTATCTGGCTGGCTGTTGCTGCCTGACTCCTGGCCGCAGGTTTCTTCCTTTCTTTCTCCCATGTTCTCTATTCTCTCTCATTCTCCTCTCTCTTCTTTTCTCTCCCCCTACTTATTCTCTATGCCCACCAGACCTAGTCATCCCTCTTATGCCTAGCTATTGGCCAGTCAACTGTTTATTAGACCAATCAGGTACCTTAGGCAATCAAGGTAAAATAGCAACATATCTTTACATAATTAAACAAATGCAGTATAAGCAGAAGTAACACATCTTTACCTAGTTAAATGCAGCATAAACAAGTGTAAAATCTTTACATAGTTAAAGTAATATTCTGCAACAAAAAACAAATGCAACCCATCTTTGCCTAATTAAAGTAATATTCCACAACACATTGTGTGTGGTTCCATCACTGAACTGTGTTCCATAAGAAAGCAGGCTAAGCAAATCACGATGAACATACTTGGCATTCCTCTATGACCTCTACACCAGCTCTTTTGTCTAGGTTCCTGTTGTGCTTGTGTTCCTGTCCTGACTTGCTTCATTGATGAACAGTAATGTGGAGGTGTGAGTCAAATAAACTCTTCTTCCCCAAGTTGATTTTGGTTAGGGTGCTACCTAACATCAATTGTAACCCTGACTAGGACAATCCTTGTCCCTATGGCCTCAATTTTATGGAAAATGATCTCACCAGAAAATAAAGCTTTAATATGGTTTCAAAGTCCCTTAGCCAATCCCCAGAATTCCATTGGTGACCAGCTCCAGGAGGTCTAACATGATGCACAAGTCTTTCTCAAACACAGAAGATTGCTTTTTTTCCCACTGCTATTGGATAAACATTAATGCCAATAATAAGCTTATTTTCCTTGTGAAAATTCTACTTACATGTATTGTACTCTTTTTGAAATAGATTATATTGTCTAGCCAAATGTGTTAGCCCTTATCAGAGGTTTAAACAGACCTTTTTTTTAATTATTATTTTCTAACCCCTATTACTTAACTTCAATTAATTTAGATTTTTCCAAGTCTATAAAATATCATATAGGTATAGGAAATAGTCTCTCAAATGTTGACTTAACACTCTAAAAGTTCTCATTCATCCTCAGGGAAAACTTTTTTTTTTTTTTTTTTTTTTTTTTTTTTTTGGTTTTTCGAGACAGGGTTTCTCTGTGTAGCTTTGCGCCTTTCCTGGAACTCACTTGGTAGTCCAGGCTGGCCTCAAACTCACAGAGACCTGTCTGACTCTGCCTCCCGAGTGCTGGGATTAAAGGCGTGTGCCACCACCTCCCGGCCCAGGGAAAACTTTAAAAATTGGAATAAGTGTAGTTAACTTCCCCTCTATAGAACAATATATTCATTATTTTCCCAAAGCTGTTGCCATAAATTTATTATAGGACATTCACAAGAATTCCAACATTTTCAATATTCTGATTCAAAAACAAAATACAACAAAGCAAAACACATATCAGGACTTTGGACACTCTTACCCAAACCACCCACATGGTTGGGAGAATTGTAACTCCAGTACAAGTTATTCTAAAATCATTTGTTATCAGTCAGCTCCTAAGAAAGTACTTATGCAATAATGATAGTGAGGGATAAATTTCAAGAGATTTCTCTGCTGGGATGGTCAGTAATCAAAATTATTGAGACAGAATCCATCCACAAAAGGATGATGATTACCATAATTGTAATTGCTCAGTGTTTCAAAAGTGTTGAACCCAAGGCCTTAAAATTACACTTTACTCACAAATCAGGTACCTGTTCATGGCCTCACACAACAAGGTTGATTATTTTTACCTAATTATTTCTCATCTCACTTGTCAAGTGCCTACTTGCAAACCTCTCTTAGAATTACCAGTCTGATCACATATACAGCATGTCCTTCAGAGCCAGAAAGGACATAAAGTCAAGTGAACTCGTTGCAACTACTTTGACCATTTTAATGTCACAATGCCTTTTATTCTATCTACGATCTTCACATTAAACATTAACTTTGGTTGTGCAAACTTTGCGTATGTTTTATATTATTCATATGACAGTATACTTGTTTAACTCTCTTTATTTAATAAATGTTCTTGCACTCACTCTGTAGACCAAGCTGGCCAAGACCATTACACAGAGAAATCCTGTCTTGTAAGAAAAAAATTAGAAAGGATTAGTGATTTCCTGGTGCTGGTATAGAAGGAAAGATGGAGAGATTACAAAAGAGACACGCAAAAATATTTGGAGATAGTGGAGAAATTCATTATCTTAATTGGGGTGACATTTTTATGAATGTATATATGTCAAAATTCAATACATTAAAATTATATAAAAATAAACCTTCTCCCATCCTGATCCCAATGTCCCTTGCTCATAGAATTCCTCCTCTCTCTCATAGACTGCAGTCATGGAGCTCAGCCTGGTGCCCAGCAGTAGATCTCTGCATTTGTTTCCATCAGTCACTGGATGAAGGCTCTATGATGACAGTTAGGATATTCAGCCATCTTATCACCAGAGTAGGTCAGCTCAGACACCCTCTTGACTATTGCCAGTAGTGTATGGTGGGATCATCCTTGTAGGTTCGTAGGAACTTCCCTAGCACTCTGTTTCTCCCTATTTCCATGATGTCTTCATTTATCATGGTATCTCTTTCCTTGATCTTTCACTCTGTTCCTGTTCCAGCTCTAACCTCCTGTTCCCCTATGTTCTCATTCCCCATCCCTTGCCCTCCATTACCCTCCCTCACCCTCAGTTTCCTCATGGAGATTTCATCTATTTCTCCTTTGCTGGGAGATCCATGAGTCCTTCCTAGGGTCCTCTTGGCTAGCTAGCCAAACCATTGGAACCACATGAAATGTGGACCAATAGCTGAGGACCCCCCATGGTATTGGACTAGGCCCTCTGGATAGGCAAGACAGTTGTTTAGCTTGAACTGTTTATATGGCCCCCAGGCAATGGGAGTGGGACCTATTCCTGGAGCATGAGCCAGCTTTTTGGAACCTATGCTTATGGTGGGACACTATATGCAGCCTTGGAGGAGGTGCTTGGACCTACCTCAACTGAATGTCCCATGCTCTGATGACTCCCCATGGGAGACCTTGGCTTGGAGGAGGTAGGAATTGGGGGTGGGTTGTGGGGGAAGGCTGGGAGTGGGAAGAGGGAGGACAGGGGAATCTGAGGTTGATATGTAAAATGAACAGAAAATCTCTTAATAAAAAAACAAAACACATTCACTGGAATTGAGTTTTTTTGGAGGGTGATCAGTATGGATCTATTTGAATTTTTCTAAATACAGACATCCATTTGACCAGAGATATTTGCTGAAGATGCTATCTTTTTTCCATTGTGTATTTCTGACTTACCTATAAAAATCAGGTGTAGATATGTGTGAGAATTTATGACTGGGTCTTAAATTCTTTTTTATTGATCAACATGTCTGTTTTGATTCAAATATCATGTTGTTATTTTATTACTATAGCTTAGTAGTTCAGTTTGAAATTGGGAACGGTGAGATATCCAGCAGTTCTTTTCTTGTTCAGGATTATTTCAACTATCCTAGAATTTTTATGTTTTCATATGCAGCTGATAATTTTACTTTCAAATTCTGTGAAGAATTGTATTGAGATTTTGATGGGGATTTCATGGAGTCTGTAGATTGCTTTCAATAGGAAAGCTGTTTTTTACTATATTAATTCTACTAATCCATGACCACAGGAGATCTTTCCTTCTTCTGATATTTTCTTTCAATTTTTCCTTCTTCAGATATTTGAAATTTTATCATACAAAATCTTTCATTAGGTTGGTTTGAATTACCCCACAATATTTCATATTATTTGAAGTTATTATGATAGGTATTGTTTCCTTGATTTTTTTCTCAGATCATTCATCATTTGCATAATAGGAGGGCTATTAATTTCTGAGAATTAATTTTGTATCCAGCTACTTTGCTTAAAGTTTGTATCAGCTGTAAGAGCTCTCTGGTAGAATTTTTAGTGTTACTCATGTATGCTAGCACATTAAAGAACTATGCATAACACCAAATACACTACAACTGATAGAAAAGAAAGTTGGGAATAGCATTGAACTCATGGGCACAGGAGAAGAGAACACATTAGAGAAGAGAACACGTTAGCACAGGCACTTAAGATCAATAATTAATAAATTGGACCTCATGAAACTATCAATCTTTTGAGAGGCAAAGGACAACCTCTGTCAGAAAGATCAGCAGTCTACAGAATAGGAAAAGTTTTTTAAAATTCCACATCTGATAGAGGACTAATATCCAAAATAAATAAAGAGCTAATAATAATTGACATAAAAATAATCCAATTAAAAATGGGGTACATATCTAAAAAGAGACTTCTCAATAAAAGAAACTCAAATGGTGAGATTCACTTAAAGAAATGTTCAGTGTAACTGGATTTATGTTGAGGTCTTTGATCCACTTGGACTTCAGTTTTTGCATGGTGACAGATAGGGATCTATTTGCAATCTTCTTCGTGTTGACATCCAGTTATGCCTTCTTTATAGAAGAAAAAGTAGGAAATAGTCTTGAATGCATTGGCACAGGAGACCACTTCCTAAACTTCCTAAATATAACACCAGTAGCACAGAATCTGAGAGCGACAATTAATAATGGGACCTCCTGAAATGGAGAAGCTTTTGTAGAGCAAAGGACACGGTCAGGTCAATAAGACAAAACGACAGCCTACAGAATGGGAAAAGATCTTCACCAATCCACATCTGACAGAGGGCTGATCTCCAAAATATATAAAGAATTCAAAAAGCTAGACTTCAAAAAAGTGAACAATCCAATTAAAAAATGGGCTACAGAGCTTAACAGAGAATACTCAAAAGAAGAATCTCAAATGGCTGAAAGGCATTTAAAGAATTGCTCAACATCCTTAGTCATCAGGGAAATGCAAATCAAAACAACTCTGAGATACCATCTTACACCTGTCAGAATGGCTAAGGTCAAAAACACTGAAGACAGCTTATGTTGGAGAAGATGTGGAGCAAGAGGAACACTCCTCCACTGTTGGTGGGAATACAAACTTGTACAGCCACTCTGGAAATCAGTATAGTGGTTTCTCAGAATTGGGAATAAGTCTTCCTTGAGACCCAGTTATACCACTCTTGGGCATATACCCAAGGAATGCTCAATCTTACCACAAGGACACATGTTCAACTATGTTCCTATCAGCATTATTTGTGATAGTCAGAACCTGGAAACAACCTAGATGCCCCTCAACTGAAGAATGGATGAAGAAAATGTGGCACATATACACAATGGAGTCCTACTCAGCAGTAAAAAGCAATGATATCATGAAACTTGTAGTCAAATGGATGGAACTAGAAAATATTATCTTGAGTGAGGTAACCCTGACTCAGAAGGACAAATATGGTTTTTACTCACTCATAAGTGGATACTAGATATGAGGGAAGCGATGGCCAAACTGCAACCCATAACTCCAGAGAGGGTAGCTAACAGGGAAAGACCCTAGGAGGGACACATGGATGACCCTGTGAAGGAGAAGTGGATGAGATCTACATGAGCAGACTGGGTGTAATGAGTGGAAGAGGGCAAGGAGTGGGGGATGAGAACATAAGGAAATGGAAGGGTCAAGCTGGAACAGGGACAGAGTGGGAGGGTGGGGAGGAAGATACCATGATAGATGAGGACATCATGGGAATAGGAAGAGGCAGGGTGCTGGGGAGGCTCTCAGGAATCCACAAGGATGACCCCACCTTGGTCTACTGGCAGTGGTCTAGAGGGTGCCTGGACTGATCCACTCTGGTGACCGGTCTAGCAAATAACCTAGCTGTCATCATAGAGCCTTTGTCCAATGATTGATGGAGGCAGATGCAGAGATCCATGGCCAGGCACCAAGCTGAGCTCCAGGAATCCAATTGATGAGAGAGAGAAGGGATTCTGCAGGTGAGGGATGTGGAGATCATGATGGGAGTACATGCAGAGATACTGGCCACACTAGTGGAAGCCCATGAACTGTGGACTAGTGGCTGTGGACTAGGCCCTCTGAATAGGGAAGATGGTTGTTTGGCTCGAACCGTTTGGGGGGCACCTAGGCAGGGGGATCAGGGTCTGTCCCTGGTCTGTGGGTAAGCTTCTGGGAATCTGGTGCCTATGGTGTGACACCTTGCAGAGCCTTGGTGCAGTGAGAAGGGGCTTGGACCTGCCTAGGCTCAGTGTGCTGGGCTCTGCTGACTCCCCATGGGAGACCTCGATTTGGGGCATGTGGGGATGTGGGATGGCTTGGGAAAGAGGGCTGGGGGTGGGAGAAGGGAAGAGGGGAGATCTGTGGATAGTGTGTGGAGTGAGTAGAAAATTTTTTAATAAAGAAAAATGAAAAAAAAAAAAGAAATGTTCAACTTCCTTAGCCATCAAGGAAATGGTAGTCAAACCACTTGAAGGGACCATCTTACAGTGACAGAAGGGCTAAGATCAATAAAACTTGTGACAGCTCTTACTGACAAGCATTTGGAATAAGGGTGATACTCATCCATTGCTGGTAGCAGTGCAAACTTGTACAGCTACTATGTTAATCAGTATAGTAGTTCCTCAGAAAGATGGGAATCAATCTACCTTAAGATACAGCTATACTACTTGGGCAGACACTCAAAGGATGCATCATAGTACTATAGGGAAACTTCCTCAACCATGTTTATTGTTGCTCTATTCATAATACTCAGAAATTGGAAACAACCTAGAAATCCATCAACAGAATATTGGAAAGATTATTCTGTGGTACATTTCCACAATGGAAAATAACTTAGCTGTTAAAAAAAAATGGCATCATGAACTTTGTAGGCAGAAGAATAGGAAAGAAAAAGTCATTCTGAATGAGCTAACCCAGATCTATAAAGATAAATATGATCAGTACTTTATTCAGCCATTATCAGAGGGATTTCCACCTGCAGCAGATGGGACAAATACAGAGACTCACAGCCAAACATTATGCAGATAGAGATATGTTGGAACACACAGCTCTAAATGAGATATCTCCATCAACTCCCTTCCCTCAGAACTGGGCAGTAACTGTGCCTTCCTGGGCATGGAAGTATAAAGATCTGTTGGCCCAGTTCAAATGCTCTTCTGAGAATTGATCACATTTCCATCTGTCCCTTGGAAACTCTTCTCTTCATTCTAATTTGCTAATTTTAATCTGCTATGAGCTGGAAAAATACAAATAGCTATGTGCATTTTGTGAATAAGTGAACTATGTAAATATGCTGAGTATCCTTATACAGCTGGAGTTTTGGGGAATGAATTTCATAAAATAATCAGACAACACATTCTAAGTTCATATTAAAAAATCACTGATTCCGAAATTCACTAGAATTGCTTTAAGTTTTCTAAATGACTATTACCAGGTACCTTTCCTCTAGTCTCAAACCTTCTGATTTTCTAGAATTGAATAGCACCTCATCATCACTATTCAAAAATCTTAAGTTGCTTCTCAAACTTATCTGGTGAAGGTGGTGAATATCACTGAGCTGATACATAACATTTTAGTAGCTACAAATGCAGAAAAATGTTAAGTAGCTCCAAGAATTGGGACAGAGTTTTAGACTTAGATACTTTTCAATAGTGGGGTGAAATAAAAAGTGTACCAAAAGAGAAATGTAAGCACACATTGCACAGTTCACATCACCAATGTCGGGAGATGACCAGGACAAGAGAACAGATATTTTATCATAAAAAATGTATACTTTTGTTTTAATGTGCTTTTTGACAGGACGCTGATGGACAGAACTGGTCTCATAATTTGCAAGAGTCTGCATCAGAGTTTTGAGTGCTGGTAATATAGACATGAGGCATAGCATATGACTAAAAGAGCTCCACATTTGACTAAGACTGAATTTGGTTTTTCAGTCTCATCCAAACATTTGCTAGTCCAGGAAGCTAGGTTAGTTTTGTTATTGGTACTTAGTAAATTTCAGGACAGTGCAGTCAACAGTTCACTTTAGCGCAATTTAACTTCTAATATGTAAAATATAAGAAAGTGAACAAACTTTTCTCAAGGAGAATTCTGATATGGAGAAAAGCAACAAAGAACTGATATTAACTATTCAAAGCAAACATATCTGGGCTGTACAGCAGTACACTTTGTACACTTTGACTGGGGCTAATGAAAGTGCTCACCATAAGGTCAGAGAGGTGGGGAGAACTGTTTGAGAGAGAAACTGCTCATGAAATTTCAGCTTAGCTCTCCTTGGTGACCTCCCTGATTGGGGAATGGAGTAGGACACTTCAGAAAATTGTAAACAGACACAGACCTTCGATCTCCTCTTCAAATTTCATTATAGACCGAAGTATAGAGAAGTTATGAATGGAAGCAAAAAATAAACTTAACAGTAGGAAATAAAGAGCAAATCTAATAAAAAGACAGATCTTCATATTATAGAGACAGACTGGGTGGCTAAATTCCTTCCAGCCTCTTTAATCACCATTTTATCAACTTTCTCCATCTGGATAAGACCATGGAGTGTCTTTCTATCTTTGCCTGGTTTACAGTTCCCTTATAATAAAGATGTCCAATATCTTCTATGTTACCACACAGGAGATGATTTTATGAATGAGTATTCTTTTGTGTCTCTGTACTTGTTTCTTTATCTCTTTATTCAGCCACACACATTAGTTTCATCTCATCTCTTGGCTACAGTGAATCATGCTGTAATAAATGTGGGAGTGCTGGTTCATTTTCTGCATACTGATCATCTCTTCAGGTTGTTGAAGATTCCCTGGATCATGATGTTTTCTACAATGGCGGTATTATCTTCTGTTCACACACACTATATGAGATGTTCTTCCTTACCATCATACCACCATGCCATTTCTTACATATTTTTTTTTTAACAACAGCTCTTCTACTGGAGTGAGATGATGTTTTATCACCTACTTGTTTATATATTTCTGATTACTAAATGACTGAAAATGGTCATAAACATGATGAACATTTACAGAATTTACTTTTTTGATGTGTCTACTTTAGTGCCTATTTTGAATTCAATTTTTTAATTGAATTCTTTGAATTCCTAGTAGATTTCAGATGTGAACCTCTTGGCATATGTTCACATGACTAAAATATTTTAATTTTCTACCTAATTTGTCTGTTTGTTCTGGTGACAACTTCCTTTTTTCTTGTATAGACTTACCTTAGTTTAACACATTGATGTTAGTTTAGTTTCATTTCCAAAATATCTTTGCCTATATCAATGTCTTAGTTTCCTTGTATTTTCTGCTAGAGTATTTTTTTACATTTTTGAGTTCAGAATTTTATCCTAATTTGTTTTGAGTTGTTTAGTAACTGGAAAATGATGACAGTCTATTTTCACTCTTTTACACACACAGAATAAATATCTTCAAAAGTCATTTACAAGCCGGGCGGTGGTGGCGCACGCCTTTAATCCCAGCACTCGGGAGGCAGAGGCAGGCGGATCTCTGTGAGTTCGAGGCCAGCCTGGTCTCCAAAGCGAGTTCCAGGAAAGGCGCAAAGCTACACAGAGAAACCCTGTCTCGAAAAACCAAAAAAAAAAAAAAAAAAAAAAAAGTCATTTACTGAAGAATACCTTTTCCCAAATATGTGTCATGGCGTCTTTGAAAAATACTGTTTGGCTGTAAGCACATGATTTGTTTTGAGAGTTTCTATCATGTTCCATTGCTTTGTAATGCCAACATGATGTTGTTTCTGCGCTTATTGTGTTGAGTACATTTTAAGGTCTCTAAAATCATGGGAAATAATTATCCTACCCATGCTTTGTTCACCCGTGATACATTTAAATCTGTGAGTATACCAAACGGTTGGTTTATGCCATAACATTTATTAAGTTTATATTTATATTTATTAAGCTTATCTCTAAGAAATTTTCAAATTTAGCTGTTAATCGTTTAACATCAATATGTTGGCTTAGAAACATAGATTAAAAAAGAAATTGTCGTGCTAGAAACCCCATCCAACTACTGAGGGATCTGGATGCAGAGATCCATGGCTAGGCCCCAGGTGGATCTCTGGGAGTCCAATTAGCGAGAATGGGGAGGGTTTATATGAATTGTTGAGACCAAGGTTGGATAAAGCACAGGGACAAAGAGCCAAACGAATGGAAACACATGAACTATGAACCAATGGCTGAGGGGTCCCCAACTGGATCAGGCCCTCTGAGTGGGTGAGACAGTTGATTGGCTTGATCTGTTTGGGAGGCATCCAGGCAGTGGGACCGGGTCCTGTGCTCATTGCATGAGTTGGCTGTTTGAATCCTGGGGCCTATGCAGGATCGCTTGGCTCAGCCTGGGAGGAGGGGACTGGACCTACCTTGACTGAGTCTACCAGGTTGATTTCAGTCCGTGGGGGAGGCTTTGCCCTGGAGGAGGTGGGAATGGGGGGTGGGCTGGGGGGAAGGTGAGGAGTGCGTGAGGGGGGAGAACAAGGGAATCCGTGGCTGATATGTAGAACTGAATTGTATTGCAAAATAAAAATAAAAAAATTAAAAAATAAAAAAAAACAAAAAAAAAGAAAAAGAAAATGAGGTTTGCAGACCTCACATGTACTCAGTATAGGAATCCAGGGACAGCTGAATTGTATTGCAAAATAAAAATAAAAAAATTAAAAAATCAGAAAAAAAAGAAAAAGAAAATGAGGTTTGCAGACCTCACATGTACTCAGTATAGGAATCCAGGGACAGTCACTCATTTAAAAGCTTCACAGTTCTTCTGGAACAGCAGAGCTCACTGAGATGGAGCCAATGTTCCAGCAGGAGATCACAGCTATGGAGAGCGATTCTCAGGAAAGACAACAAAGTCACAGTCATGGAACTGGAAGTATACCCAATAGGATTTCCATAATTCTGTTCTAATTAATTCAGTTTCTTTACTATTTTATGCAGGATTAAGCTGTGCTTGCTCTGCCATTGTTGTGTGTGTGTGTGTGTGTGTGTGTGTGTGTGTGTGTGTGTGTGTGTGTGTGTGACTAGAAAAAAAATATTTTCTTCATTCACAAATGGCCAGGCAGGTATCTGCATTGAGACCCAAGAGTGATTTAGATGTTTAGTTAAATCTGTTAGTATATGAAAGGTGACTATTTTGCATGTCAGATGAGAGTTAATTGTTGATATGAAAGGGGAGATTGTGGTTAATCTTACTTCACAAGCAGGAATATAGGCTGATCATGTGCCATACAGGAGACTCACCATAGGACATGGGTAGGTGCTATCCTCCATGAATATGGGATACTCTTAACCTGGGTGATTTACTCACTATATAACAATGTTAAAATCAGATAAGAATAATGAAATACACTTAGGAACCCACTTTAGTCATCAGTGTCATCCTTAAATAGGTATACCTTTCCTTTGTTTAAAACCTAATACCAGACATTTCTCTCCTAAAGCTCATGGGCCTTTTGCATCACAGGGTAGCTGTGCATTCAGTCCAATGTGCTTGTTCTTGACAGTCTTAAACTGTAATATCGAAAAGTTAGACATTTCTGCATCACAAAATCATCTTCTTTATATTATTTCATAAATGTATATTTATAACCATTATATATATATATATATATATAAAATCATTTTTTTCCTTAATGTTCTTAAAAAATACTCAACATATACATGATTATTGTCAGGTGAACAAGTAGCTTTAAAAGTCAGTGGCTCAATTGTGTTTAGAAAAAAATTCCTTATATGCACTATAAGTCTAAACTAATAGTTACAGTTTAATTTCTTCTATGTTTTTTAAGTTTTTCAAATATTTTGTAGCCATCAATATTATTTTTATGAAGAGACCCAAGGACGAATAAAAATATAGATCATCAGCAGACACATTGGAGTTAATTAAAAATAGCCCTCCTGTAGATTGCTCCAAATGCATGTACATGCAGGGAGGCCTGAGTGGACTCAGTGTTTTTATTAAAAGAGAGCCAGAAAGCACATGGTATTGTCAGGGAAAAGTGGTAGATGGGATAGAGGATGATCTAAAGGGGTAGGGAATCTGTGTGGATTATATCAAAGTATATTATCTGAATATATGGAGTTCCCAACTACAAAAACAAAGCAAAAAAAGAGCAAGTAGAGTTCTAGACTAACTGTGGTAGGAATATAGTTCTCTTTTTTTTTTTTTTTTTTTTTGGTTTTTCAAGACAGGGTTCTCTGTGTAGCTTTGCCCCTTTCCTGGAACTCACTTGGTAGCCCAGGCTGGCCTCGAACTCACAGAGATCCGCCTGCCTCTGCCTCCCTAGTGCTGGGATTAAAGGCGTGCACCACCACCATCCGGCGGAATATAGTTCTTAATCCTATTAATATCTCATTTCCATCTTAGAAATGCATGCTACATGGAAATAGTTACCTTGGCTAAATGACTATATTTGTGTAAGGGCTTGTGATTTAGTCTGATTCCTGGAACTTAGCGACTGTGATTATTTGTGAGCTTGTTCCCATCCACATCCACATCATATTTTGCTATTTGTTTTCTTAATGTTATCCATGTTGTTTAGTTTTTGTTTACTTGACATGAACTGGAGACACCTCGGACAAAGTGATTTAACTGAGGAATTAATTGCTCCATCTGATTTCTCTATGTGCATGTCAATGGAATATATTCTCTTTGTCTCTTTGTCACTGGCTCAGTGTCTCTGTTTCAGTCCCCTCCCCTAGTCTCTCTCTGTGTGTGTGTGTGTGTGTGTGTGTGTGTGTGTGTGTGTGTGTGTGTGTGTAGGAAATTGAACTATGCTCCTCTGCAAAAGCTGCAAGGGCTCTTCCCTTCTAATCCAGACTCACTGATGTACATTTAAATGTTGTGGTTGGTACTTACACTTTTTATATTTTTGATATTTTGAATCCTTGTTAGATGGTAGCTCATGCTTATACTCAGTTTGTAAGTATACCATGAGCAGACTTTGAGCTAAATAAACAGCAAGCATAGCACACACCACACCCCCACCCCCACACCCCCACCACAAACACACACACACACACACACACACACACACACACACACACACACACACACACACAATGAACTACTCAATACCTAAAAGTTAGAAACCTCTATTTTTCTGCATAAAACAAAACATTTAAAGTTGTTTTGAAAAGATTGTGTTATAATAATTTATTATCTTAGCAAGTCTCCTAAGAGAAAAACTGATATTTCATAATCATTCATTGGCTAGTTTTAACAGTTTAAAGTTCTTATTTTTGTCTAAATATGACAAAACCAGATATAGATATATGATATCTACTGTGATTTATACTCCCTCATTTTGTTGTTTATCATTAAATATCAAAAAACATGGTCAAGTAGGCAATCTTTTGAAAATTGTAATAGTTAAGCATCATGTTTTAAAGAATATCAATTTTGATATCCAATAAAGAGTCCTTTACTAACAGGATTACTGTAGAAATGACTGGAATTTGCTGATACTCAGTGCTATCAACTGATGGTGGTTATACCACATCAGTATGGTCTGTCCTTGGAAACACTGAGGAAATACACTACTGCTGTCTACAGTTTTTTTCTTGATGAAAAATTTTGTAGTTAATATGACTATGTTCCTATGATATATTTATAAATTTGACCTGTCAATGTCAGTATAATTTTACATTTTTTTTCAGTGAATTTCAGTTATTAAAGAAAATTCAAGTGCAATTGCCATATTTCTGCAAGCCTCAACAAGAAAATATATTAAAATTTTTATAACTAAACCGCTACTTTTCATGTGCTTCACCTGAAGTGTTGTGGTAATAAAGTAAAAAAATATAGTCTCATAAAAATTTAAATCTGCAGTAGTGTTGCATATCTCTGCAGTACATCATTTGAGCTCTAGTGTACCCTCTCAACTTGACGTTTTCCTATAAGAACTCAGCTAATTCTGGAAGCTACTGTTAGCACTGCTCTGCTTAACTTTTTTTTTCTAGATGTCATTTTGACAATTGAGAAAGCTCCAGCAGCTAGAAAAATGTTCTTACAGAAAGAAAGGCAGCTCAGGAGAAAACAGGACTGGTGAAATATTCAAACCATAGAACTTTATATGGAAAACAACGTTGATTAAATGTTCCCCAGTATTTAACAAAAATAGTTAATAAGTTTGCTATGAAATTTGTATTATACCTTGGTTTCAAGCTTAGTTTCTTGAGTTTCCATAGAATTATTTTGATTATTCATGGATGCATGTATTCAAAATGATCATACTGAATATATTTTAGATTATAGAACTCAAAGTGAAATTGATGCCCTCTCAGAGAATTTCTTTTAGCATGGAAGAGTGGTAAATTCCTGTTTTAAAAACAAATTATACTATCTTACACTTTTGAGCTTTTACACTGTATGTGTGATCCATGCCTTTCCACCACAGGGACATGTAATTGGTAAATTTACATTATTAAGATCAAAATCCAGCTTTCTAAAAGTATTATGATAAAACTCAACATGGTAGCAGATGACTTGGTTTACATAATAATGTTTTAAATATATATATATATATATATGTGTGTGTGTGTGTGTGTGTGTGTGTGTGTGTGTGTGACATTTTTGGATATTATTAGTTTTACAAACTTTAAAATGTATATTATGTGTGTTGGGGGTGGGTTTGTGTAATGCATATGTGTGAATGTATGCATACTTATGTCATTGCCTTCATGTGGGGTAACAAGAACCTTTCAGGAATAGTCAGCTCTCTTCTGTCATTGTGCACTTGAGGGATGAAACTCTGTCAGGATTGTGAAACAAACCACAGATGTTTTGACTTGCTCTGCCATCCTGTCCTAAACTCATTAATCCTATTCACCATAACCATCTTTTCTTACTTCAAATTAAATTAATTTTCATGACACATGAAACAACATTATATAGATTTTTTAGATTCTATGGGATAATTCATGAAATATATCACTTTTAAAAGGACACACATATCTGTCTCTCCAAATGATCTCTATATTGTAAATCTCCCAATTCTTCTACATCTTTTAATGTATTCTATACATGTATCATTTTTGGTACAGCACTTACTATTTGACTGTTTTAATCTGTTGATCATTGCTACCTACTTCTCTAATGTCTACATTTTTTCTGCCTTCTGCTACCACGATTCTACTTTTCAATTCTCTGAATTAAGCTTTCTCTATTCCTCATATGTGTGAAAGTATTTAATTTATTTTATTTCTGTTTCTGATTTAACATTTTTAGCATAAAGTCCTTGAATTGACCAATTGACACCAGAAAGTAATCTTCAACCCCTGTGAGCCCTTTAATTTTCCTCTATTGTCCTTTCTACAAGTATAAGACCTCTTCCTCTTTACCCTTCATGGGTCACATGAGTCATCCTGGGTACTTCAACGTAACCTTTGCAGCCCACATATTTCTGAACTGGAGTCTCTATTCCTTTCCTGAAGATGAAAAAAATATATATTCACAGCCTACTGGTCTTCTCTTTGAATTTTATAAAGTCATCTCAAATATGCGGTGTTAAAACATACTTCATCTTTTCTTCTAAAAGCTCCTGTATGGGGATTCAATCAAGATGTAATTATTCCAGTTCTCTCATTCACTAATCTCAAATTCTCAAGTACTCATAGTCTTGCAGTTCTAAGAACTGTATTTCCTACTTTCTGTTTTTTATAATCGATTCATTTCTCTTAGGTCCACTGTGACTGTCACAATTTAAACCATTGATGTCTCTCAGCTGGCTATTATCACTGTGGCATGCTTTCATGCTGTCTCCAGGGCTTTCTTGCTTCAATACTTTCTGTATTAAAACAAGGTGAGCTCTCAAAATAAATATATCTCTTCATCTCTCACTTGAAATTTCTTGGATATGGACCAGACTCATTACGCCAGTTCATTAGCAGAACCCAAGTTATTTTTCTAGCTCCATCTCTTTCCATTTTCTGGATTTATTCTCCAATTTCCAAAAATCCATTCCTCCATGATTTCTCTTAGAGTTGAAATGTTTCACAAGCCCTAACTTCTTGGAATAAAATTTCCAGCAGTTATCATGGGTCTAATTTCTACTAAGTGAAAAATATGACAAAGGAGCACAGAATTTCATAATAGGCAAAGTAGAATTCAGATTTTAACTGTGTCATTTATACTGTAGTGTGAGTTGGGAAAGTCACTGAGGATAAATACATCTTAAAGATGAGGATAATTGCAGTGCTGATTTGACGACGTGGAAGAACCAAGTGCTACATGCCAAGTTCTCCTGTATTGTCTTATTAAAGGATGGTAAAGAACATGACTAGATGTAAAGCTCTTAATTCCTGCAGTGCAATAGTGAATGTACAGTAAAACCATTATGCAGATAGGCCATCTCCACACAGTTTCATTCTTCTCCTTATCTCTACCTAGGAGGATTCTGCTGTCACTTTTATTGGACTTGAACACAATGTAATTTCTTAAGTTATTTTGAGTTAGTGTATAAGAAAATTCTAATCCCTTTAAAAGCTACAGTACTTCTGTACAGCATGTTCTGCACTATATAAGTTCAAAAATTAATGGACATATTAAAGTTTCGATAGTTATTAATCTTCTTCTATTATATTCATAGGGCATTTAAAGGATCAGAGGCCTCCAAATATCAAGCCATCTTTATAATTAATATGTCAAGGATGGTGTCTTTGCATACTTAAAGAAATAAGAGCTTCCTTCTAGTCTTTCCTCCCCGCCTATTGTCCCTGACTAATGGTTTTGCAATTACCTGACCACAGTGTAACTGTGTCAGATCAGCAATTCAATATGACTTATGTATAGGAACAAGTTGCCATGAATATAATTACTGATATCTATGATAGTGCAGTGTATGAGAAGATAAGCATGCCCCTTTACAAAAAAAATATGGAAATCATAATCTCTCTCACAATACAAGGATTGCAGATGAAAATAAATTGAAAACTCAAAACATACTTTTTCTGATATTTCCCAAATAGTTATACTAACTATAATGCAGATATTATCTTGAAAATTTATACTTGTTGACTTTATCTTGAAAGTACACATTTTGAAGTTGCAGGTTTTTTTCAGGAATTTGGCATTTATTTACAACCAATTTATGATGGTAATTTTGGTCTGGTAACAAATGAAAGTATTTTAAATATGAGGGTATCAGATATCAAATAGATTTTAGGATGTTATTAATTGCCCGCCATGTTTTATTTATTATTTCAGCCACAGTGTATTCTGAAAATATCATATTACATGGTCTCTTTTCCTTTTAGTGTAATCAGCCAGATATATATTTTTCGGAGCTGAATTAGATGACAACATTCAAGTGCACAACAGAAAGAACTTGTTTTAGAATTTATACCATTACTTCATCCCTGAAGAAATTTTTGTTTTAGCTGTGAAACAACACTTACAAGAGCAAGACAATGGATTTTTTAAAAATACATAAGTTCAGTGTATTGTCAAAACTTTACTAGTTTAAACTGCTTCAGGTTTGGCATTTCACAGTTCTGTAGATAAGAAATAAAACTTGAGTCACATTGGCTAAGACAAAGGTGTCATCAGAGCATTGATTTTTGTCTAGAAGACAACTAGGGAAGTCCCTTTTAAAGCCTCCAAGGAGACCAGTTCCTAGAACTGCTACCCAGGGTTACTCGGAGAAAGACTTCTCAAGAGCAGGGATAGAAAAAAATCTTATCTATAATAATTCACACATGATTTGAAGGTCATTCTCTTTTATTCTTCTTCATATCTTAAGCTTCATCCCTCACTGAGCACATGAACACACACACACACACACACACACACACACACACACACACACTCTAATGCACACATGCTGCTAGCTCTGTACACAGCAGCTTTCTACATAGATCTATATGGAGTTCCAGTTTTGTCGTTCTAAATTTTTAGTTTCAATTCTCTCTATTTTAAATATTTGGTTCCAATCCTCTCTCGTTCTAGTTCTCTTTAATTCCAGTTCTCTTTCACACTGCTCTCTCTACCCATTCAGCTATGTCCCTCACTCAGCACACACATACACACACTCACCTCTGCCCAGCTCTTTATACAATTCCTTCACATCACTCTTCTCAGAGCCAAACTCTGCACAAATGTGAGTTATATTTTCAAGGTCACAAAGCATTTCTTGAGTAAACAATCAGAGACAAAGCCAAACGGGTACACATAAGGAATCACATGGTTTCTCTCAGGCTAGGCAGGTCCCATTGAACGGTTAGTGAATAAGACTTTGCCATGCAGGTAGCCTGATTGGTTAGCATTCTCAGACAGAGAATGACATTGAATTTCAGTACGCAACAATAAAAGTTAGTAGGCTGAAACTTGAGTGATAGGGGTACGTGCAGAAAGAGAATTACTGTAGGGGTTTGTGTCTACCAAAGTTGCTTAATATCTGACCTTGACTTAACAATAAACACCTGGGAATTTGTCCTTGTGTATTCTCAGCTAGTCTGTTTTGAATTTGTTCTAAAGTCCAATATTAGCTGTCTTTGTGACTGAGAATACTGTTAATTTCCCATGTCAGTTATGAAAAATATTCTAGTACTATCAGAATTATACTGCTTAAGCAGAAATCATCATCCTGACCATTCACAGCTACATGTGTGTCCAAGGATGTAATATTTTCATGGAATAAAAACACAAGCAGTAGGAAAACATCCATAGCAGTTCTTAGGGAAGAAATGTAGTGGTACATGAGAGAAATTACAGACAGGAGAAACTGGTTATTTACAGTCAGTAACTCCACAGCTTTTCCAAGTATGGCTCCCCATCTGGTGGGTGGACCTGTTAAATACTAGTTGTCACCTGCTGTATATTCCCACAGCCCTCCGCACCTTTTCTTTTGTTTTTCTTGCCTCTGGGCTTCTCCTTCACTCCTTTACTGTGTTTGAGACAAAAGAAGTCAAGATGAATGTGCCATGATAATAAAGGTACCACCACTTGGCAGAACTTAAATAGGGAATATCAGTTAATTTAAGTGTAAGGGTTAGCTAGTAACAAGCCTGAACTATAGGCCAAGGATTTATAATACATATTCAGCCTCTGAGTCGACTATTTGGGACTGGGAAGTAACCTCTGCTTACATGATACCATTGGCAAAATTCATTTTCTTTTATTCATTAAATCTATCATTCCATGGTTTTATATTGTATTATTGAATGTTATAGATGTTAATATTCTATGTAAAACAGTGTCTGAATGCCTATGAGGATATACAACATTTGTTTTTGCATAGTTTCTACTAATGCTTCATGTAAAAGCCTGTGACAATAATACCTTTCCCCCAAACTTCCTGAATGCTGTCATCCTGACACATTGAAACAGACTAAATTCAAGCTTCTGGCTTATTTAATTTTCTTAGGCTGTTACTTTGTTGCTTTGAGTTCTCTTTCCTACTGTAATTCAGTGTTCTTTGTCTTTTGAACTTTGCAGAATCAGGTATATTGTATTCATCTAAAATAAATAACCAAATAAATAGCAATAGCACAAAAATCAATGAGGTTTTGTTTTAATATAAATAACATTTTGTATACATAAACAGTAAAAAAGTACTAAAAGATTAATAATTTTTGTTTTATAAATTTTATATAGTCTTTCAACTTTCATGAGGAATACTTCATAGCAATATTTACATAGAAATTGTAAACCTTATTTTTCTTCATAATTTAAAATTTAATTAATTCTACCCACACTCTCAAGCTAAGACTGTCTTTTGCTTCAATAATTACTGTAATATACATATATATGTATGCATGAACGAGTATGTAGACACAGAAATATATAAATACAAACAGGTGAATCAACACTTTTCTCTGGAGAATATGTAGTTTTATGGTTAGACATCCTGCTTTGGACAACCAATGGGGGTACATATTGGGAGAGGGTAATTCTCCTTCTTTCAGCAGTTATTACCTTCATATAGTTCTTTTTCTAGAGGTGGGACGCTGTGAAATTTTTCCCACAAGGAAGAACTTCTAACCCTGTCAAGCTTTCAAAGTCATACATCCCTGGAAATTGTATTTACTATTTAGTTACTGATTCCTGATCAGCTATTGTCTTTTTTACTATCTTTCAGAAAATTAATTATTGGCTTATTTTTTCTAATAGTATTCATGGCATCCCTGAGAATGTTTGTGTCATAATTGTGTCATTTTGAAGATATTATTAAACTATGTCAAGACATAGTAACACTGTCATAATTTATTTAGAGTTTGTTGAGGAATTTGAAACAAAGTAATAACTTCAGCTGGCCTAGAGGTGCTCATTTTTTGTAGTTTATAAAAAATTAAATTTCATTATACCTAAATTTAAAATTTTAGTAGATTAAGATTTTTCTCAATTTTATTTGATGATGGCTTTCTTCCAATTCATAAAAGCAGATATTCCAAGAAACATGCAAATGGTGAAGCTTATTTTCAATAGCAATCCAGAGTAGAACAAAATGGGAATAATGTCCACATTTGGAACTTAACTGAAGTGACCCTACAGAATGTGAAGATTGAGATTTTAAAAAAAGGGTAAGACACTCGGAAAATACAATCAGTACTAACCTCAGTATGAAGCAGAATTGTTACCCAGCCCATGCACACTTATGTAGAATGCATAGCATATTTGCATTCACAATTTATCACTTCTCTGCATTAAGTATATGAGCAGTTGGTAATATACCATGCTGTGTTAGTTGCTAAGTCTACATATTTAGAAGAAAAGACCTCTCCATTGACCTACCTCTGTATGTAGCCATATCTTTACCCATGAATACTGTTATACAAATCTGGTATAACTACAGAAAAAAGACTGGGTAAGAGATGTATAGACACCAATATGTGCAAACCTTTAAGGAACACAGGGTGAAATAGAGGCAATATCTTGTTTGGAACCTTGAATTAATAAATCTCATTTAGAGTTCCAAGATGTAAGGGGCAAGTGAAATCCTATAAGGTCTATGTTTTGTGAAGCCAACCATAATTTTTTAATATTTTTGCTTTTTACTTTAGCACAGGTTGCTACAAGCCACTAGCATTCTCTCCCCACTCATCAAACATTTCAAGGTGTCAGAGACTAGGGCAAAGCAGCAGAAAACTTTCAGACTGGCCAACTCACTTTTGACAAACTGTAGAGCAAACAGTCATAAGCACAGAGAATTTGTCCATAATGCAATCCCTCTAGTAGCTAGGTAGACACCAAGATAAAAAGGTAGGAAAGAAAGGCACATTGCACACAGACTCAGATCTGATGTTGTTGTCGTTTTTTTCTTATTTATGTTTTCTTATTTTATTTATACATTTATAAACTTCTCTATGCCTTCTATTCTTTCTTTTTCTCCATTCTACTTACAACAAAGAGATTTGAGAGTTCAATGCAATACAGATCAAATGGACTTACAAAATATCTATAGAACATTCAAGTTAAAAGTTACAGTTCTTCTCAAGAGTACATGGGATTTTCTCTAAGATAATAGTATTTTAAGACACAGAATAAATTTTGCCAATAAGGAAAATAAGTCTTAAAATATTTTCTTCTGATGGATATTGTCTTGGTAAGATTTCTATTGCTGTGATAAAACACTGACAATATCAACTTACTGAGAAAGGGATTTATTGAACATGACAAACTCCTAGGTCACCCTCCATCCCTGAAGGAAGCCAGGGCAGGAACTTGTGGCAGAGACCTGAAACCATAAACTTGAGCAGAAGCCATCAAGGAATATTGCTTCCTATTTTGCTTGTCATGGCTTGTGGCTCATCCTATGCAGTGTGGTCCTGGATAACATGACCACGATGACGTAGGAATGAAGAAATTATAGACACTGAAGAAAGGAGAGACACACATACAACACAAGGAGAAGGAATAAGGCAGTCTAGGTGTGAGATGCTGTTGGGGAGCAATCACACTCTGTAAACATCTAGGAGGGGCAAATTCTGGCTTATAGTTTCTACAAATATGGTCAATCATTCATAAATTTTTGAACTGGGACTAAAGAAAGCCTTTGCTATTTCCATGTGTCTGAGGAATTAGGATCCTTGACATAGCCATGTCTATGTCATCAATACACTGTAATTTAAAACTTCATCTACTTCCCACAGATTTATTCAACTATCTTCCTTACATTTCTCAGGCAAACTTTACTAAAGGAGAAACCACACACAGTGGGGTAAGACTTACCAATTGAATCACTAACTACAAACATGCCCTACAGATTTGCCAGTTTTATGGAGGCAATTCCTCAGTTGACATTCCCTCTTTTCTGATAACTTTACTTTGTATCAAGTTGAGAAGAAATGGATTAGCACAGTCATGAAATAGAATTTTTTTTAAAAAAAAAAAAAGGAAGAAAAGTCACAGAAAAGAGAGAGATTGACCAATATACTTTGGGATTTTGTTTGTTTTACACTTTTCTTCATTCTGTGAGAATTTTAATCCATGCATTTTCTTTATGCTTGCCCTACTGTCCCTGCTCCAGCTTTCAATCCTTCTTTCATACTCACCTCTGTATCCTGTTTTACTATCATTTCTTTTGGTAAACTCATAAGTTACAGTTGTCACTGCCCATATACTCTCAGACATGTGGCTTTCTACTAGAGCATTTTTAACCAGGAGTTAAGTCACTTTTGGAAAACTGTGGTGTTGAGGAAAATTGAAAAATTCTTAAATGAAAAGGAAAGAAATATTCAGGATCTCTAAGATACAGTTATTGAAAATTTGGAGATGATAAGTATACATGTTAATATTTACAAAATCAGAAATTCTGGTCCAGTGGCACAAAACTGTAATCCAGCTACTTGGAAAATTGTGGCAGCAAGACTGCCGATTCAATGTGTGTTTGGGTTAAAGACTGAATTCTAGGGTTGAATGACCAATTTGGTAAGACTGTCTCGAAGTAAAAGGTAAAACAGAAAAAAAAAAAAAACAGAAAAACAAAACTATGAAGATAACTTGAGATACAGCTTAATAGTAGAACACATGGCTCTTGTCAAGCATGTGGGCAGCTTGTAGATTTATCTCCAGAATAGAGGGAAAGTTTAAATGGTAATTATGGAACAGGAAGAGTCAAATGTGATAGGTGATCAGAAAGCAGGGTAGAAGCAATGTGGGGATGGATAAATAATCTAAAGGCTCTTTGTAAACACTATATTGAAACCTACAGACAGCTGTAGAAGCTACCAATGATATTCTATACAGAACTAAAAAAATTCATATTATATGTATTGAAGCACAAAAGGATGATGAACTACACAGTAATCTCAAAAAACAACAAGAAAAACAGAAAATATACAAGAGCAACACAAAATTGTAGGGGCCATTATAGTACCAACATTAAAATTATTCTACAGACTCATATTTTTTTAAAAAAATAACACATACAAAAAACAGCATGGTGCTTTTACATTAATAAAACTAATATCCTCTTGCTAGTCACAAAATGGTCAGCACTAGAGATAACTATGTTAATATGAAACAGACTCAAAAAGACAAGAATAATGTTTTCTTCCTTAAGTGAAATCTAAAACTAAAAAAAGAAAAAAAAAAGACAATGGGACGATTAGGAATAGAGTTGGTCATTAAGTCTGGATAACAATGAGAAGTACTAAATGACTTTGTATATTCATTTGAAAATACAATAATGATAACCACTGTTCTGTTCAAATAATAAAAAATAAAATACTCCCACAAAGACACAAATATCTGTCAGTTATACTTGATTTTGTCTACTTTTGTATTATGTCTATGTACACGTAGTAGAAAAGTATAGATGCTTTTAGAAGTTAATGATGTTTGGAAAATAAACATCATAAGCTTTATTAATTAGATTATTTGGAAGTATGATTTTTAATACCTGCTAAGCTTTAAATCCCATATCTCCATAAATTAATAATTTTATACAGTACCACATATTCTTTCTGAAAAAAGAAATAATATTTTATATATAATCATTGAAGTGAAAAAGATATGGGCATATTTATGTATGCTTGCTAAAAATTCCATAAGGTTTCTCATAAGAATGCTGTGTTATATAAAACAGAAACAGTTCACAACATGATATCATCATGTTGGCATGTCTCTTTGAATATCATCCAGACATATCCTTGGATAAATGAGTTAATATTCTTCTGATTCTGATTATTTTCTCATGACAACTTGAAGATTAAAAGAAACAATTAAAATGCCTACAAGCAATGACAAACTTCCTGATATCTGTAGAAACAGCATTAACAATCTGTCCCCAAAATCTGCAAGCAGACAAAATATTTTAACTCTCTCACAGATTTGTCTTAATATTCTCATGATACAAACAAAAATTTAAGAATGATGAAGTGTCAATAAGCCATACACTAATGTAGGATTGCCATTTGTTTACGCACCTCCCCTCTGAATATATCAGCAATCTTTCTCTTCTATGACTTTCTTCTAAAGATAAGTGTTTCTAAAACACTTATCTTCTGTGTTTTAATCACACTCAAACACAGACACCCACATGGGCGTCTGTGTCACTAGGCTCTGCACCTCCTTAGGCTCAATTTTGTGTATCCTAACTCCTCAAGAACACAAGACACTTTAGAACAGGGAGGTCTATTTCTGGTGCTTCTCTGACATCCACATAGTTCTGAAACACATAACAGGGCAGATAAGAGCTCAATAGATGACACTTAAATGATTGATTGCTGGATTCAGTTCTGTTTTCTGTCATTCATAAGTATCCACCACACTTAAGAACCTTTAAAGTTCTCACCCCAATCTCTTGCTAGGTCTACTATATAGCAATGAGTGAGGGAAAAGGACATTTTTGCACTGAGAGCTTTGTCAGGTTCAGGACCTTGATATGTACTCCTATGGCAGAGAAGTGAGATGATAGAGAGAACAGTGGACTTTGTGTTGGAAGATGAGGCCTATATTCCCATTTTTCAATAATAAGCATTAATAAATTTGGATAAGACATAGATTTTCTGCAACTCAACTTCTTTATTCTTAAAATTGGAATAATTATTGCGAAATCACTTATCTTTTGTCAAGAGTTCATATAAATAACAAATGTGCAAGCATCATAAGGTATAAAATAGACATGATAATGTGAACATTATCATGTGTGGAGAAAGAGCCCACAAGGCAGCAACATTACACAAAGAACTAGAGGCAACTAAGGCATTCTGAGAGCAGGGGAAATAGTGGAGGAAGAGCCCACCAATTGGTTATCCAATATCAAATAATTAACCAAAGAAACATATATACATGTAACATACAGCCTGAGCAGGGCATATTTATGTATTTAGGAATGTATTTGTATATACATACAGGTACATAACTACAATTAATGACAAAAAAAGCCCCATGAATTCTAAAAAGAGCAAGAAGTATATGGGAACATTTGGAGGGAGAAAGTGAAGAGAAAAATGATAAATTTACATTATAATTAAAAACAAATCATTTTTAAAATGTACCTGAATTTGAGTAGTGGCCTTGTTTATGAATTTGCTTAGAACCTGCTCATTTGATCCCCTAGAATGCCAATCATTTTGCAGCGTTTGGTGACATCTCCTTCACCTGTGAGCAATTCAAGGGAGAACTGAAGGATAGATGTGGTAAATCCTCACTCTGATCTCTGAGGTGACTTTCATATGTTGTTGACTTCTGTCAGCAACAATGTTGATGGTAGAATATATAAAGTAAATAAGGTTAAGAGAGCTGTTGACAGCATAATAATGATTGTTAATGTCAATAAAAAGTGTTCTGAGAAAATGCTAAGAAATTGGGTGTTATGGGTCTTCATTACAAAATAACTAATCACAGTGATGTATTTGTTGTTTGATTTTATTTAACCATTTCACAAGCTTCGTGATGTACAGGATCAATGTATGTAATTTATTTTGCCATAATTATGAAATAAAAAGTACTCCTTTTTTATTTTTCTTTATTAAGAAATTTTCTACTCACTCTACATACCACCCACAGATCCCACCTCCTCCCTCCTCCCACCCCCACAGTGCTCTCTCCCAAGCCACCCCAAATCTCCACATCCCCCAAATCAAGGTGTTCCATGGGGAGTCAGCAGAGCCCAGCACACTGAGCCTAGGCAGGTCCAAGCCCCTTCCCACTGCACCAAGGCTGTACAAGGCGTCACACCACAGGCACTGGATTCCAAAAAGCCTGCCCATGCACCACGGATGGATCCCAATCCCCCGGCCTGGGTACCCCCCAAATAGTTCAAGCTAAACAACCTTCTTCTGTATCCAGAGGGCTTAGTCTAGTCCCATTGGGGCTCCACAGCTAATAGTCTACAGTTCATGGGCTTCCATTACTGTGACTGGTCATCTCTGCATATCTTCCCATCATGATCTAGATGTCCTCTGCCTATAGAATCCCTCCTCTCTCTCATTGATTGAATTCTCAGCAGAAGACTCTCAAATGGCTGAAAGACATTTAACGAATTGCTCAACATCCTTAGTCATCAGGAAAATGCAAATCAAAACAACTCTGCGATACCATCTTATACCTGTCAGAATGGCTAAGGTCAAAAACACTGAAGACAGCTTATGTTGGAGAGGATGTGCAGCAAGGAGAACACTCCTCCACTGTTGGTGGGAATGCAAACTTGTACAGCCATCCTGGAAATCAGTATGGCAGTTTCTCAGAAAATTGGGAATGTCTTCCTCAAGACCCAGCTATACCACTCTTGGGCTTATACCCAAGGAATGCTCAATCTTACCACAAGGACATATGCTCAACTATGTTCATATCAGCATTATTCATAATAGCAAGAACCTGGAAACAACCTAGATGCCCCTCAACTGAAGAATGGACAATGTATTTCTATTTAAAAATATCATGTATGTTATTCAACCTTGCATCCTATTGAACATTAAATTTGCTGATATGTTAACTCAACTATACTTGAGAGCAACTACACACCAAGCATTCAATCACAATCTTGTATTTGTTAAATCTTCTAAATTCCTTATTAGAGTTCTCAACAATCTACATTCATGATAATAAATATCTTGAAGTTTTTCTTTGAGTGACGAAATAATTTTATAAAAAACAAAATAAATGTCAATACATGCTTAAAAGTATTGGTTGGGAAGCTTTAATCAAAATGTAACTACTTAAAAGCCTCTATTACTGTATTTAACTGATGGTGAGCAAATCTTTTAATCCTGTTTCCTTAGTTTAAAGCCCTTGGTGCCCTGTGTGACTTCAGTGTCCTCTTCTACTCATTCAGGTCAGAATATTTTTGCATTACTAGACTAAAGCTTAGCAGTGATTTAGTTGCAATAATTTCTTTTGAATTAATAATGTTTCCCTTAGCATTGATATAATTTGCATTTTTTATTGCTAATTTCATATTTATATTATTCTGTCCCTTCCTCTATGTTATGGATATTGCTCTGTATGTTGTGAATGTGTTGCTCTGATTGGTTAATAAATAAAGTGCTGATTGTCCAGTAGCCAGGCAGGAAGTACAGGCAGGAGAAGCAGAAAAGAGAATTCTGAAAAGAGGAAGGCTGAGTCAGGAGTCACCAGCCAGATACAGAGGAAGCAAACTGTAAAGACAGAGCTAAAAAAAGGGTACCAAGCCATGTGGCTAAACATAAATAAGAATTGTAGGTTAGTTTAAATGTAAGAGATAGTCAGTGGTAGGCCTGAGCTAATGACCAAACAGTTCTAATTAATATAAGCCTCTGTGTGTTTACTTGGGTCCAAGCAGCTGCAAGAATGGCGGGTGGGAGATTTGTCCTGACCATGGGCCAGGTGGGACACAGGAAAACTTCAGCTACACCTCTGTCCTCTCCAATTCCTTATGAGCCCCACATTCCTTCTCAGATTGATGACTTTTTCTTATATTATTGCTACATGAGTATGTGAATGTGTGTATGTGTATGTGTGTGTGCAAATAGTCTGCTGAGTTCACTAATGTGGCTTAATATGTATACTTGTTTAGGGCTCACCATTTGGGAATGTATAAATGAGTATTATAAATTACTACTTATAACTACATGGAAATATGGTCACCCATGCTTCATAGTCTACTATTGGTAGTACATGTATACTGTCAATCCCAACAATCCTGAAATGTCAAATACATATGGTTAATGTGATGTGATTTTTTTTTTTTTTTTTGGTTTTTCGAGACAGGGTTTCTCTGTGTAGCTTTGTGCCTGTCCTGGAACTCACTTGGTAGCTCAGGCTGGCCTCGAACTCACAGAGATCCGCCTGGCTCTGCCTCCCGTGTGCTGGGATTAAAGGCGTGCACTACCACTGCCCGGCTATGTGATTTTTTTTTAACAAATATCGTAAGCATTGCATTCTCTTTTCCTTATTCTTCATTTATCTAATTTGAGACATATTCTAAACAGGGTATTTAAAATTTTTGGTTAGTAACATATGTATATTAGTGAAAGTTTAATTTCTTTAAACTACTTCAGGAGTATAATTGATATCTTTGATATCCTGACATTTCAAAAGATCACATTTGCATGTTCATAAGAATAAAAATTAAATAAAAGCATTATTGTTATTTGCATGTTTGTTTTCATTATAAAATACAAGTATACTGTGTATTTTTTCAATTCATAGTATTGCATCAGTCACTAAATAATGGCATATTTTCATAAATATATAATTTTTGAAACATGTAGCACTAATGCCCATTTTATTGTTGAAAACAAGGCTCAAGTCTGTTAAGTTGAAATTGAAATTGTTCTAGGCCATATTTATTTATTTAATAATGTCATTTATTTTATTGTACTTTCATACTTGTATGTGAAATTTTCAAGTCAAAATATATGTTCAGTGTTTTCATCAAGTGCTTTCTATACTATTAATTAAATGTTATATTTAACCTAGAATTATATCTATGGTTCATGAATTTCATATCTCAAAGAAATTAATCTTATTGAAGCAAACAAATGTGTGACTACATTTTAATAAGTTTTGTAAGGCTATTGAGTTTCCATTGAGTGGCAATTCATGATACTGTTATAAACACAGAAAAATTTATACAAAAATATCATTTACTTTGAACATACTTATTTGGTTGCCAATATTTACCCGAAACTTATTTTCATATACTAACATGATAAAAGATAATAAAACATCTTATATTACATTGAAAATATTGCTGTATTATCAATAAATGACAATCTAGAGCAATTTTTAGTCAGCATAAGTATAGGTTTATTATATTTACTTGTTAGAAACTATAAAAAAATCTTAAGAAATATCTTGCAAATACTGGCTCTGAAGTTATTACTAAATATCATCAATATATACTTGGCTGAGATCCAAGATTTATCAGTGTTACTTATATTTAATTATAGGTTCATATTCTGACACTTGACAGTTCACAATCATAATATTTCCTAAATTATTAGTACTATAATTGGTTTCAAGTTTAGCAATATCTTCATTGCCCACCTGCTCACTTGGTTAAATTGAAATACTACATGTAGCTCCTTTATCTCTTGAGGACAAAATGTATCTCATTGGTAATAACTTAGTGTAAAACTTTAAACATTGTAAAAAGTGTTAATATGAATTACAACCTATGTAACTGGGAAATATTGGTCATTAAAGTACGCTGTTCTAATTAACATACCTTCTTCAGTTTATAGCACCTTAAATAGGTAAGTAACTGGTTTCTTGAATACATTACAGTTTTATTTATAGTTAATAAAAATTTCACAAAATAAGACAGATTTATTTTATATTTACAGTTTTATAAAGCAGTGATCAGAATTTACATTGAATCTGCATGGTGAAAAAATAAATGATTTATTTTTCATAGTGAAAATTTACATACATGTGTGTGTTTCAGTGTTTAAAATGTAACTTTTCTAAATATATACATATATTTCAAGTTACTATGAACATTTCTAATTACCAGGTTTCAGTTGGGATAACATCACGGCTCTGCAACAAGTTCTCTTAATACTTCTTGGACCTAAATTTTATTTATTAGTTAACCCTCTTTTCTGTATTTGGATGTTTGTAAACCAACTTAACATGTGCTGGCAAAACAGCATATAATATGGCAATGAATAGTTACACATATGGATAGTAAGTCTCTTGTCAACCCTAATCTACCTAAAGCCACAGGGGTGCTGCATAAGAGACTGTAAGCCTAAACTTATCACTTTGCAAATGAGTACCTTTTCTTGAGACATGATACCCACTTGAACTTAAACTAAATTTGATTTCTGTGCGAGAAGTAGAAAACATGATTGCATCTTTGTTCCTCCGTTTGAATTTCTAGAACTAGTTGAGACAATCCCAATCAAAGAAATCATTGCCTATGGAGAACAAAGTTTATTTGTCTGTATGTGTACTCATAAACTTCTGATTTATAATAACAAGTGTTTTACTTTGATCTCTGGAAAGGGAGGGTCAACACTATATCTTTATTAATGTAGAGAGAGTAATATACAAAAAGTTCTCTTATAAGATTCCTGTGGACAAGTATACAACTAGGTTGATATTCTGTGGTGAAAATCATTAAAACCAGTTCACATTTCATCTCCATAGCTGGCGAAATCGATCATACTCATGGGACAGGACATAGAATCAAATACTGTGTAGTACTATGTTGCTGATTATTCACAGTTAGGGGAGCATTTTAATTTCTCTACTTACTATCTAAGCATTATTAGAGATAAGCATTAGATAATTGGGAAACTGGGAATTATTCTAAAATTAGAATCATTTTAATAATGATGCAAAACTGCTCTTTTATAGACTCAATGACCATATTAAATACTTTCTAAGGACATTGCAAAAAAAATCTTTTACTTGTCAAATGGATGTTCTGGAAGCTTGTGTAGGACATTCATAATGAGTTAACCCTGAATGAGCAGAGGAGATATCATCGAGTGGTAAAACAAACAAACAAACAAAACAAAAAACAACAACAAAACTTAAAATTGTAATTATATCACTGAAATTCTTCAAATAACACTTTTTTATCTGAAATATGATGTAATGGTCTTTCATAGAATTTTGATAAAGAAAAATATCTTCAAATATAAAATGTATTTGGAACATTCCAATGTTGGAGCTTTGATAACTATAATGTAGTAAAAGCAGCATAACAGGAGAAAAGACATATGCTGATTAACTGTCCTATGAAACAATTTCAATTATTCTATTGACCAAAATGAAATTACATAAAAAATCAATACCATTAAAGCTGTAAAACTCTCAAATATTCAGAAACTTAACTATATAATTTAAAATCCTACATGTCAATGAAAATACTAAAAAAAAAAAAAAAAAAAATCAAAGAAAACCAAAAAGAACACACTACATCTAAAGGGAAGCAGCTAAAATAGTAATTAGAGGAAACATTGTCATGAAAGTTCCTGCATTTAAAGAATTTCAAATTAACAGCCTAAATATAAAATGTAGCAATAATATACCCTAAGTGAGAGTAAAGAAGTAAATAGGTTTTAGAACAGAAATGAAAAGAAAAGAGAGTAGAAAAAAACCAATGCAATAGTCAAGACTAAGGGTTTGTTGATGATGTAAAATATATAGATAATTTGCCCAACCTTTGTATTTGAATGTAGCAGGTAAGGAGCAAGGGAAATCAGAAATTAAAGAGGAGACATAGTAGATGAAATGGAAACAAGGGGATCAGATGACAAGAGCATCAAGAGCTGTGAAGCTTTTGATTTTTGATATTTCAGCCAGACCAAATGTCAGCACAGTGATATGAAAGGCAGGATCCCATATTTGGCTGAGGAGTTACTGGCAATTGATAGTTTCTGGGAAAGGGAGAGTTGATTTTCCTTAAGAGACTCACTACTGGCAAGGTGAATATACTCCAGTGTTCAGAAGGATAAAGAATAAAAAAAAAATGTATACAACATGAACTGGTTTTGATAGAGGAAAAAAAGAGAAAGAGAAAGCTGGTTGGGTAGGAAAAAAACGTAGATCTGCAAAGAGCATGGGGCTGAATATGATCAAAATAAATACATGGTATAAATTCTCAAGGAACTATTTACAAAGTTTTTTAAAAGAGTTGTATAGCTTCCAACTAATGGAAACTGGTAAAGTTCTAAAACTCTCCAACCTAAAAAGAAACCATCAAGTAATCCACTCAGTCATCTCTAGTCTTCATTTGGATCTGGTCCAGCTGAGAGGCCATGATTGTTGCAGATGATCAAGAAAGAGGAACAAGGGTACTGGCCCTTTCAATTCAATGACTGATGACTGACATGGATCTACAGACGTGGGTGCTCATTCTGCTGAAGTCTGTTATTGCTTTGTTATCAATTTTCCTTGCTAAATGCCTACTATTTCCTTTTAAAGTAGTCTCTGCCAGTGTATGTAGTAAGTATGCAATTTGTTTTGCATGCTAAGCTATGTGAGTTTCTGGCTCATTGGTTTTCAGAGACTCAGATAACATTCTGCCCTGAGAGGTTTGAACAGTGCTGCTAAAGAGCATGAGAAATTTTTAAGTTAGGCTAAGTATAATTTTGATTATGACATGTCTATAATCTTATTTGAAAAAGAGGCTAAATGATCTGACTTAAAGCCGCATATTGGGTGTGAATATAAGAGGGGTAGGCTTGTAATAAAATATTTTTCACTTGATAGGACTTAAGTACACATAGGAAACAAGTCTTTGGCATGTGTTTGAGAGAGATTCTGGACTGACAACTGAGAGGAAAATCATGAGTGTTTGTAGTTCCATGTCATGTAATGGAGTCCTAGACTGAATAAAAAGACAAAACTTTGCAGAGCACCATCAGAAATATCTCACAATCTACTGGCTTAAGAAACACTGTAAACAACTATCACATACTCCTGTGGTCATGCTTTCATGTCATGTGATATACATGTGTTTGTATGTGTATATACATGTGTATCATGATCTGTGAGTTTATGTAAGCTCATGTGTTACTTTGCATATGGAGGCATCGGACAGATGTTGGGAATCATTTTCAGTTGCTCTGCTTGACTGTATTCACTGAGATACTTTGTTTTAATTAAACCAGAACCCATTGACATTGCTAGTCTCAATGCCTGACTAGATCTAGGTGTCCCCTGTTTGTCCCATCTTTACAGGATTGGGCTTAAAGATGTTCCACTCCATTCATCTACCTCCTGTTTATGTTGGTCCTTGGGTTTAAACTGCAGTACTTATCACTGACTCATCTCACAAGCCCTACAGGTACTCCAGGTGCTTTACAACCTGATCAGATTTAAATCATCTGAAAATTAGTATCAAAAATATCATATTTATTAAAAAGAAAATAAAACTTCAGTCTTGGGAAAGCAAAGTTATTTTGTGAATTGATGGTTTCTTGATGTTCATTTTAATAAATCACAGAGAAACAATCATGAAATGAATGGAAACCTTTATTAGAAATTTTACCTTTGCCCCAGGGAATTTGATCCAATCAGTGCACTTATTTTTAACATTACAAATGATCCACTTCTCAAGAGCATCTTATTTTAAACACAAGTAACATATAGGAGAAGAAATGCAACATTATCTTAGTTTAAATCAGGACTAAAAGTTTCTGATACCTGTGTGCAATGTGTGGGGTTTCTTCAGCAATAAATTCATACTTTCAGTTTATGTAAGGCAACCACAGGAATGTGAACAATACAGAGCTGACCAATATTCCTACTTCTTTGAGATATCTTGCATGAAGCTCTAGCTAGAACAACATGATAAGAGAAGGAAATTAAATTGGTAAAAAAAAATAAGTCAAATTATAACTATCTGGAGATGATATGATACTATACATAATGGATCCTGAAATTTCCAGTGGAAATTTTATAGAAATGATCAATGCTGCCAGCAAAGTTTCAGGATACAAAACAACTGAGAAAAATCAATATCCATCTTCTTATATATAATTTAAAAGCAAGCTGTGAAGAGATTGTGGAAACACTTCCATTCACAATACATTAAAAATATATATCTAGGGTGAGATTTCACCAAAGTTGTGAGAGACCTCTACAATGAAAACCTTAAATGTCTGGTGAAAGAGTTTAAAGAAGACACTAGACGATGGAAAGACCTCCCATGCTCATGGATTGGGACAGTTAATATAGTTTAATTTCTTATATATTTACATATGCTCCCCTTTATTTTTTTTTATTTGGTACATTTTTGAAGTACAAGAACTTCATGTGAATTTACACAAAACAATACACATACACATGAAATATATTTTAGAGAGAATTTAATACATCTCTATAGCATACACTTTTTACTCTCTCAGCCTTAACAATTATTCCTTCTACCAACACCTCTCTGCTCTGCCAGTCCCTGTCATTATTCATTGACTCATGACTTTCATGTTTCTTTTGTGCCCCATCTAATTTTACAGGACCATCTGTGTGAGCACTGGGTTAGCTATGTTTGGAGTTTGGCTGTGTCTACCAATCTCAGTCAGGTACACATATCCAAAGGAATAGAGATCAGTTTACCAAATAGATATCTATATTCTTCTATTAATTTCAGCACTATTTATAACAATTAAGACAGGAAAACAAGTTTCTAACAACTGAAAGTCAATGGAAGAAAAATTTCACGTGATCCCCTTCTTATGATTTCTTCACAATGTAAAAAATCATTTGTTTATTAGAAGTTGAGAATAGAATCATCAGATTGGCAACAGATTGTAGGAAGCAGGCAGCATGGGGAATGCTTACCTTTTAGGTGTAGTGATGTATTGTGTCCTCCAAAATATTGTGGACCCTAATAAAGTTTATCTGAGGACCCAAGGAAAAAGCCAGCCACTCTATTAAACATAGAAGTCAGGCAATGGTAACACATGCCTTTAATCCTATCACTCGGGAGGCAGGGAACTGTCTGGATCTGTGTGAGTTCAAGGCCACACTGGGAACAGAGGCAGGTGTGGTGGTACACACCTTGAATTCCAACACCAGTTAACTATAAAGGTCTGGAGGTCTATACAGACAGACAGGAAGTAATGTAGCTGGGCAGAGAGAGGAAGTGAAATGTAGAACAGAAAATTATATAGGCATGGGTATACAGGAAGTAGGTCTCTTTGGCTGAGGAGCTCCAAGTGCTGAGAACATGGCTGGCTTTTTTCTGCTTTTCTGATCTCTCAGTTTTAACTTCAATATCTGGCTCTGGTTTTGTTTTTTTTTTTTATTAATAAGACCATTTAGGAATTTGTCTACATTTAGGCACTAAATTAAACTAGATTTTAAAATATTTATGATGTATATCCCAATAATAATGATTGTAGATAATATTGAAGATTATGCTTGAAAATAGATATGAAAATAATTTGAACATATTTCATTCCAATAAAATGTTAATTGATTGAAGAAGTATATGACTACCCTGATCTAAATATTACTTTAATGTATACTTGTACCCAAATATTACATGATATTATATTGTGGGGTATAACACTCATTTTTTAGTTAATAAGAGAAATTTATTAATTCAACTAATAGAAAAGTTTGCTAATATTAATATATATTATAGAATATTGACACTAGTAATATTTTTATGAACAGTTCAGTCTGTTACAGTCACTCCCTCTTGATTATATTGTTTGCTTTGCTAAGTTTAATTGTCTGTAAAATTCTTCCCTTAAGTAGTTATTAAAAAATGTCCTCCCTTCATATTAAGTATGTATCCTTCCTTCTATTAATTATAGGAAGTAACTTTTTAAAGCATTTAAATTGTAGTAGATGATCACTACTGCATGCAGCCCAGTACTTTTGCCCAATCTATTTCTACTTGATGGTCCTGTAAAACAATAGCCTGTGTGCAGACCATGTAAAGCCTAGCAATGACCTATGGTTCCAAGATTTTCTCAGATTTATATCCTTTGCTTTTTCTTGTACTTCCAAATATTTTTTTGTTAAATGTTTATAAATAGTGAATTTACCTTCACTGAGATTGTCGAAGTATATGTGATTTTTTTTTTATTGGGAGCCTGTGACATGGCCCAGCAGGTAAAGCTTCCTGCTGTCAAAATCTGGTAACTTGAGTATGAGCTACATGTGTCAAATGATGAATGGTAAAAATCAAAACCATTGATGCCTAGATACACATGCCTGTATCACACAAACACACACACACACACACACACACACACACACACACACACACACACACACACGTGTCCATGCATACAATAAATAAATAAGTAAATAAATAAGTAGATATATATATATATAAAAATTGAAACTTTACATTAGGAGTTACATATATAAAAATTTGAGATTGGCCGGGCGGTGGTGGCACATGCCTTTAATCCCAGCACTCGGGAGGCAGAGCCAGGCGGATCTCTGTGAGTTCGAGGCCAGCCTGGGCTACCAAGTGAGTTCCAGGAAAAGGCGCAAAGCTACACAGAGAAACCCTGTCTCGAAAAACCAAAAAAAAAAAAAAATTTGAGATTAATATTTTAAATGTTATTGTTACATGGTTAACCTTTCTTGTTTGTTTTTATTTTGTTTTGTTTTGTTTTCAAGAATTTTCTAAGATATTAGATAAGATTTTTTTTTTTTTTGCTTTTTTCAAGACAGGGTTTCTCTGTGTAGCTTTGCACCTTTCCTGGAACTCACTTGGTAGCCCAGGCTGGCCTCGAACTCACAGAGATCCTCCTGGCTCTGCTTCCCGAGTGCTGGGATTAAAGGCGTGCACCACTACTGCCCAGCAGATAAGATATTTTCTAAGATAACTTCAGATTTTTTTTTTTTTTTTTACTGGATGTTAGGTTTGAACTTCTGATCTGTCTCCACTTCTCAAGTGCTGGGCTTATTGTCATTTTCTTCCACATAGAACTATATTAGAATATTCTTTTAATTTATTTTTAGATAATAATGTAATTGCATTATTTCCTACTTCCTTTTCCTCACTCCAAACCCTGAGTTGTATACTTTCCCCTTGGTCTCTTTCAAAGATGTGGGTAATTTTCTTTAATTGTTGTTGCATACATTTCAACAGATATAATTACACATTGTTGTTGTTGTTTTTCTCTTTTGAGGGTCTTGCCACCCAGCTCCCCAATTAATTACACATGGAGGCTTATTCTTAGTTAAGAATGCTCAGCCTTAGCTTGGCTTAGTTTCTTGCCAGCTTTCCTTGACTTATCCCCTTTACCTTTTGCCTCTGGGCTTTTTCCATTCTCTTTCTTCTGTAAACCTTACTCTTACTTCGTGGATTGCTGATTGTGTAGCTAGATGACTGGCCCCTGATGTCCTCCTCCTTCTCTGGCTTCTAGCTCTCTTCTTCCTCCCCTTTCCAGATTTCTCCCTCTATATAATCTCTCTGCCTGCCAGCTCCACCTCTCCTTTCTCCTGCCTTGCTGTTGGCCAGTTCTTTATTAGATCTTTAGGTGTTTTAGATAGTCACAGTAACACAGCTTCACAGAGTTAAACAAATGCAACATAACCGAAAGTAACATACCTTAAAATACTCTACTACAATTGTAAATTTGATTAGTTATCTAATCACATCATTTAAATAGTATTTTATATCTCTAGAGAGAAATATGATTCTCAGTTCCATTTTAATTAAAGCACTACTACTGAGATGAATCATTTAAACAGTTCTAAACCATATACTCTTTCTCATTTTTTAAATGAGTATAAACATTGCGAACTAGTTCAGAAATTTTATAGTATTTTGATGGTATCTATTAAGGATCATTCATTGTGATGTTCTAAACACAAGTGCATTCTATTTCATATTTTGTTATGCACTGGAGCAAAGAAAGTTACCTGTTTGCAAAGTTTTTTTTTAATTTATTTTAATTTATTTTGCAATACAATTCAGTTCTACATATCAGCCACGGATTCCCTTGTTCTCCCCCCTCCCGTCCCCCTCACCTTATCCCCAAACCCACCCCCATTCCTGTCTCCTCCAGGGCAAAGCCTTCCTCACAGACTGAGGTCAACCTGGTAGACTCAGTCCAGGTAGGTCTAGTCCCCTCCTCCCAGGCCGAGCCAAACAATCCTGCATAGGCCCCAGGTTTCAAACAGCCAACTCATGCAATGAGCACAAGATCTGGTCCCACTGCCTGGATGCCTCCCAATGGCAAAGTTTTAAAAAAGTAGTAATAACAACAAGAATAACATGTATATGTCTAGAACCTTACACCATGAAGTAACTAAAATTTAGATATGTTGCTCCTTTGTTATTGAAGTGTAAATTGTAAGACCCTTGATAAAATCAATTGAAGGCAGGAAGGGTTGCTATCTCATGGATTGAAAAAAAAAAAAACAAAAATAGTGTATCATGGGATGAATGAGGCCTGGAAGCTGGAACATGAGGGAGATTTTCATATTGTTTCTAATATCAGGATCAAAAGATAAACTGAGAATATTCATGTTCAAATTTATTAACTCCTTTCCACCCCTTTTTTTTTCAGTCTCAGTGCTCAGTCCATAGGATGGTGCTACCTACATCCAAAGGGGTCTTCTCAACTCTTTTAAACCTCTCAAGAAAAACAATCACAGTTCTGTCCACTGTAATTGGTTTTATTTTTTACTGTTTGCTCATTGGGGGCCTCACACTGAGCTTCCAAATAAACACATAGAGACTTACTCTTACTTATGAATGCCTGGCCTTAGCTTGGCTTATTCTAGCCAGCTATTCTTAATTTAAATGATCCCATCTACCTCTCGGCTTTTACCTTTCTTTATTCTATATTCTTTTCTTTCCTTCTTACTCCATAGCTAGTAGTGTGGCTGGTTGGCTGGTCCCTGATGTCCTCCTCTCCTTCTCCTTTTCTTGCTCCTCCCTCTTCATTGCCTTTCTTTTCTCTTCTCTTACTTATTTTCTCTGCCTGCTAACCCTGTTTATTTCTCTCTCCTGACTAGCTATTGGCCATTCCGCTCTTCATTAGACCAATCTGGTATTTTAGACAGGCATAGTAACACAGCTTCACTGAGTTAAACAAATGCAAGATAAAAGAATGCAACATATCTTTGCATCATTAAACAAATATTCCACGGCATAAATGAATGTAGTGCATCTTCCACTAATATTCTCTAACAGTCCACAGGTATGGTACCAAGATATTTCTGAATCCAGTCAAGTTTACAGTGAAGATTCAGAATCAAAATCTATTCATCATCATTTTGATACCCAAACTTACTACTTAAAAATAATAACATTCTACCCCTTAACTTCAAAGAATATTTTTCATCTCATAATTCAAATGTATTTAGTTCAATCTCAAAATTATCATCTTTTACAGTTCCAACACTCTTCCAAAGGGAATGTGTAAAACCTCTTGTTGAGACTCTTGAAATTCTTAAACATTAACCCCTGTAAAATTATCAAATAATCTTAATTCTTCCAAAATGCAATGGCACTGAGGGAACATTTCCATTCTAAAAGAAGGAAGGGCAAGATAGCCTGCAAGAAAGTTCCAAAATGAGTCCCATACAAGTCCAGCAACAGGCCTTATAGCAGTATTTTAGCATCTGGTGTTTGGGTTGTATCTCCAGCATTTCAAAGGAATTAGGGAAATCTACCCTCTCATTCGATCATGAGTTCTACACTATTCCCTTCTGTCTTGGCCTGTATGGTGATATTTTATTTGTGCTGAAATGTGATTTTATTTGTATGTTAATAAATAAAAGTGCCTGGGGTTCAGAGCTAATAACATACCATTTAGCAGAAGTCTGGCAGTTGTAGCACATGCCCTTGATCCTGATCACATGACAGGCAGATCTCTGTGTGTTCAAGAACACCACTAGCATGGAGACACATTCCTTTAATCTCAATACCAACCATAGAGACCTGGAGGTCTGTATAGACAGGCAGTGATGAAGAGGTCATGTGGTTGGGTTTACAACCAATGAGAAGGCCGAATAGAAAGTCAATAAAAAGACAGACACACAGGAAGTAGGTCTCTTTTCTGAGGGGAAGGACAACAGTGACAGTGAGGGTTAAGAAGGCGGTCTTGGTCTTAGCTCTTGGTTGCTGCTCTGACCCTTGGGCTTTTAAATCTGCATTTGGCTCTGTGTTTCTTATTTAATAAAGCCATTCAAAATTACATCTACAGGCCTGCTTCCCCATCATGCAGGATTCCTTTGTGAATATTTTGTGGTATTTGAATTTCTAAGATCATCAAATATTGCATCTTAGTTTTACAAAGGGCTCTGTAGGAAACATTCTTATTGGACTTTATTGGACTTTAAGCCCACAAATAGTGACTTGGAGACTTATTATTAATTATAAAAGCTTGTCCTTAGCTTATACTTGCCACACTAGCTCTTATACCTTAATTAACCCATACTTTTAATCTACTTTTTGTCACATGGCTCAGTTACCTTTTCTTAGTATGACACATCCAACTTGTCCTGAGTCTGCTGACAGAAATGTACACCTAGATTCCTCCTCTCAGTTTTTTCCTTTCTACCTGGAAGTCCTGCCTATTCACTCCTGCCTAGTTATTGACCAATTAGCTCTTTATTAAACTAATCAGAATGTGCCTTAGGCAGAGACACATCTTTACAGTGTAAACAAATATTCTACAACATTTCCCCCTTTTTGTCTAATTAAGAAAGAAAGGTTTTAACTCTAACATAGTAAAAATATATACAGTAATAACAATTATTAGGTAAGAATTACATTTGCATGATTATAACTAATTATATTATAGTTATATATTATTATATATAAGAAAAATTATCAGGTAAAAATAAGAATTAGTATTCTGCAACACAGCTCCAAACCATGGCTTCTTCAGACTATATTCAGAAAACCCGCTATCACACACTGCCTGACTTCAGCAGCTAATTCTTTTGCTTCATCGATATTATTCCAAAATGACAGTAGTTCTTTACTTAATGACTGCATGTTATTATATTATGTTCATATAACTTTTTGTATTTATGAAATAATTCATTAATGATAACTTTTGCTTTTTCATCATATAAATCGAACAACTAGAATGAAATATAACATTGTAGTTTAGATTTGCATTTCCTCAATTTATAGGTAAAACTGATGAAACAGATTTTAAATGCATTAGGCATATACAATGACTAGTATGTATAGGGGTGATTAAGTATTAGTTTTATTTAATCTGTCTTATACACAACAAATATTTGAAAATTCTGTTTGATAAATAAAATAGTGAAAAATATTAATAATCTTACTAACAGATGTTTTAAAATGTTTATGAGATAACTTTATTGTGACTACTAGTGTCTTGCACTCTGTAAAGTGCTTTTTTCTCATTCATTTTTCTAAAGAAGTTATACCTAAACTCTTGGGTTTTCAGGTAATTAATGACTTTCTGTATGAATACTTTTTATAAGTAAGTGCACTTACAAATACATTTAGTTATATCATAATTGACAGTTCTAAGCTGTGAGGTGAAAGGAAGCCTATCCAAATTTTAATATTTTCATAAGGTGTCCTGTACAGAACATTGTGTCTCAAATCTGCCTCAATAATGGAAATTTGCCAAATTCAAGCCTCTTCCAGTTATCTATTTTCACTATGATAATTACACAAAATTTTCCCTATGTTTACTTGATGTTTACAAAATGTTTACATATTTTTGATAGACTTAATAAAGACATATTCATAAATTCTGAATTTGTTCATTAAGGTATTCATTCCCCAGGAAAATTTATACAGGAAATATATTCATCAGTCAAAGAAAACATCAAAGCCATGAAAGTCATAACACAAAATGTCTAAAAAACCTGACACACCATGAAAAGGCCAAACCTAAGAATAAAAGGGATAGAAGAAGGAGAACACCAACTCAAAGGCACAGAAAATATATTCAATAAAATCATGGAAGAAAACTTTCCCAACTTAAAGAAGGAAATGAAGATACAGGAAGCTTATAGGACACCAAATAGACTAGACCTCCAAGAAAAGTCCCCTTGCCACATAATAATTAAACCACTAAACATGTAGAATAAAGAAAGAATATTAAGAGCAGAAAAGGCCAAGTGACTTATAAAGGCAGAACCATCAGAGTAACACCTGACTTCTCAATAGTAGACTCTGAAAGCCAGAAGGTGCTGGACAGATGTATACACCCACTGAGAGGCCACAGATGCCAGCTCAGACTACTATACCAAGCAAAACATTCAATCACCATAAATGGAGTGAACAAGGCATTCCAAGTCAAAACCATATTTAAACAATGCCAATCCACAAATCCAGCTCTATAGAAAGCACTAGAAGGACGACTCCAACCTAAGGAAGTCAGATTCACCCACAAAAACACAGGCATTAGACAACCTCACTGCAGCAAATACCAAAGAAGGGGAAATACATACACACTACCACCAAGAGATAACAGGAATTAACAGTCACTTGTCATAAATACACCTTAATATCAACAGACTCAATTCACCTATAAAAAGACACAGGCTAACAGAATGGATATGAAATCAGTATCTGTCCTTCTGCTGCATACAAGAAACACATCTCAACTTCAAAGACAGATACTACCTCAGAAGAAAGGGCTGGGAAAGACATTCCAATTAAATGGACTCAAGAAGCAAGCTGGTATACATACCTATCCTAATATCTAACAAAATAGAGTTCAAACTAAAATCAATCAAAAGAGATCAGGAAAGATATAACATATTCATCACATGAAAAATCTACCAAAATGAGCTCTCAATTCTGAACATTTATGCCCCAAATACAAGGGCACCCACATATGTAAAAGAAACATTACTAAAGCTTAAATCACATATAAAACCCCACACATTAATAGTGGGAGAATTCAACACCCCACTCTCATAAATGGACAGATCTGCCAGACAGAAACTTATCAGAGAAATAAGGTATCTAATAGATGTTATGATTCAAATGAACTTAATCGATATCTACAAAACATTCAACCCTGACAAAAAAGAATACACTTTCTTCTCAGCACCCCATGGAACCTTCTCTAAAATCGACCACATACTCTCTCACAAAGCAAATCTCAACAGACACAAGAAAAATGGAATAATCTCCAACACTTTATCAGACCACCATGGCTTTAAGTTATATTTCAACAACAACAAAAATTACATAAAGCGTACAATCACATGGAAACTCAATAATACTCAATGGAATCAGCAATATGTCAAAGAAGAAATAAAGGATAAATGTTAAAAACCTCCTAGAATTCAATGAAAATGAAGGTCCTACAAACCCAAACTTATGGGACATTATGAAAGCAGTGTTAAAAGGAAAATTCATAGCACTAAATGCCCACATACAGAAGTTGGAGAAATCTCACACTAACAACACACCTAACAGCACACCTAAAAAGTCTAGAACAAAAGGAAGCAAACTCACCCAGGAGGATTAGACACCAGGAAATAATGAAATTGAGTGCTGAAATCAATACAATAGAAACAAAGAGAACAGTACAAAGAATCAATGAAACAAAGAGTTGGTTCTTTGAGAAAATCAACAAGCTAGACAAGACCTTATCTAAATAACCAAAAGGCAGAGAAAGAACATCCAAATTAACAAAATCAGAAATGAAAATGGGGACAAAACAACAGAAAACAAGGAAATCCAGAGAATCACCAGGTCATACTTCAAAAACCTGTACTACACAAAATTGGAAAATGTAAAAGAAATGGATAATTTTCTGGATAGGTATCACATACCAAAATTAAATCAAGACCAGATAAACAATTTAAATAGACCTAAAACCCCTATGAAAATAGAAATACTCATTAAAAGTCTCCCAACCAAAAAAAAGCCCAGGACCAGATGGTTTCAGTGCAGAATTTTACCAGAATTTCAAAGAAGACCTAATACCAATACTCTTCAAATTGTTCCACACAACAGCAACAGAAAGAACTTTACCAAACTCGTTTTATGAGACTACAGTTACCCTGATACCCAAACTGCACAAAGATGCAACAAAGAAAGAGAATTACAGACCAATCTCCCTCATGAACATTGATGCAAAAATACTCAATATAATACCAACAAACCCAATCCAAGAACACATCAAAGATCAAGTAGGCTTCAACCCAGAGATGCAAAGATAGTTCAACATACAAAAACCTGTCAACCTGTCAATGTAATACACCATATAAACAAGGTGAAAGAAAAAAAACCAGCATGATCATCTCATTAGATGCTTAAAAATCCTTTGACAAAATCTAATACCCCTTCATGATTAAGGTCTTGGAGAAATCAGATATACAAGAACATACCTATACCTATATAAAGACAATTTACTGCAAGCTCAGAGCAAACATCAAATTAACTGGAGAGACTCAAATTGATTCCACTAAAATCAGTAACAAGACAAGGCTGTCCACTCTTCCCATATTTATTCAATATAGTACTTGAAATCCTATCTACAGCAATAACACAACAAAAGGAAATCAAGGGGATACAAATTGGAAAGGAAGAAGTCAAACTTTCGATATTTGCAAACAATATGATAGTCTATACAAGTGACCCCAAAAATTCTCTAGGGAACTCCTAGAGCTGATAAACTCCTTTAGTAATATGGCAGGATACAAGACTAACTAAAAAAAATCAATAGCTCTCCTATATACAAATGATAAATGGTCTGAGAAAGAAATCAGAGAAACATCACTATTTACAATAGCCACAAATAATACCTTGGGGTAACACTAACTAAGCAAGTGAAAAACCTGTATGACAAGAATTTTAGTCTCTGAAGAAAGAAATTGAAGAAGATATCAGAAAATGGAAAGATCTCCCATGCTCATGGAGAGGAAGGATTAACATAGTAAAAATGGTAATCTTACCAAAAGCAGATTCAATGCAATCCCCATCAAAACCCCAACACAATTCTTCACAGACCTGGAAAGAACAATACTCAACTCCATATGGAAAAACAAAATGAAATCCAGAATAGCTAAAAACAATCCTGTGCAATAGAGACACCTCTGGAGGCTTCACCATCCCTGACCTCAAGGTTACTATAGACCTATAATAAAAACATCTTGGTATTGGCATAAAAACTGTCATGTGGACCAATGGAATCAAATTGAAGACCCTGACATTAGCCCACATACCTATGAAAAAAATCTGATTTTTGACAAAGAATTCAAAACTGTACAATGGGAAAAAGAAAGTATCTTCAACAAATGGTACAGGCATAACTGAATGTTAGCATGTCAAAGATTGCAAATAGATCCTTATCAATCAGCATGCACAAAACTCAAGTCCAAGTGGATCAAAGACCTCAATATAAAACCAGTTACACTGAGCCTGATAAAAGAGAAAGTAGGAAGTAGTCTTGAATGCATTGACACAGGAGACTACTTCCTAAATGTAACACCAGTAGCACAGACACTAAGAGCAACAATTAGCAATTTGGATCTCCTGAAACTGAAAAGCTTCTGTAAGGCAAAGGACACAGTGAATAAGCAAACAGAGAGCCCACAGATTAGAAAAAAAAAATCTTTACTAACCCCACTGAAGTAAGACTGACCTCCAAAGTATATAAAGAATTCAAGAAACTAGACATCAAAATACTCAACAATCCAATTAAAAAATGGGCTACAGAGCGAAACTGAGAATTCTCAACAAAAGAATCTCAAATGGCCAAAAGACATTTAAGGAATTACTCAACATCCTTAGTTATCATGGAAATGCAAATCAAAAATGAGACATCATCTTACACCTGTCAGAATGACTAAGGTCAAAAACACTGAAGACAGCTTATGTTGGAGAGGATGTGGAGCAAGGAGAACACTCTTCCACCATTGGTGGGAATGCAAACTTGTACAGCCACTCTGGAAATCAGTATGGTGGTTTCTCAGAAAATTGGGAATAAGTCTTCCTCAAGACCCAGCTATACCACTCTTGGACATATGCCCAAGGAATGCTCAATCATACCACAAGGACACATACTCAACTCTGTTCATAGCAGCATTATTCATAATGCCCAGAACCTAGAAAGAACCTAGATGCCCCTCACCTGAATAACGGCTTAAGAAAATGTGGTACATATACACAATGGAGTACTACTCAGCTGTAAAAAAACAAAGACAACATGAAATTTACAGGCAAATGAATGGAACTAGAAAGTATCATCCTGAGTGAGGTAACCCAGACTCAGAAAGACAAACATGTTCTGTGCTCACTCATAAGTGGATACTAGATGTGAGGTTAAGGATAAGCAGACTACAACCTACAACTCTAGAGAAGCTGGCTAACAAAGAGGACCCAAAGAGGGACACATGGATTGCCCTGGACAGGGGAAATAGGTGAGTTCTCCATGAGTTACTAGGGATGAGGGGGCGCAATGGAGGATAGGGGATGGAGAATGAGAACATAAGGGAAAGGGATGATCAAGCTGGAACATAGATGGAGTGGGAGAGCAATGAGGGAGATACCATGATAGAAGGAGACATCATGGGGATAGGGAGAAACTTGGTGCTAGGGAAGTTCCCAGGAATCCACAAGGATGACTCCAGCTTAGATTACTACTAGCAGTAGTAGAGAGAGTACCTGAACTGGCTTACCCCAGTAATCAGATCAGTGAATACCCTAACTGTCATCATAGAGCCTTTCTCCAGTAACTGATGAAACCAGATGCAGAGATCTGCAGCCAAACACCAGGCTGAGCTCCAGGTGTCCAGCTGAAGAGAGATAAGAGGGATTCTATGAGCAAGGGGCATCAAGATCATAATGGAGAAACCTACAGAGACAACCAAACCAGACTATTGGGCATTCATGAAATTTAGACCAGCACCTATGAAGCTGCCATGCTGGACTAGGTCCTCTGCATAAGGGAGACAGTTGTGTAGCTTGATCTGTTAAGTGTCAGCATCCATCCCTGGTGCATGAGCTGGCTTGTTGGAGCCAGCTACCTATTGTGGGACACCTAGTACAACCTTGATGCAGGAGGAGGGCCTTTGACCTGCCTCCACTGAATGTACCAAGCTGTGATGACTTCCCATGGGAGGCCTTACCTTCTTGTAGGAGGGAATGGGGGTTTGTTTGGGGGCTGGGAAGGTTGGAGGGTAGGGAGGGGGAAAGAGAGGAATCTGTGATTGTTAGCAAAATAAATAAAAAATTTGTTAATAAAAAAAATTCTGAATTTGTTCATTAAGGTATGTGTTTCCCAGGAAGCTGAAGTAATATAACATATATATATATATATATATATATATATATATATATATATATATATATATAAGTTATATGAACACACACACATATATATGTATATATATATATAATACATGAAATATATATTTTATAAGTAATTTTTTATTAAAAATAGTTTCCCAACTTTTCTCATACATGTTAATTGATATCATAACTATTAATTACATCATTGTTGTATCAAAATACAACTTTCCTTTTTCCTGATTGAATGCCTTCCATAGACTTCATGCTTCATTAATTCATAAAAAAGTCATCAGCTGTCCTTAGTAAACCTCTTCACATTTCTGCACACTATTCTTTTCATCTAGTTGTCTGAAATTATAGTGATTTCATAACCATTTATCCAATTGGACCCAACAATGTTCTCTTCTTTTTGTTTCAATTGTACCTCAGTATACCCTCATTTCCTACAAACTGCTGGTCCCTGTGTCTGAACAGCTCTCCTTCCATACAACCTTACTCTCTCAGTTCTTTAAGACTTCTACTATGTACTCCAAAATCAAATGACACTTCTTCATGTAATAGCACTTCTTGTTTTTAATCTTTCCATTCCTTTTTCCACAACATTCCCTGAGGCTTGGAGTAGGTAATATAGATGTGCATTTAGAGCTCAGAACTCAAAAGTGACTTACTCTCAGGACTTTGACCTGTTATGAGTTTCAGCATTAACCATTGCCTACAGTAAAAAGAAACTTCTCTGACAAAGGCCAAGAGCACCACTTGTCTGTGGGCATAAATATAAGTAGTTGTAAATCAGAGGATTGGTAGGAGTGCTGTGAAATGTTGTCCTTAAAGTATGACATAAGCATTGTAATCATGAACACTTGTAAACTGTTACTTCCTACAAATTACCTGAGAATGTGCACACACACACACACACACACACACACACACACACACACATGGCCAGACACACACACACTGAGAAGAAGAGAGGGAAAAAGAGAGAGAGAGAACATAAAAAAAGGTGGAGTGATGTTGTTTTAAAAGGAGGTCAGCAGGCATCTGATGAGGATATACAGAGTTATGAGGGTTGAAAGTGATCATAATGATTTATTTTTTAATTTAAAGAAAAAATTCATTGAAGATTTGAACAACAACTTCTACAAGTTTGGCTTTTCCATGAAACTGTAGCTACATGATGTCTTGTGTCTATCATGTTAAAGCATGCATTAGACACAAATATAAAAACCATGGAACAAGCCACCATTCTTTAACAATTAAGCAAAGACAAAATGCCTAAGGAACAACATGGATGACTTGCAAATAATGGGCTCTTTAGCATGATTTAAAAAAAAAAGGCACAAATGGATGAGTGTTCAAGTAAACCTTTGGCACTAGGAATCAGAGTATTTTGACATAGAGCATTAACACATATTATAAAAGTGCGTAGTGTCAAAGGAACAAAACCACCAGGATTCAAAAGCAGCTTTGTCAACTAGGCAATAAAACACTCTACAGTTGCCTGTCTGTTGTCCATCACTGAATACACTGGTAGAAACTTTGAAATGAAAAAAGAAAGAAAAAAGGAGCAGGCACTCCTTTTATTTTCTCTGTTTCAAATCAAACAGAAAACAAACATCAATTCTGTTATACACTAACGGTCTTCAAAGTACATCACTTGTACAAGAGAAGGACTAAGAACTAAACTGTTTACAGAGATCCAAAACCCCACTGAGAGAGGGCACGCCCCACACAGAGTATCATAATGAATTTTTAACATGTATAAAACTGTCTTTAAAAGAATAAAAAGAAAATCAAGGAACAACACTACATTTATTTTTCCAACTCTCTTCATCTCTTGATCCAGTCCAGAGATTTTTGCATTCAACAATATACATTTATTTATACATTTATTTCTCCAATATATTTCATGGACAGCCTTATATTATTTGATATATTACATATGAATGGTTCTTCATAATGATAATCCTCCACTTAATCCTATGACTACAATAAATTAATATAAAACTACAGTATGAAAAACCTTTGTGAATATTGCGTATCATTTGCCACTGCTGTTTCGATTTAGAATTCATTGTTTTGTGTTCAGTTTCAATTTTTATTTATTTTGCATTTAGTTGCAAATTACTTAAAACAGTTTTCTCTTTCAGCAAATCTAAAAAGTTTAAAGTTAACTTTATCAATATTTCCTGGCTGTATTTTGACTTCTTACTGTTTTTATTTGAAATAGAATTAATCAGATTTTCCCTCCCTTCATCGCATCAAAGCAATCTCTGTAGTTAGAGTTTTCCTGCCTGGCCCACAGTCAGGACAAATCTCTCTCACCTGCCAGTCCCACAGCCGCTCAGACCTAACCAAGTAAACACAGAGACTTATATTGGTTACAAACTGTATGGCCATGGCAGGCTTCTTGCTAACTGTTCTTACAGCTTAAATTGATCCATTTCTATAAATCTATACCTTGCCACGTGGCTCGTGGCTTACTGGCATCTTCACATGCTGTTTGTCATCATGGCGGCTAGCAGTGTCTCTGACTCAGCCTTCCACTTCCCAGCTTTATTCTCCTCCTTGTCCTACCTATACTTCCTCCTGACTGACTACTGGCCAATCAGTGTTTTATTTACCAACCAATCAGAACAACACATTTGCCATACAGAACATCCCACAGCAAATCTCCTTCAAACATTCCCATGTTCTCCTGTCTCTTTTATTACATTTATTACATATATTTGTAATAATAATAATAATACATACACATTTATAAACTATGCTGAGACCATTTTTGTTTGTGTGTATATAGTTTCAACTTCAATATTCTGAATTAGACAACTAACAAGGGAGCTCATCTGTTGGAGAGGCTAATTGTCCTCCCATTCAATCGCAAGGTGTCTAGATTTTATATAAGAATAGGACTCCATGCAAACTTCCCCTTCTATATTAACATGTCTTAATATTGCTGCTACTCCAGTTTTATTTATACAGCCATTTTTAGGAGACACTGATTCACAGAGACTTTCTGGTATTCTGTCTCTGACAGTCTTTCCATCCCATTTTCTGCAATGTTCACTCAACCATAGATGCAAGACTTTTTTTTTTTTTAATTTTTATTTTGCAATACAATTCAGTTCTACATATCAACCATGGATTCCCTTGTTCTCCCCTCTCCCGGCCCCCTCACCTTCCCCCCAGCCTACCCCTCATTCCCACCTCCTCCAGGGCAAAGCCTGCCCCGCAGACTGAGATCAACCTGGTAGACTCAGTCCAGGCAGGTCCAGTACCCTTCTCCCAGGCCAAGACTTTTAATGAAGGTATTTGGGGATATGCATCACAAGACCCATTGATCTCTGTATTGTGTTCAGTTGCTTTCTGTTATGTTCACAATTTATTGTGTAGAAAAGCTTATTTGGTGAGGGGTGATAGCTATACTTATCAAGAAAAGTGGTTCACATATCTCCTTGCCCTATTTTTAGTTCTAAAATGTGTTACTTAGTCACTCCATTTTCTTTCTTGAGTAATAATTAATTATCACATTTCTCTATCTATAAATGAATATGAAATTTTACTATCAAAATTTGGGAATATAATTTTGCATAAATGGAATTAATTTATAAGATATAACAATTGTTCCATTAGAAAACCAAAACACAGATAATATTAAAATACCTAAACATTTCTTTTAGAATAAAAAAACACTATAGCAATCCTTTGAAAAAAGTTTTATTCTTGAAAAACCAAAAAAAAAGAGTTTTATGTATTTAACATTTATTGTATCAAAAAGAATTACATAGCCACTCATCAAATTTGCTCTGTACTGAGGCTGCCACCTTAATATTTAGGCCTATTGTCACATGTCATAGCTTATCATGGATCCTGTGACAAATGTCTCAAGCAAAGTTTTCTTGAGTTCTTGGATGAAAGATAATGTCATCAGATACTCAATTACTTCTGGTCTCTTTGTTTTACTTGGGAAAGCAAATTCATAGAGAAAAGCCACTAATATTCATTTTTAAACACTTTTTTTTAAATATGCAAATACTACACTTTTGAATATAAAAGTTTTCAAGTCTACTTTTGAAGGTGCTACAAAATTTAATTGGAATGACTTTTTATTTTAACCTTCCTTTATCTATTCATTCAACATTTAACATACCTAAGCAAGTGCTGTCTAAAATACATGCATGTGATTATAAATGATTCATAGTGCACATTTTAAAATGAAATTGCACTAGTTATGTCAAAGAGGTGAACACACAGATATCTAAACAGATTGACATGATGATAGTACTTTCCAAGTATAATAACACTAAGTACTTATAGATAATTATAAAGGGCAAAGGAAAAGAATAGTTCTATGATTGATTGGAATATATGAAATTGACAATAATTTGTTTAGTTAGTTACCTACTAAAACCTAGAAATAGATAATTTTCACAAAACCATAACAGATATAAAATGATACATAATTTTCAATGACTTGCAGTTTGGGAAATGAGATATTTTCAAGTGAAGAAAGAGAAACACACATATAAAGTAGATTCACTGAATATTTCTTTTCATTTATGAAAAATGGGTTGCTTAAAAATCTAAAAGAAACAATTACTGTGATTTGTATTTTCAATTACTATTCTCTAAGCTCAGTGTCAAATATACCACGCTACAGGCTGCCTTATATTATTTTTGTCTCATTGGTGAGATATTGAATCCTCAGATTATTATCACTGTAAAGTTTATAAATTTACTCTTTGGGTTGTTCCAAGCAGTTTAGTAAATAATGATTAATTTATTTCATGTATTTTACAGGACAAACACATTTTTGTCCCTGAAAGTCTAAAAGTTTAGTTAAGCTTCTTAGTATTTTTCAGTTAAGAAAGTCTTCATACAGTCCCATTTTATTATTGAAGAAGTCAGAGACTTTGACACAATTTCTCTTAATTTCATTAATACAAGATATAAGAATACAGAGAATTGCATATATCTTTGCATTTGGAGCATAATTGAATTATGAAAATAATATAAATAACTCTGTGAGGAGATATATTTCAGCACATGACCAAACTTGGAGCAAACGTTTTGGTTAAATAATTGCCATTTGATAAATTTGTCTATGAGGATATGTGTATGTGGGATACTGTGTATATGGGTATATGTGTGCATATGTGTGAATACTAAAGGTCAACCTTAAATGATATTCTACAGGAACCAACAACTTTGATTAATTGAGACAGGGTCTCCTATTAGCCTGGAGGTCAGCAGGTAAATGAAGTTGGCTAATCATTGAGAACTAGCCAGTAATGTTACACATACCCCAGTAAATTAGCACTCTGATAACCAGGCAAGAAACTCTAAATTCCATTGATATAAACAAATATGACATCATCCATAGCACTGCAGCAGACCACTGACTGTGGCCTCCCCTCCTTTTCTGTCTTAATCTCTAGGCGCTCACTTAAAACTTCTCTCCAAACTTTTTCCCCACTCATCCCATTGTCACAACCCCCAACTCCATCAGACAAACTTTGATAATCTACTGGCCAAGCCCGCCACAGAAGCAGGTAAGCAAGCAAAGCAGGTAGAAGACCTTCAGAGCTTCACTCTCACACTTCTTAAAATATAATTAGTCAGTCTCATCCCACTTCTGTTGCAGACTTCCTGTTATGTCCTTGCTTCACTCTCTCCTGCAATTCCCAGGGGACTAAGCAGATCATGATAGAATGCCCAGCTTTCAACTCTAGTATGCATGCCTTAGCGCAAATCCACGCCCTTTCTAATCCATTTTCATTTTTAAATATCAGCTACCGATACCTAGAAACAAATTCTGCCGAGAACATCCAGTGGCCACAACTGGCAGAATCCCAGAAGAGTTACCCATCATGCAAGATACAGTCAACATAACCTTCCAAGAACCATAGACTGGAACAGAATCCAAGGAACAAAAATCCACCCAACCAAGACAAGAAGAGAAATTAGCACCTAAAAGTAAGCATCCAAACTCAGATTTGTGTACATTCCAGACTAAAAATACTATCAATAACAGCCAGAACAATATGTCTGTTCTATAGACCAGCAACCCTACTACTTGTGGCCTTCAGAATTGAAACATAGATGAAGCACAAGACAGAGATGTGAAAATACACTTCACGAATATGGTAGAAATACTTAAAGAGGAAATAAATGAATCCCTTAAAGATATATGTAAAAATGCAAACAAGGAAATAACCAAAACAGTTCAAGACCTGAAAGTGGAAATAGAATCAATAAAGAGAACACAAACTGAGTATATTCTGAAAATGAAAAATTTAGGAAATCAAGCAGGACTCACCAACAGATTATAAAACATGGAAGAAAGAATCTTAAGCATTGAAGAAAAGACAGAAGAAATGGATTCTTCAGTTAATATTGTGTCTAAAACCATCAAGGCATAAAACTTCCTAGGAAACATAGAACTATGAAAATACTATCAGTAATAGGAATAGAAGAAGGTAAAGAAACACAGGTCAAGGGCACAGAAAATATTTTCAACAAAATCATAGAATAAAAATTTCTTAACCTAAAGAAGGAGATGCCTATCAAAGTACAAGAGGCATATAGAACATCAAATAAACTAGGTAAGAAAAGAAATTACCCTTGCCAAATAATAATCAAAACACAAAATGTATAGAACAAAGAAAGCATATTAAAAGTTTTAAGGGGAAAATATCATATAATGTATAAGGCAGAACTATTGGAATAACACCTGACTTTTCAATAGACTATAAAAGCCAAAAGGGTCTGGGCAGATGTTTTATGGACTCTAAGAGACAACAGATGCTAGCACAGAATACTATACCTAGCAAAACTTTAATCATGATAGATAGAGAATAAAAATGACCTTTGATGATAGAACCAATGAACATAAGATATAAAAATTCTCAATATAATACTTGCAAATCAAATTCAAAAACACATAAAACAGATCATCCAAAATGATCAAGAAAGCTTCATCACAGAGATGATATGTGAAATGATAAAAGTAACCCACCTTAAAAACAAGCTGAGAGACAAAAATCATATGGTAATCTTGTTACAAAATATATGCTGTGATAAAATCCAATATTTCATGATAAAAGTCCTGGAGAGATAAAGGATATAAGGAACATACTACAGTATAATAAAAGAAAAACAGTTCAAAGCAAACTTATAGCCTTTATCAACACAATGGAGAGAAACTAAAAGAAATTTCACTAAAATCAGGAACAAGAGAAGGTTGTCCACTCACTTTACACTTATTCAATATAGTACTTAAATTCTTACTCAGAGCAAAAATACAACTGAAGGAGATAAAGGGGACACAAATTAGATGGAAAGATGTCAAAGTCTCTTTAGTTTCATGTGATATGATAGTATAAATCAGTGACCCTAAAAATTCCACCAGAAAATTATACAGCTGATGAATATTTTCAGCAACATAGCTGGATACAAAATTAACTCACAAAAATCAGTAATCAGTAGCCTTCCTATATATTAATGAAAAATGCACTGAGAAATAAATCATAAAACAGCTCCTTTCATATTAGCCTCAAAGAAAATAAAATATTTGGAGTAATTCTAACCAAGCAAATAAAATATTTGTATGCTAAAAGAATTAAGACACTGAATTGAAGAAATCAGAAGAAAGAAAGATCCCCCATGCTCATGGATTCACATAATAAAATGTCCATCCTACCAGAAAAAATGTACAGATTCAATACAATCCCCATCAAAATTCCAATGCAATTCTTCCCAAATCTTGAAAGGACAAGTTTTAGCTTCATATGGAAAAAAAAATCCAGAACAGTTAAAATAATCTTGAATGATCAAAGAACTGCAAGAGGTTTCACAAGACCTGACCCCAAATTGTTTCACAGAATTATAGTAATAAAAACCGTATGGTATTGGCACAAACACAGACATGTTGATTAACAGAAAAAAATTTAAGATACAGACATAAATCTTCACACCTATGGACACCTGACATTTAATAAAGAAGCCACAGATACTCACTAGAAAAAGACAAGTTTCTTCAACAAATCGTGCTGTTCAAACTGGATGGCTGCATATAATACAGTAACCAAATAGATTCATACTTATCAATCTGCACTGTGTTCAACTCCATGTAGAGCAAAGACATCAACACAAAACCAAATATACTGAACATGATAGAAGAAGAGAGTATAGGGAATGGCCTTAAACTCATTGACACACAAAAAAGACTTACAACACCATCAATAACATAGTCACTAATATCAACAATTAATAAATAAGATTTCACCAATCTGAAAAAGCTTCAGTATAGCAAAGGATACCATCATTCAGACAGCAGCAGCTGACAGAATGGGAAAAAAAATTACCATCTACCCACCTGATAGAGTACTAATAAGGAAGTATAATACATTTGATAAAGACCTCAAAACACTGGTTTTCAAAAACCAAAGGCCAACAAAAAAATCACATACAGATCAAAACAGAATTATCAAAAGAGAAAATTAAAATGGCTGAGAAACACTTAAAGATATAGTCAACATCCTTAGACATCATGGAAATGCAAATCAAACCTGGTTTGAGATTTCATCTCACACCCAACAGAATGGCTAACATCAATCAACAAATGACATGACAGCTTATGCTGGCAAGGATGTGGAGTAAGGGGAAAACTCACCCTTTGTTAGTGGGAGTACAAACTTGTAAGGCCACTATGGAATTCAACATGGTGGTTTTGAAGGAAAAGAAGAATCTATCTACCTCAAAATCCATCCATACCACTCTTGGGCATATACTCAAATGATACTTCAATCTGTCACAGAGATACTTTGCTCAATCATGATAACACAAAGCTTGTGGGAGTAACCAACCAATATCTGATTTGAAGTAATGTCCACTCCATGAGATAAAACCCATGTCTGATGCTACATGGTGACCAAGAAGCTGAAACTAGATAGCCTAGGGACCTAGAGTATCACCAAATATTACTGTATTACAAAAAAAATGTAGAAATAAAATGACTTGTAATGACATTCTGCTATTTTCATAGATCAGTGCCTTAATCAGCCATTATCAGATAAGTATATTGCTACAGCAAATGGGAAAAAATAGAGACCCACAGTAAGATAATACTCAGAATGAGAGACTTTGAAACACTCAGTAATAAATGGGATGTCTTCAATAAATTCCTCACCTCAGGGTTCTGGAACCCTGTGGAAAAGGAGACAGAAAGAGTGTAAGGGCCAGAGGAGACAGAAGACAGCAAGGTAACTGCAATTGAAATGAACTAAATCTAGAAGATGGCACTTTCAGCCAGCCTTCTCACATTCTTCATTCTTGTGCCATGTTTAAACATTAAAGGAGGTTGTTTTTATGTCCTACATAGGCCTAAGTCTTCAGTCTTCAACTCTTATCTATTCTTTCATCTTGGAGTCCATGCATTTATTGCTATTCACTGCAAAAAAAGGTTTCCCTAATAACAATAACGCTGAGAGTGGAAATTGTCTAAGGGCATAAGCATACATACATTCAGAAGGTAGTCTCATGTCATGTAAATTCAACTGAACTACAGAATTAAGACCTCCCTTAGATTAGGGAATAAACATAAAAGGGAAAGAAGCCCCTAATTAGGAATAATGTCCACCATTGTCTTTTGGGTGGCTTTACAGTAAGTACCAAGTATGGATTCACTTTTGTGAAGAAGGCCACACTCAATGGATAGGTCTGTTAGCCTCATAATAGTCATGCTATTATTTAAGAATTTTTGTCAAAAGCCCAGCGGTGGTAGCTCACACCATTAATCCCAGCACTTGGGAGGCAGAGGCAGGGAGATCTTTGTGAGTTTGAGGCCAGCCTGGTCTACAGAGCGAGATCCAGGAAAGGTGCAAAGCTACACAGAGAAACTCTGTCTCGAAAAACCAAAAAAAAAAAAAATAATAATAATTTTTGTCCATAAAATAGCAGTGGATTCATCTTGCCTGGCAGGTTGGCATCCATATTTCATATAGTTCATAGTCCAGTAAAACCACTGATACCTCTCTCCCTCCACAGTCTTCATATCACTTCCATCACTTAGAAAACTAGTTAGCAGTAGGCTATCTTCTCGCTCTGTTTCAGCTTGATTTCACTATGTCATCCAGCCAAGGTGTGTGTTGTCTCTAGTAATAGGCCCTTATCATCTAGCTGTGGTTGGCAAACAAGGGGACTAGCAGGAGCTATATTGTTCTGTAAAGGCCAGAAATCCTGAAAAATGCCATTGTCAGAGGAGAGGAAATAGTAAAATGCAGACAAAATAAAAAAAGGGGAAGTATTGGGAGTGGATGTGTTTAATGTGGGAGTAATGGTGTTATAGAAGAGTAGATGGGATGTAGAGGAACCAAACTGAGAGGAGTATAAATAATCCTTCTATCATATAGACAAACAAAAATACAGTTTATTTTATAACCTAAATTAAGTGGTAGATACCCTGCATTGGGTGTAAAAGGCCCTACTTAGAAGCCATGGAATATTAAACAAAAAACCATAGTCTGTGAGTAGGATAACCCTTTATGAGTTATATCTAATCACTTCCAATAACCAAAGCTTGCCTGAAGTTTTGATCTTGAACATTATATTGTCTTAGGTGAGGAAAAAATTCTCAAAATCAACTCCTTGTTACTCTGCAAGTAGAAAGATTGTAGCCTAAACATTCATGTCACTCTGTTAGGACTCCCACATCTCATTACTACCCCTGAGAGCTCAGCAGTCTATCCACAGAACAGTTCTAACAGTAATCATTTGTGTGTTTATCACTAGATGGCTTTGATTTCCAGGTCTTACTAGGGGACATGAAATAGACTGTATTTATTAAAAGTGATAAATAGATTGTAGAGGAAACAATGGGAAAGGAAGAAAGTACCTTAAGATCTGTAAGGGATATCAACTATCAGTACTGGATTAAGGCTCTACAATGAATGCATTTTGAATGCATGAGTATAGCATGAGACATACTGTGAAGAACTAGATGTAAATATAAAGACATATATACATACATTTTATATCACTCAATTCTATATGTGATAGCTTCATCAAACCCCTCCCTTCAGAGTCAGAGAGTGATGTTGAAGGAGTAGGCAGTAAGATTATAAGAGCTATAGGGTACATAGGTCCAAGAGGAAAAAAAAAACATCTTCCAGACACCACAGGTCTGATGCACATATGAACTCAGAGACTATGACATCATGCACAGGACTTGCACAGACTCAAGGCAGAGTCCCAGCTCTAAGAAGGGAAAGCTGATAGGAGGTCCCATCTCTAACCAAGAGGTTATCTCCAGTTAACATCTGCTTACAAAGGAAAAAAATAGTTTTTTTTTCTAATGGAATCTCATTGAGCAAATTAAACATGTTAGGGACAGACCATAGGCCTAGCAGTAAATGATTTAAACAGTGGTATTTTTGTAGACATTTTGTTCTCATATTGCTTTGTCTGGGCATTTTTTTGTCTCACTGATATTTTGCTTTTGCTTGAATATTATGATTTCTGATTTGAGTATTTTATGAGCATATGTGTATGTGCATATATGCTTCTCATGTTATTTTTATTTTTTTCTCTTTGGTTTTGTTTGTTTGCCTGTTTATTATTTTCTAAAAGAAAGATAGAAAGAAAAAAGGAAAGAAAGAAAGAAAGAAAGAAAGAAAGGGAGGAAGGAAGGAAGGAAAGAAAAGGAAAGAAAGAAAGAAAGAGAGAGAAAAATGTTGTGCAGTTGGGTGAGTGGGGAGAAGGGAAAGATCTGGGAGGAGTTAGTGAAGTGCAAACCACAATTGAAATAAATTTTATGAAAAAAGTAATATATGTATATATATATATATATTAAGAGATTAGTCAAATATTTTGCATACAGCTAAAAAAATGAAGAACTAAAAATAACAATCTGAGGGAATGAAATGAGCAAGGCCATATGCAGTTTTGTGGTGGGTAGAAAGGCAAAAATGCTGAATAATTAATGTTGTCCATGGAGTGCATCTCCAAGTCTACAACAGAGTTCAGAGAAAAAAAAAATCCATAACACAGCAAAGCTTGATTCAGGACTGTTTTATCTGAGGAATGTTTCTAGAGCATCCAACCTTTTTATCTGGGGGTCTTTAGAAATGAGTTTCTGTCTATCTGAAGGAAAAAGGAGTATACATGTTCTGAGGGTCATTTTCTTTTTTTTTTTTTTTTTTTTTTTGGTTTTTCAAGACAGGGTTTCTCTGTGTAGCTTTGCGCCTTTCCTGGAACTCACTTGGTAGCCCAGGCTGGCCTCGAACTCACAGAGATCCGCCTGGCTCTGCCTCCCGAGTGCTGGGATTAAAGGCGTGCGCCACCACCGCCCGGCCCATTTTCTTTTAATCTTCCTCAGCTCTGATTCTGTAGCTTATTTTCAGCTCATTTTTTTCTAGCTCCTCTGCTCTACATGGCTAAATAGCAGGAGACTCTTTGCAATACCTAGAAAACTTATAAAGCTATCCAAAGTCATAGCATATTCCTCGAGAGACAATAAAGAGTAAAGCCATTTACCATGGAAACACATAGGTGGGTACATGGTGCTTGACATCCTCTCAGGCAGTGACTTCTGTAGTTAGTTGGACATAAAACTATTTCTGTCTGGATCTGGCTGACAGATTGATTAGTTGTTATTTGAAACCTAAATAATAAATAGTTAACTAAAGCTTGAGTTTTTATATCATAAACTGAGGTTAAAATGTTGTTACAAAATTTTAATTGCTAAAGAGTCAGAGCAAGTGAATTCTGTGAATCCATTATCTGCTGCAAGCAGGGGGAGCTCAGGAAAATTCAGTCTCCGAAGGACGTTGAATCAACAAAGCCAGATACTACGTAATTTCGTCCATGTGTATAATCTGTGAAAGTCCCATGTGTGTTCTAACCACATAGACATTTCATCTGTCCTTGCTTGCCCTGTCAGCTTGGCTTATTATAGAGAAGAGGCTTCTAGGTTTATCACCATAATGTGGAACAAAGACTGAACTATGAGAGCTTGTTTTATGTGCCAGAATAGCACAGTACAAGGAGAAGTCATCCTCCTGACCATCCACAAACATATGTGCCTATAAGATTGAGTTATAATCATGAGATTACATATACATATCATATCAAATGAGTGTAGGTATTGGGGAAATACCATAGCTGTTTCTGGACATGTGAAATTACATATAGAAGAGATCTAGTTTTTCCAGAGTCTATGGCCTTGCAAGACTCTCTGACAGGGTTATTCCATCAGAGAAATATTCATCTGGTGCATTGATATCTGAATTATCAATTGTTATTTGCTGTAACTGTGTCATGGCCCATGACAAATAATTTCAAAACAGATTGGAGGTAAAGAAAAATGTGTAATTATTCATTCAGGTATTGAAAGGAAATCTAAACTTTGTAAAAAAAATACATTACTTTGAAAACAAAACCTTCTCAACTAAAGTACTTCTATTTTCTTTAAATGTTTAGCTGACTTTAAAACATTTTATGTAGCTTGCCTCAATTTTCTGCTATGAAAAAGTAGTGTCATCTGCTATAAGAAAATAATTTTCATAACCTAAAGACAGCAGTAGCTGTTGCAAGATACAGACTATGGTGAAAGTGTGTTACAAATAGTAATATAAAATGATTATAATTTATGTGAAATGTAGAACTTCATTATAAACTTCATTTCAAAGGGCATTTCCAGTAGTCACCACTGATTTCACTTTATATCCACTATCCCTTAATGGTAGGCTAAGGAATTATGGAACAGGAATATGGAAGGTTTAATGAAGGCCTGATAAAAATTATGACAAAAATGTAATAAAACTTTCACAAAATTACAAATATAATTTAAGCACACAGCTAATGTTAGAAGAGTCATTTTTAGCTTTATTATATTGTGTCAATCTTTTACTTAAATTGTATTTTAGTGACCACTTTAATATATAAATATAGTTACTTTAAAGATATTCAAAATAATAATTTACTCTGTTAAGTGCTGGTTATAATGGAGATAAAGCATCCTTGCTCACATATATTTTTAAACATAACCATTTGAAATGCATATTCATCAGAACTAATTCATCTAACTCTAATCACATCTTATTTTAAGCTCACAAGCACTGGCAATTTTTGCCTTTATTATGAGGGAAAAAAACAATCACATTGGAGAGCCTTGTCATTCTGCAGGTAATGAGTTTAATATGACATTTTGGAAAATGCTTTGCTGTGACTAGAATAGCAATGTTGATTTTACATTTTAAAAGACACTTCCAAACACTTACAGTGAGGACAGTTTCATGCATGCATCTATTTTTCTACCCATTCCAAAATTGAATGTGAGTTAAATTCTCAATTATAGTAATTGTGAACTGTTTTCCTTCTACTTTAAAGTTTCAAGTTGTGGGCCAAGTCTGATTCTGAAAGCAGAATCATATCCATAGAACATGATTTTCAATACTGCTATTATTGATATTCATTTCAAGGCATTTGTTTTATATTCCTGGCAAATTCTAGCAATCATGATTAAAACAGAAGTATTAAAATGAACACAGTCGCTATTGGCCAGTGATAGTGAGGTAAACGTTTTCTAATTTTTTAAGCTTTTGAAACATTATATTGAGCTTTAGAACTGAATTGTATATGGACACTCACTTCAGGACGTATTAAGGAAAACAGGAAGAGATTATTCAAATACATTTTATTTATGATTGATATTATTCATTTGTATTTTCTACACTAAAGCTCCTTTAAAAAATATCAAATCAACAGTGTTGTTTTGGGAAACAAAATTCCATGAAGTAATGTCACAGCTAAAGTTGCAGCAGCAAACATAGACAGATAAAGCGTTTGCTCCAGACTTGTCCAACAGCAGAGAAAAAATACAGCATCATTAGTATTAAACTCCCCAAAGTAAAGTGCAAGCAGTTGAAAATGAGGGCTGGAGGGGAGGTAAGGTAGGGCCTCAAGTTAAGTGTCAACCTGCCTTGTGGGGTGGCACCTTCTTTGATTGTTTGGCATTTGAGTGATGATACTCAGGAGACGGAGAAAAATAGCCCTAGTTTGGAAAACTGGCAAGAACTTCTGAAAAAGATTTACATCTTAAAGAAATTGAAAATACAATTCATAATTACAAACAGTTGTTGTTTTGATGTTTTAGGGTCACTCCAAAGTTCATATAAGAAAAGGAATGCTGCCCAACTTATCATGTTATGGGGAACAATGGAGGAAAGTTGGGTCAATGGGCCAAAACAGTAATTCTGATAGATTGATATTCTGAAACTGGCAAGCCCTCCCCATCTCTGTCTATCTGTCTGTCTGTCTGTCTGTCTGTCTGTCTGTCTGTCTGTCTCTCTCTCACACACACACACACACACACACACACACACACACACACACACACACACATACACACACTGTTGCTCTTGCTCCTCTTGCTCTCACTTGCTCTCTCTCTCTCTTGCTCTCTCTCTCTCTCTTGCTCTCTCTCTCTCTCTCACACACACACACACACACACACACACACACACACACACACACACACACACCGTTGCTCTCACTTGCTGTCTTGCTATCTCCTTTGCTCACTCCCTTGCTTATTTTCGTTAGTACTCTTTTTTTTTTTTTTTTTTTGGTTTTTCGAGACAAGGTTTCTCTGTGTAGCTTTGCGCCTGTCCTGGAACTCACTTGGTAGCCCAGGCTGACCTCGAACTCACAGAGATCCGCCTGGCTCTGCCTCCCGAGTGCTGGGATTAAAGGCATGCGCCACCACCGCCCGGCCTCGCTAGTACTCTTGCTTTCACACTTTCCTTTTGAAAAGCATTGTTCTGGTCAACTTTCCTGAACCCCATTCTCTCTACTGTGTTATTCTGGATTAACACTGGCACAACAAGTAAAAGATCCAAGTTGAAACACAAGCACTCATGAGCTAAAAGGCATATTTCTTCCCCCAAGAGTTCATCATGTGAGGTTATTTTGTCACAGTCATGATAATCTGACTAGCAAAGAAAATCGGGGGCTTAAATCTCTTTGGAATAGGTTTTTAGGGAGTAGGAATGTTTGGAAAATAGACTATGGAAATCATATAATACTTTAATACTTTGATGAAAGATTAATGAATATTTCTGGTATGAGCATAAGATCAAATTGCTGATTGAAATGTGAACTTCAAAGGCCAGGTTCATGAATTATCAGTTGAGAAGAAAGTCTATAGGGAATTGGACTAGAAATCCTCTTTGTTTTTTAGTGTGTGTGTGTGTGTGTGTGTGTGTGTGTGTGTGTATGCACATAAATTGGTGCCACATGGATGTCAGAGTACAACTCAGAGTGAGTAGTCAGTTCTATCATCTCATCATGTGGGTCCCTGAGATTGAACCCAGATTACCAAGCTAAACCACTGCTTAATTTACCATCTGAGCCGCCATTTTGAAACCTAACCACTTTTTGTTCACAACCTAAGACTGTGGGAGGCTGAGTTTAACTGTGACAGACTTACTAACTGAGCAGAGAAAATGTCAAGGCAATGCAACATTCAAAGAATGGCATAGATATTATTGGATAACATTGATCTAATTGGGAACAGAAAACCTAAACAGAATGATTTTGAAAGTTTACCTTTTAACCAGATGATAAGAAGGCTTAATATTGAGTCCAAGGAAATTATAATTTCTATAGAGACTGGAACCATTGAATAAAAGCTAATAAATTTATACCACCATAGGCAACTTGAGGATATTTTAGGTATCAACAGAACACCAACACACAATGAAAGATGAAAAGTGTTCTCAATATATCCTGTGGTAAAAGAAACATAGTGCCTTATTCCCTTTTCAGGCACGACCAGGCAAGGAATTGTTTATTGAAGAAATTTGTATCCCTGTCCTGCTTCAATACATTTAGACACTTTGAGGTTAAGGGTGAAGCTATAGCTATTGGGATATCTCATTCAGGAAGTAGATCTTTGTATCTTTTTCAACACTATTTTGTAGGAAGGCTAAATGCAAAAGTTGTGCAGTAGTGGGACCCTGCTCTGGCACTCCAAAGGACATCTTTGGCAATCAGGAAGTGTTTGGCAGCACTGAAATCCCACTGGAAAACTTGACATTACGAAAGTTTGGCATTATGAAAATAAGTCATTGTAATAGTAGAGACCCCAGGTATTATCATGTGTGCCTACCAGGGTAAGCTTTGCCATCCCTTGAGAGTGTCCACAGAGAATGCAGGAAGAAAGGTCATAACACATGGGGCACCTTAAACCTTCTGATCCAAATTCTACAGGCAAGTATCACAGAGAGCAGACATGAAAATACACTACTTCCTTTTTGCCCTGCTGGGTTTGTTCTTTGTTCCAGTTCTCCTTGTTATTTCTTTTCCCTCACTTTTCTGAACAAACATGAATGATTTGTACTTGTCCTTTTACTGAATTATGAGAGAAGAAAAGAGGAGAAAGATGATTGATAGACAGATGGATAGATAGAGATACATACATACATATATACATGCATACATTGGTAGACAGAAAAATAGGTGACAGAGAGATAGATGAAAGATCTATAGATCGATCAATAACAGCAAGCATGTGTGTGTGTGTGTGTGTGTGTGTGTGTGTGTGTGTGAGAGAGAGAGAGAGAGAGAGAGAGAGAGAGAGAGAGAGAGAGAGAGAGAGAGAGAGAGAGAGAGAGAGAGAGAAAATTATGATTTGCATTTAGAACCAGAGGACTTGGACTTGAACTCTGTATCAACATTTAAACAGTTAAAACTTTAATAAAGAGATTTGGGCATGTAGAAAATGATACAAATGAGGTTTACAATTTGACAACAACATGGACCTTTGAGGACCTAGAATGGTGTATGTATGGTGTATTGTGATTTAATTGTTAAGTGTCACACAAAGGTTTTTGAGTTAAAGGCTGAGACTCTAGTTGATGCATCTGTGGGGACCTAGCCAAAACTTTGAAAGCAAGGGTCCAGTGAGGGAAGGATTATTACAGAATATATACTCACATGTAATATTAGAATTATGGGATACTCCCTTTCTCTCTCTCTCTCTCTCTCTCTCTCTCTCTCTCTCTCTCTCTCTCTCTCTCTCTCTCTCTCTTCTCATCCTAGCCACCAGGAACTGAGCAGTATTGGCTCTGACCAAACCTGTCCTCTTTACCATGCATTCTGTCTATCCACAGCTCTAAAAGAAACAAAGCAAGCTAATAATAGACTAAAATTTCAAACTGTAAACCAAAAGAAACCACGAGTCCTAGTGTTGGAAAGTTTATTACTGGTGAGGAAAAGGAAACCCGTTTTTATGTTACACTACTCTGTAAGGAACAGCACCTGTGAGATGGAGGGAGGTTAGGTACTCAAAGCCAGAACATAAGTCAAAGTTTTGCTCCATCTTTGGGAAATCTCAAAATCATCTGATCAGCACCTCTTTTTAACCAGGAGAATTTAAAGATGTTTATACATGCTTTAAAAATAAATTGCTTAGATTGCCTCTGTTTTAAGGATGAGCATCTAGTGTCCATGATGAAAAGTAAAATATTTTTTGAAGTAAAACATAAAAGAAAGCATAAATTTTGCCTATGGTACAGACTGAAAATAGGCAAATATCCAAGATAAAGGCATCTCAGTGTATGCATCTATATACTCAGCCATTTACCATGATGATGCTGTGTATCCAAGAGCTGCAAAAAGAAGGGCTTTGTAGTTGGATATGTTATGAAGCACTTTGTTCAACCCTATAAAACTGCTTTAACACTAATATCCAGAATGAATATTTACAATTGTTATCACTTAAAACTTGTATTGCATAATTTAATGAAAACAAGAAGTTATTCTAAAGCCATTTCAAATATTTCAGAATTGTTTTGGAGAGCACTACTCTTAGTCTTTCAACAGTCAAAAAAGTCACAAGAATTAAAACTGATCTTGGGAAATTCATGGCCCAGAGACCTATCATAAAAGCAAATAGTACTGGTCTAAAAAAGAAAATAAAAAGAAAAAAAGGAAAGAAGGAAGGAAGGAAGGAAGGAAGGAAGGAAGGAAGAAAGAAGAAAGAAAGAAAGAAAGAAAGAAAGAAAGAAAGAAAGAAAGAAAGAAAGAATAACATGACCCCAAAGTGTCTGCTATGTTCATAGATCAGTGCCTTGCAGAGCCTTCAAGAGAGAAGCTTCCCCCTACAGCACATGGGAGTAAATACATAGCCCACAGCAATACATTATGGAGATAGAGATAGAGATAGAGATAGAGATAGATAGATAGAGAGAGAGAGAGAGAGAGAGAGAGAGAGAGAGAGAGAGAGAGAGAGAGAGAGATTAAACACACATGTCTAAATGGGATGTATCCATCCAATTCCACCTGAGACCTCATTGAATCCCACAGATGAGGAGACAGAAATTTTGTAAGAGCCAGAAATTATGGAAGACACCAGGAAAAGAAAGCCCTCTGAATCAACTGAGCAAAGTTCATACTAACTCACAGAGACTGAAACATCAAGTACAGCGCCAAGCAGGTATGGGTATGCAACAAGTCCTCTGAGTACATATTATAGCTTTCAGTTTAGTATTTTTATGGGACTCCTGGGAGTGTTAACAAGTATGACCCTGAGTCTTGTGCCTTCTCTAGGGCTCTTTTCCCTCTCTTGGTTTGTCTAGTCTAACTCAGGGTGGACAAGGTGGTTTTTGTTTTGTTTTCTTACATTTTATTTTGTTTTGTTTTGTTGCTATCTCTTGAAAGCTTTTTTTTTTCTAATGAGAGACAGAAAAGGAGTGGATCTGGAAGGGGGGACTGTGGGGAAAAATTGGGCAGAGCAGAGGGAGAGGAGACTGTAATCAGGAAATGTGTAAGAGAAAAGAATCTATTTTCAGCATAGGGAAAGTATATTAAAATAAAATAATGGTTAATTAAAATTTCAGGTGTGTTTTCCTTGAATTAATTTGTTTCATGCAAAAAGGAAATTTTTGTCAAAATGTTTCTCAAGACTAAATATAAAATAAATAATTCAGATCATGTAGACAATAATTTTTATCAGGTTAACACTGTCAAACTTTAAGAAATTATATATCACATTGAAAAATAACAATGATTTTGACATAAATTTTATAAAGAATGTCCTATTTTTCACAATGTGCCAAACTTGTGACAATAGATGTTTATTTTTAAAATACATCGTTTTGACTCACTAGGCATGATGCATCTGCTCACAGTAATTCTTAGTAGAAGAGTTGAAATAAGCCTCAATCTATAGTATATGATTTTGTACAATATAATCAGATAAGTGCAAAAATATGTGGTTGTGTGATTTATCCATTGAGATAGAGGCAACCCCATGCAAATAAGTTTTAGAACTATTGCAAAAATTCTTGACTTATTGTTCTGGACACAGTGGTTAATAAAATAAGTTTTTAGAAGTGGAGATGATATTTATGACATGTTTTTCAGTAGAAGTAGATATAAAAACTTGCTATGCCATCTATGTGGACAGATTGGCCCTTGTAAAGTCGTGAATGACAGCACCTGCCAGTGTGGATGTGAAAAAGGCAGACCCCTTATATGCATTTTGGTTGTACAATCTATTGTATCTACTCTGGAAATAAAAGTTTGGAAGTTTCTTAAAAACCTAAAAATTTAAATGCAGGATAACCCAGCTGTAACACCCAAAGGGAGTAGATGCCAATGGGTGGATTTGTGGGGAGGAACTGGGAGGAAGGGTAGATGGAAAACTTTAATCAAGATATAATGTATGATTTTTTAAAAAAATCTATTTTTAATAGAAGAGGAAAATAACAATAATGTGAATAATGTGTCACCTGTGTTTTAATCTCTCTTTTATTGTATTTTCTATGTTAGAAATATATTAATCCAAGATATACTTGCTTTTTCATGGAGGTTCAGAACAAAAGAGATTTGAACAGACTGGGATTCACATTCAACTCCAACCCACTACTGAAATGAATGATAAATGGCACTGTTGGTGGCCGCTGGTTACCGGTGGAAAGATCATGGTGAGACAGAATTTGGTGGCTTAGTAGTGGAGAGATTTATTAGGGGGAAGGGGAGGTGGGATAAAAGACCAGGCCTGGGGAGGAAAATTGAGAGAAAGATGGTGGGTAGGAGGAGAGGGAACAGAGCAGAGCAGAGAGAGGGTGGGGTCTGTGACTGACTTTTAAGGGCTCCAAGTGAAGTGGGCTTAGGGAGCTACACCATGCTGACTGCGTGACCACACTGCACACGTAGTCACCAGCACATACTGATGACTTAAGATTCAAGACCCTGAACTGGAGTAAGAGCAGAATTTTAACAACTACCACTTTGTGGTACCTGCAAGGTGTATAGACTCTTGCTCTGTTTCCACCCTTCTGAGGAAGAGATTAACTAAATCACTTTTTTTTTAGTCCATCAATACTTAGCACACTTCATCTCATGTGAAAAAAAAAAATGACCAAGCTGTTAGAAAATAACACAGACAATTCCTTTCTACACATCTACCAAAAATCATTCCATATAGATTACATGGTATTATTTGTTCAACAACATATGAATTATCTCTGGTATTATTCATTCAAAATTGCCTTCTCATGAATACTATTCCATCCTTCCTTCTGAAAGTTATGAATATTATATCAATACTTTTTTGACACATTCCAAAATTTTCCTCACTCCATTATATTTTTCCTGTCAATGTAGGCATATTTAGTGACTCACACACATATATGCACAAATGAGGGTGGGACTAAGGTAATACATTAGTGACAGATAACTTTTCTACCATGCACACAGCTGTTTTATTACCCAGAACTACCACAAAAGCATAATAATTATTAAGAGTTTAAATTATCTCCAGTATTTTTCTTCCCCAAATCACTTCTCTATTTCCTTTCCACCTAAATTGCATTTAACACTGTATATCCCTTGTCTTTAGTTCCACACATCCACTTTTCTATTATTCATATTTTAATTATGTTATAATATATAGAAAGACAATGATTTTTATAAGTTAGTTTTATATCCTGCCACTTCGCTTAAAATGATAATCGTTTCTAGAAGTTTTCTGGTGATATTTTTTTAGATCACTTATTTATACCATGTCATCTGCCAATAGGGATAATTTGACATATTTTCCTATTTGTTTCCCTGTATTGACCTTCTCTTGTCTTATTGCTCTAGCTACTGCTCAAAACACTCTGTTGAAAGGGAAGGAGCTAAGAGCTAGCTTTGCCCCATTCCTGATTTTGTTGAGATGGCTTTGATGTTCTACAGTTTAGGTAGACATGGATGGTAGGTTTGTCATGTATAGCCTTTATTATGTAGAAGTGTGTTGATATTTTATTTGTGCTGAAATGTGATGATATTTTATTTGTATATTAATAAATAAAGTTTGCCTGGAGATCAGAGGAAATGGCAAGCCCTTATAAGTAAACACAAAAGTCGGGCAGCAGTAGCGGTAGCACACACCCTTAATCCAATCACTTGGCAGGTAGGGTCTCTGTGTGTTCAAGGTCACATTAAAGAACAGAGCCAAGTGTTGTGACACACACCTTTAATCCCAGTAACAACCATAGAGACCTGGCGGTCTGTACAGATAGGCAACGACAAGGACGTGAGGTATTTGGGCTAAGAGCCCAATGAGAGGACAGAATAGCCAGTCAATAAAAGCATGGGTAGATAGAAAGTAGTAGTGTCACTTTGGAAACTGTGGCATGGTGAGGTAAGGTTAGCTGGTGGCTTTTCCTATTTCCCTGATCTCTAAGGCTTTCACTCCTATAATTGGCTCTGTGTTTTTTATTTAATAAGACCGCTTAGAAATTTATCTACATAGACGCATGTTCCTCCCAGTCCTTCCTATTTAATGGGTGCAATGAATAGTAATTTCAAGGGAGGAGAACAGTAGGATGACAGAAGACAGTAAGGGTGGGGTGGGTGGGAAGGTTCCTTTGTTAAGAGGGAAGATGGAGTGATAGAGAGAGGAAAAAGCCAGAAAATACACTATTTTACGATAAATTAAAATGCAAATTGTATGTGTATATAAAAAATTTTAATGAAATTAGACTACTTCAGGAAATAATGCTCCCCAAAGAGCCCTAAACTTTGTAACAAAACACCCATTTCTAGGCATAAGAAATCCTCCATAGTGTTATTAATCAGGGTAGTCTAAGATTCTCCCAAAATTATACAATCCAGTGCTGTTGCCCTTGCTTACTTTCTAGAACTTGAAGATAAAACCTTATTTTTGAAGATACTACACACTTTTCAAATAGGACTTGGAGAAATGAAGTTAGAACTGACCTCGAAGCCCTCTCCTAATGACTAGGTCTCACAGTATACATTGATGTTTCTCAAACTATCAAAGTAGAAAAGTAAATAAATAGTTAGACCTAGTTACAAAGCCTACAAACCATAAAGAAGACTAGCATAGGAACATACAACCAATGGTGTAACAGTAGCATTTATACCTCAGAAGTAATGAAAAGCCATGTAATTATACTCAAGACACTCTCAATAAGAGGAATCTCATTCCTGTTATTGGGAAACTGGCCAACTACCCATGACTGATGCGTTCAGGGATCAGAAGAAACCCTACTTCTAACACTACTAAACTAGTATAATCCCTAACTGCATTCTAAAAACCTCTCCTTATATTCACAAATAAGTTTGGCTCTCATTTCTCAAGACCTTGAGATTAAAAGCATACATTAACAAACAGCTTTACAAACACTCTAACAATAAAAAGATTTAAACTTACATGGAATTCACAATCATATTCCATTTAGTTTAAAAGTGTCAATAAACTGTGTACTTTCCCTGAAAAAGGTTATTTAGCAAGTGTATTATTCAGGAAAAATAATGCTAGCTGCTTTATTAAGCATTATTCAAGTCTCTTGTTCAGAATAATATGTTTCTATAAACAAACAGCAAACCTAAATAATAAATCATAAAATAACAAACATCCCCCTGTGGTTCACAATTGCACACATGTTAAAACTTACAGTTCTTATGGTGAACCTCTGCAGTCTTTACCAGGTGCCATATTTTCCTAGGTAGTGTTATTCCTAGCCTGATCACAATATTCAGGATTTTCTTCCAATAGCTGCTTTTCAATTTTGTTTATTTAATACATTTCTTTTTAAATTATATTTCCACAGAACACCAATACTTTCTTATCTGGACTCCTAACTTTTGTCATGTAATGGACTTTGTTTCTTTATATATATATATATATATATATATATATATATGTATATATATATATATATGTGTGTGTGTGTGTATGTATACACACACACACACACACACACACACACACACACACACACACACACATATATATATATATATATATATATATATATATATATATATATATATATATATATATATATTGTTTTTTCCAGTTGTGTGTATTCTCATACAAGAGAAGGATTTAATAGTGGTGGTTCTGTAATAGTGGTGATCTTGTGAGGATGGAAGATTAATTATTATTAGGTTCCTTCCTATCTTCCAGCGTCTGAAATAAATACTTTAAATGCTATTAATGTGACTGTCCTCCCTTGTGGCAGTTAGTGTTGTCCAATGTAGTTCAGGGCATGCACATTACAGTTTGGATCTTGAAAGTGTCTTCAAAAGGCAATGTGACATTTCAGTCCATCTTTCTTTTCTTTGTTTCCTAGTAAAGAAGTTAAGTCACTTTACACTGCTGCATGCTGCTTTCATTACGTGTTGCTCTGTGACAAACAAAAACAATCAAAACCCACCACATAGGAACTGAAACATCAGAGCTGGTAATCAAAATTCCCTTTCTCTTTTGGGCCAAGTACATCAGCTCTTTGTTACAGTGACATGAAACTAAGGAAAATAATCTCCTAAATGGCCTCATTTTTCAGAGTCACAACTGAAACCTGTGTACAATGTTAGTCAAATGATATCAATCTAGATCATTTAACCAAAAACAAAAAGATTGATAAGTAGATTTGAACACGAGAAGTCTGGAGAATTCTGTGTTAGCCAAGTAGGCCTAAAATGACATCCAGAAGCAAAGAGCACCTGAGTGAATCCAGTTTCTGGGAAGTAGGAACTTAAGGGAAACCAGACATATAACACATGTTAAAATCTAAGACTGATTAAAAATAAACATGCCATCACATTTCCCTTCTAATCTGCTTTACTTTCTCAACTTGCTTGTTAATTTTTATTTGTAGTTAGCTGTTAGTTGGGTGTACTTCCTTTCTGCATTCAACCAGTAAATATGAAAACTACCTCAAAGTCTGTTGAATGCACATCACTTTTCTTCAGTGTGTTAATCAGTAATATAACAAATTAATATCAATATGTTAATTAGTAATGAAAATTATTAAAAATATGAAAAACACATGATTTATATATAATACTATTGATACCAATTATACAAGTTTAAGCAACAGCAATACAAACACAAAGATCATTTGCTCATTAAATAAAAATTAATATTCTGTTTTTAATTGCAGTTATTAAGCTTTGCAAATGCCTGGCTTTCTTTCTTACATTATTAGTTTTATTAAGAATTGGTTCCATTCCAAGCAACAGTTCCTGGGAATTCTGAGTGGCACTACGGATGTTGCTATTATTCTTATGATATAATATTCTTGGTGAGTACTGAAAGAACAGTAAAAAAACAGCTACATGGAAAGATAGAAGAAAACATTAAAGAAACTTCCATGTACTAAATTGTTCTTTTAAATGTCTTCTAAGTATGAATGCTGTTGTGTTTAATCCTTTTTGAGTTTGTGTGTTAACACTTGTACATGAACTGTTTACTCAACCTTTCAGAGAGCTGTGGAAGATGATCTGTACAGCTTCCATACTGATTTGATGATCAGAAAAAATTAGCCATAATTATCCCTAGACAATGCAACCGAAGTACCTGTTTTTCTCTTTTAATATTGAGAGTAACTATACTCATACAGAAAATTTGAATGAAATTACTAATTCTTTCCGTGGTTATAATGGGACTAATTTTAATTTATCTACATTTATTAACAACAAATACTACAGAACTTAAAGTTTCTAACAATTAAAACTAACATACCACATAAATAAGCATCTTATAAATCATGTATGGTAGCTCATGTCTATAATGTCAGCTGTTGGGAGGTTGTAATAAGAGAATCACCCGCTTTGGGCCAGCCTGGACTCTATAATATGATCCTAACCAAAAAAAAACAAAAAACAAAAAAAACCCACAAAAAACAAAAAACAAAACAACAACAACAAAAAAAAAAAACTAAAATGCACTACACTGAAATAAACCATGATAAAGTGTAGAAGGTTATTTTCAGTCATATTTAATTTTTTTCCATAGTTATTGTGGTAGTGTTAAGAATTGGATTCATGGCCTCACACAAGTTAGCCAATTACTTTACCATTGAACTACATCCCAGTATAGGATTATTCACTTACATGGTCTGTACCTTGCATTGATCTTACAAACTGATTAATAAGAATTAATAAAAATCTGATTTCTGTGGCTGGCATGATACCATTGTGTACATATTATTTACTATTGAGTTAGACTGTGTTTGTATTTTGTTTTAATTCCTGGAAATGTGTGATGTTGATAATGAGAGATCAAATACATAAAATAACAGGTAACAATGCTAAGGACTTTGTGAAAAGGAAAAGCATTTCTTACGTTTGGAACATAACAGATATTTAGTTCTTGCTTAGTTACTGTTCTATTGCTGTGAAGAGACACCATTACCAAAGAAAGTGTTTAACTGGGTCTTGCTTACAGTTTTAGAGGGTCAGATCATGATCACCACGATGGGAAGCAGAGAGGCATGGCACTGGAACAGAGCTGAGAACTTTTCTTCCTGATCTGTAGGCAGTAGGCAGAGAGGGGTTAGACCCAGTATGGGTTTTGAACCTCAAAACCCACCCCCAGTGACACACCTACCCCAACAATGCTTCACCTCCTAATCCTTTCCAAACAATTCCACTCACTGGGGACAAAGCTTTTAAACATATGAGCCAATGGGCACCACTCTGATTCAAACCACTATAAAATTGAATATAGGAATACAATGTGATTTACAGAGTAATGAAGAGAGTATGACACATTTTATAACATGTTCCAGAATAACGACAATATTTTAGTAAATTTATGTCAAGAAAAAAATTAATTATAAGACCCACAGGGCAGCCTGGGTCCTCATAGTCTGGGCTGCCCAAAGCATCCACAGGCCCCCTGATGCCATGGTGCTCAGGAGGGCAAAAGACACCCACTGGGCAGCCTGGGTCCTCATGGTCCAGCCTGCCTGAAGCATCCACATGCCTGGCCAGCACCTTGTGGCACTGGAAGTAGGGAGCTAATATGTTGAGCAAGTATATGATGGTGAAATTGGAGAGAAAGAGGGGCAGAATGGTTCATATGCTGTGGTAAGAGGCAGTTCTGAAAAAGTGAGGGCTGGGAGGAAAGTGCTGATGTTGGCCTGCTTGCCACTGGGGACCAGTGTGATGCTGGGCCTTGGCTGCTGCCTATGATTGTATCTGGATCTGTGACAGCCAGGGTCTATATTGACATTCGTGACCCATGTTTCTACCCAGGCCACAGGGATGCCTGGGATGTGTGCCACCACCTGCGACCATTTTGGTGTCCATGGTTCTTGCAGCCACTGTGGCCACGTTGATCCGAGTGTCCTGTACTCCCACTTGGTGACATGATGACGTTGGGCCTCAGCTGTTGTCAGGGGCCATGTCTGGGTCCATGGCCCTGCAGTAGGCAAGGTCTTTGCTGATGTCCATGGCTTCAGTAACCACTGAAGGCTGTGTGGATGACTGGAGTCTGGTCAGATACCTGAGTCTGTGTTGGCCTTTGAGAATTATGCTTCCATTGGGGCCATGGCAATATGAATGGCTTCTACTGCCACCCAGGGTCATGGTGACATCCAAGTCCAGGCTGTGGCAAGAGGCCATGTTTGGGTCTGTGGCCCTAATGCAGCCAGGGTCTGGGTTGATATCTGTGTCTCAAAATACCACTTAAGGCCATGCCAAATCTCAGGGTCTGGGATGTCACCTGAGGCCAGGTAGGGATCTGAAAATCATGCTGCAGCCACAGCCACACACACGTGAGTGGTCTGCACTGCAAAAGGGCTGCTTCTGCAGATCACGTCTGGGTCTATGATCCTATCAGTCAAGGTCTTTGTTGATGTCTGTGGCTCATGATACCATCGAAAGCTGTGATGAGACCAGGGGTCTGGGCCACCACCTGGGGCTATGTTGGTGTCTGAATGCCATGCTGCTACTAGAGCCTTTCCCATAGGAATGGCCTGTGTTGCCACTTGGGCCAAGGTGACATCTATGCCCAGGACATGCTGGTGGGCCATGTCACCACCAGGGCCATAAAAATCTGAGTGCTGTTCCTTGGAGACATGGTATCATCCAGGCCAAGGACACTGCTGAGGGCCATGTCTGGGTCCATGACCTTTATCACATCCAAGGTCTGTGTTGATGTCCATGACTATTGATACCATTGAAAGCAATGCCAATGCCAGGGGTCTATGTTACTACCTGTTGCCATGTTGGTATCTGAGAGCCTAGCTACCCTGGGGTAATGCCACTCTGAGTGGTCTATATAGCCCATGGAGCTGGCCCGGGTTGCTGATCATGGTCATGTCTGAATCTGTTGCCCAAGAGCAGCCAGAACCTGGGCTGATGTTTATGGTTTCTGTTACCACAGGGTCATAGGAACTATCCCTGTTGATATCTGAGCAGCCGTCCTGAGTCAGCTTTGTCCCTCACTGGATAGCTGGCCTTGGTTGGATCAAGCTAAACAACTGTCTTGTCTATGTAGGGAGCCTAGTCCAGTCCTATGGAGGCTCCATATATATTGGTCTACAGTTCATGAGTTCTCACTAGTTTGGTTTGATTGTCTCTGTACAATTCCGCTCATGATCTTGAACCCCCTTGCTCATAGAATTCCTCTTTTCTGTCTTTGACTGGACTCCTGGAGCTTGGGATTGTGCTTGGCTGTTTGTAGATGTAACCAACGGTCTTATTAAATAAGAAACACAGAGCCGATTCAGAGAAGAAAGCCAAGAGGTCAGAGCTAAGAGCCTCACCCTTCCTGATTCAGGGATCCTCTTCAGCCAAGAGAGCTCTCCAAAAAGGGCACCTACTTCCTGTGTGTGTCTTTATATCGTCTAGCTGTTCTGCCTTCTCATTGGTTGTAAACCCAAACATGTGACTGCCTCGTCACTGCCTAAATGTACCACCCTCCAGGTCCCCTGTGGTATTGAGATTAAAGGCGTGCGCCACTGCCGCCATGCACTTGCTATGGCTCTAATAGCTCTGACCCCCAGACAACTTTATTTATTAACATACAATTAAAATCACATTTCAGTACAAGTAAAATACCACCACAGCTGTTCATCTCTGCATCTCCTTCCATCAGTTACTGGAGAAAGGCTCTGTGATGACAGGGTATTCATCGATCTGATTCCTGGAGTAGGCTAGTTCAGGCACATTCTACACTATTGGTAGTAGTTTAAGGTTAAGTCATCCTTGTGGATTCCTGAAAACTTCCCTAGCACCATGTTTCTCCCTGTTTCCTTGATGTCTCCCTCTATCACGGTATCTCTTTCGTTGCTCTACCACTCTGTCCCTGTTCCAGCTCAACCATCCATTCTCTTACGTTCTCACCCCCCATCCCCTACCCTCTATTGCCCTCCCCCACTCCCAGTTTGCTTATAGAGATCTCATCTATTTCCCCTTCCCAGGGTGATCCATGCATCACTCTTAGGGTTCTCCTTGTTAGCTAGCTTTTTTGAAACTGCCTGCCCTGGTTTTTTTTAACAGGCTCTCTACATATATATTATGGCTTCGAGGTTTGTACTTTCATGAGATTCCTGTGTGGGAACAAATGGGTCTCTCACTCTTTTTCCTTCTCTTGGGGCTCTTTTACCTATGTTTGTTGGACACTGATGTAATATTTTTTGTTTTATCTTATTATATTTTATTTTTTATATTTACTATAATTTCTTAAAACCCTTTTTGTTTTCTAATAAGAGACAGAAAAAGAATGGATCTAGATGGGAGGTGAGGTGAGGAGGAATTGAGGGGGAGTAGGAAGAGAGAAAAAATAATCAAGACATATCATGTGAGGAAAAATATCTATTTTCATGGAAGGAAAATAAATTAAATAAAATCTAACAGGAAAACAAGAAAAAAAATGTAAGAATAATATATAGTTTTCCAGAGGTAAATTTTGGATATAAATTCAAGTGTTTAACAAGGTTATTACTCTTCAAACAACAGTACACATCTATCCAAGTAAGGCAGAAAGTTTTATTCAATACTAATGAAATCCCTAAAACTGAGATATATCACAATAAAAACAAATGAGAAATAAGTCTTTATTGCTAGTTTCCTAAGCTTGTTAACCACCGTTACTCTATTTCTATGATAGAAAGTAAGGTAATGAGTTCCAGGAGATAAGGTTTATTTCAGACCATGACTTCTTTAGTGGTAGTCCAGAGTAGGCAAACTTGCTGTTTGGGGCCTAATAAGGCAGTGCATAATAAAGAATATTCATGACATTTCAAATTGCTCACCTCATTGTCAGCAGCAAAATAAAAGAGAAGGGGGCCATGTTCATAACTCTCTTTGTAATCTACCTTTGTTGACTAAAGAAACTTCCATAAGATCCATCTCCTCCAAAGTTCTATCAGATGCCATTAATTCTTCTCAAGGAACTGAGCCTTTAATACCTAGGCAAGTAAGGGTCAAAGTGAGAGAGTTAGAAAATAAAAAATGTCACATCTCAGAGATATTACACATTCAGCTTCAGTTTACCACCATAAGGCAAGTATTGCAATAAAGTGAGTTATATGAGAGTTTAGATGACCTCTACAAGACATACATAATAGAAAGGTTGATTAAGTAGGCAAATCATATGTTTAAGAATGCATACAGGAAATAGCAAGAACAAAGTTTGGGGAAATAATTGATTTATTAACATTTTATATGCAATAGATCTGATTGCAAATAAATCATCTTATACTCAATCATTGCTTCATCAATTAAATTGATGTAGCAATCTAAACACTTGGTTGTCATGTTCCCACTGTTCACAGAATCATCCCCATAAACAGATACCCTCTCAAGAAACTACTTTTGTTTATCTAGAAGAAGAAACCCTTCATTCTTTCTGTTTTATCATGAAACTTGAGAGAAATAATCTGATCTTCAAGTGGCACTTTAGTGAGGAAAAGCCTAGGTGGTGTCATATCCCACTACAAGGCTGCTTAATCTACATTGAAAATAATGGTCTTTGGAACGTGTATGCTATCAGTTTACCTTTTTATATTTATTATTATTATTATTATTATTATTATTATTATTATTATTATTATTATTATCTTTCTTTTCATTCATTCACTGTGTCTTTCACATCACATGTCTTGATCCCACTCATTTCCCTGTCCTGTTGTATCTGCCCTGCAACTCCACCCAATAGAATAAAATTTAAGAGAAAAAAAGCAAAAAGAATAGAAAAAGAAAAAAAATCTCGTCATGGAAGCTGCAGTGTGACACAGTGAGTCTTGCAGTAAACCCTTTGTCAATATATCTTTACTTGCAAGTATTCATTGCAAAGAGTCATCGGTCTGGTTCAAGGCCTCTGGTTTCTGCTACACTATTGACGCTGGGCCTTCAATGGGTCTCCTATTGGATATCATTTTAATTATGTATATATATATATATATATATATATATATATATATATATGTGTGTGTGTGTGTGTGTGTGTGTGTGTGTGTGTGTGTGTGTGTGTGTATCTGTGTATGGGTGTGTTTGTGACTGCATGTGCCTGAGGAGTCCAGAAGAGAACATCTGATACCCTGGAGCTGGAGTTAGAGGAGATTGTGAGCCACTTGAAGTGGGTAATGATTATTGAACTTGACTTCTATGCTACAACAGAACATGCTCTTAACCGCTCCTGGACACTCATCCATTATCTTAGTTAATTTTTTTTCATTTCATTAAAAATAGATATTTTTCCTCACATAATATTTCCAATGAAAATCTCCCTCCTCTACCCCTCCCAGTTCCTACCCACTTCTCCTCCCATCTGGATCCATTGCCTTTCTGTCTCTCATTAGAAAACCAAGAGGCTTCAAAGAGATTATAACAATATAATAAAATGGTATAAAACAAAAACGCACATCAAAATAAGATAAAATGGACAATGAAATGAGCACAAGAGAAAGCACAAGAAACTGATATAGGTGCAGAGACCCACTCATTTGCACATTGAAGAATCTCATGAAAACACTAAGCTGGGAAACATAATACATATGCAAAGGATCTTTAGGTGGCAAAAGGAGAGAAAAACATAACAAAAATGAAAAATAACATCAAACAAACAAAAGTGCCTGGACAAAATACTATGAAGCAAGGAACCTCCAATGTTACCAATGAGTTCATTTTCTGTTGGCCATCTACTGTTGTGCATGCACCTTACCTTTAAGAGTCTAACTGGATCTTCTTAAAGTTGTTGCCAATTCTATGTCCTCAGTTCTTATTTCATTTTGAACTTTTTATGACTTCTTTCTATAACCCTCACCAATCAACTTTTACTATTACTTTTTTTCATTTTCTTTCTTTCTCTCTCCCTTTGTATAACCAAGTAGAGTCAGGAAAGATGGTGGTCTGAGTTGGACTTTGGTTAGGGGGATTGTTATGAAGAGTGCAACATTTTATCTGGAAAACCAAATATTTTTCCATATGAGTAACCAGGTTGTTTTCTTTTTATTCATCCAAGAATTTGTTCATATGCTAGTACTTTAAATTTCTTTCATTGGAATAATTTCTGTATTCACATGCCTATTTGCTGCCTCACATTCATAGAGGTCTTTCCTCACGAAGCTTACTTACGTTTTAGTTTTAGGTTAAAATTTAGAGAAGCACAACTCTTCCTTTCACTTGAGAATTTAGGGCAACTATATAATAAATATTAATTATCCCATTTTTAATAATTGAACAATAACAACAGAACAGAAAGTTCTAAGTAATAGGAGAGGATGAATTGAGTTCTGAAGCTCATACAACATGTATTATTTTACCTTTTTATCCTGTGTAGACTTTGTTTGTTATACTCAAAACAATTAAAATGTGTGCATCAAATATTAGTGATTACAGATCATTATGTATCATAAAAGATATAACATAAGGCAAAGTGTTTGGACTACTTAAAATTTGTCCCAGAGACAAAGGTTATCACATGCTACTGGATAAAAAATAGAGCCAATAGAATTCCTTGTCTTGGGGTTGTCCCAAAGCTACTTCTTTTTGTATTAAAAGTTACCATAGAGGCCAACACCAAAATTCCTCGAACTGCTCCTGAATTCTTCTTGCTTCTAGGTTCTGTTCCTCACTATTTTCTGGGCTTTTTCTAAAATAATCAGCAGACAGCTTATTTGCTTATCTAATTGATGCCTCTCTTCAACTTAGCATCTCAAAAAATAATTATGAGCTCTTAATTAAAGATGCAAAAAATATTTGTTTTCTATAATTTTTTGTAATCTTTATTCCTATAGAAAATGTCAGATATTTTTCCTCAAGTTTAAATCCCGTCTCATTCAATCAATTGAAAGATGACAAAGACAAGGGAATTGTTTTTTAATATGCTATTTAGATTGCCCAACAAAACTTCATATTATGTGATCATTCATTTATTTTTCAGTTGTAGTGAAATTCTTAGAATACATCTTAATCTTTCTTTGATTGGGATCTCATGAAAAGATGCCCCCAACTGGGACACAGTTCCATTGAACTTGGCTTGTCTCTTGAAACTGTGTAACTTTGAATTTCCACATATGAGTAGCAAAAACAATTGTTAATCCTATTAGACCTTAACAATGCAGAAATACTACAGAGGAAATGACCCATGTTGATTGTTTATATAACTTGACAGTTTTCTGGATATTTCAATTTATAAAATTTTGAACTTCTGCAAGATATTTGTATTCATAACTCTTCGCTGTAATGTTGTTTTGTTTTGATTTAGCAGTGTGAAGGAAATCATTATTTTGATCACTTTTTCTGGCCCTTGTGAAGCCTTAGCACTAACTAGTGACATGCTCTGCATGCTATCTATAAAATTCCTCCCACTCAATCTCAGTGTGGCCTGAGACTTGTTTCATTTAATAAAATTTGGAAGAAATAACACTATGCCCATTTCAATGACCTGACTCAAGACCCCTAAACATGTGAGTTGCTGGTTTCTCCAGCTTCCTAAACTTACATTCCTATATTCTCCTCCTTGTTCTGTTTCAAATTCATGGTTGCTTTCTCTAAATGGACTAAGACCCACTTATTGTAGCATTTTTATACCTGAAAGAAACTTATTTCCATGTGAACTCACATTCCAAAGTTTGGGATGATATTGTATATCATGGTACAGTAGCTTTCTGAGAGATGTCAGCCCTGCCTATCTGTCACAATCCAGACACATCTAGCAAGAGCCCAGTTGATGTCAGCTTCCACCAATGAATCATAGCAGAAACTAGGAACCAGTTGTTGTATGACCATTGGACTTTTCTGTTCTAGAGCAACATATAATAGAAATGCAGGTTTAAAATTACTGTCCCTCACTGTGGTGGTTTGAATCAGAATGGCTCCCACATACTCATAGATTTGAATGCTTAGGGTGTGGCAGTAGGGGGTGTGGCCTTCTTGGAGTACATATGGCCTTGTTAGAGTAAGTTGTCACTTAGGGTAGGCTTTGGGATTTCAAATGCCCAAACCAGGGCCAGTTCTCTCTCTTGCTGTGGCCTGCCAATTCAAATGTAGAATTCTCAGCTACCTCTCCAGCATAATGTCAGCCTGCACCCTGCCATGCTTCCTGCCATGATGACAATGGACTAAACCTCTGAACTGTAAGCCAACACTAATTAAATATTTTCATATATAGGGCTTTCTGTGGTCATGGTGTCTCTTCACAGCAATAGAAACCCTGACTAGGACAATCCACAAAGACTCGTGTTGAGTCTAAATTAACAAATGATTAAATGAACAAAAGAACAAGCAGCATCTCGGTGTTTATAATATGTTAACTGGGTAGTCTGCACAGGAGGGCACTGTTAAAATCAGAGGAGCAACATAACCAACCACAGTGCATCTGTATTCCTCACAGGTGATCAATAGAGTCAACTTGTTAAGTCATCTGTTTTTGTTAGCTAATTTTACAATCAAGGAGTACAGTTAATTTAAAATGTGCTCTGAAAAGAGGCAATTATGTCGTTAGTCAATTTGACTTACAAATTTATTTATTGATTAACTTTGCCAGCAGTAGCTATTGTTTATTTAATGCAGCATAATAAAATGTTTATGAAAATGTAACCTACTCGCTAGCAATTATAACACTTAGATAAATGCTTTCAATTTCTCCTTTGGATAAGGGTGTAAATTAAAATATATATATATATATATATATATATATATATATATATATATATGTCACAAAATAGTCCCACATCTTTCTGTCCTTCTTGGTATGGTCAATACAGGTTTTAGTAGGTAACATTCTTAGGTAAATTCCTAAGTTCACATTTCTTAATATCCTTTAATTATTTATTCAATCATTTTTTTGTTTTTAAGAACTTGAAGCTTCTAAAAGTTTATGTTTGACTTTATAACGTACCCTAATTAATCATTTAAAAACACTTGTTTTCAATCTGTTTGTATATTGATTGATTGATTGGTTGGTTGGTTTTCTTAAAAAAAAGATCTTATAAAGAATTGAAATCTACCTCTAGGCGAGGGGATGACCAATGCCCTTTTCTCCTCCTTTTAAGGGTTAATCCAATGGGGAATGTCAGATACCAGAATAGGCAAGCACTCATGCAAAGTAAATTCTCCCAAAGATAAAGTTTTTCCCAGGTTCTTTGCACCCTGCCATTGGAGTCCCTAAGTTCCCTCATTAGGTTTGGCTAGATTAGTCCACCATTTGATTCAGCATTCTAAAAGGTAAAACTATTTTTCTTATGTCATTTTTATTTCTGATACTGGCCAGATTCTAAGTATGTCTTAAATTCTATAACTAATCCTTTGGATCACTGTCATCATTTGCTAAGACCCTCCCTGCTCCATACAACCATGTTACTGATCACTGTACCTGCTTACGTTCTCCAGTGTCCTCCACTGGGAAGCTGTGAGAGTTGCAGCTTATCTGTCCTGGCATTTCCCTTTCTAACTTTAATAAATCATTCCCAAGATCCCATTTGAGGCCATTCTTAGCTTTCTTTTAACAATGAGACTAAGAAGTTCAAGGTTCACCAGTACTTTATGTTGGCTTTGTTCTGACTCCATAAGATTCCTGGTAACTCATCTTTTCTGTCTTTTAATTCTTGAATCAGCAGATAAAGGAACTCATTCCTGTACCCCTAAGTGACATCAGCATCATTCTTTAAATATTAATATGAATTTCAGCATACTCTACTCTCTTTATTACTTCCCCTTAAAACTAAACCAAAAACTGACACTAAAATTAAACCACGTGACTTCCCATCAGTACTACAGGACATGATCAGACTTGAGGAGACACCATACACCTTGGTCATATGATACATAGGATGCAGGCTCAAATTCACCAGGAGATTTCCTTAATTGTTACTCATGTAGAGTGTTTTCTTTGGACTACTGAGGGAGAAAAGACAAAATGGAACTTGCCCAACTGTGGTTTCTTTTATTCAATAATCTAAAGTTGCTGAGTAAGACATGCTTTTCTGTGCGATAGCGGCTTGCCTGTAGTGGGAATAAACATCAGCTCTGTGATTTCCCACTTTGTCAGAAGGGGTAAGGGAAGACCTGTGTAAGTCACTGTAAACTAAGGGAACAAGCTTGGCCTGAGGAGATTGTTAGACTCACTGTAAACTCAGATAACAAACCTGGCCTGAGGAGGTTTTTAGACCAAGGCAGGGAATATGTTACTGGTATTTTTTAACTATATTGTCATAATGGCAAACTACATTCTAAATATTCATGTTTACACCCAAAGATAAAAGCAGCCTCTAGCCTTAATCAGAGACGATTCCCCCTACAATGAATGCAGAGATTCATGGCTGCCCACTGTACATAAACAAGCAATGGTTGTGGGGCCATCCCTAAAATAGGTATTTATTCCATGCTTAGAAAGCTCTTAGAACATTATAGATGAGGGGGTGTAAATTATGTAAGATCCGGAAGATAGGGTAAGAGAGGATGGAGTGCTATCCTAGAGACTGCACACAACTATTACATCTATCAATTGACAACTATACCTATATGCCTTGGGCTCACCCAAGAAGAACTCTATGAATAATGAGTTAAAGATTAAAGAGAGGCTCACCTACCCTACTTTTTATCTTTTGGAATATTGGTTATTGATAAATTCTATGAGAGGGCAAACATATTTTATTGTGTACCCACTACTGAGTCCACTAGGATCATTAGATAGCTCTGAACAAATGTTCACATTGAGGATCTAGTTAATTTCAGTTGTTCACAAAACAAAACCAATAAACATGAATATGTGAGAGAGATTTGTAGATGGGATTAATAGATAAAGTGATAAGCTTTATAGAGGTGGGAGTTGATGTTTTACTTTAAAATATTTAGCAGACAATGTTGAGCTATATAGGTTATATACATTGCTACATTGCAATGCATAGAGAAATGCATAGAAAATCTCCACTACGTTTTCTGAAGATATGTCCAGGTGGCTGTGTTTCACCCTCCTCTCTGGGAACAAAAAAATGGGTAAATAGTAAGATAATAATTTTATATTGTAACACAATGCTTCAAAAACAAGCAAATTTCCTTCCTTGAATTAACAACAATGTCCTTTCTGACTTTCATTCTTTTTAAAAAAAATGGATCAAATTAGTGCTTTTGTGGAAAAGTTGTAAAAATCATGTGCAGAGGTGGACCCGGAATTTCTCTAATGTGTTTTAGCTTTATTCGTTCAGGCAGAAGTGGAATTTCTTTTATTATTCTTTTGGAATCACATAAAATCACCAAAGACAACTATTAAACGTAATAGCTGTGCACATTAGAGATTCAAGGTTGAAGTAACGAGAGTGAAATAGCAGATTTAAAAGAACCAGACTGTCACTTAGTGTCAGTGCCACAATTCCATTTATCAACTCCATTAACTTCATTGGAGAAAAAAAAAAAAAAACACCGCCAACAAAGCCACTTCTGCATACTCTCTTACCCTGGTGCAAACTCTAACACACGTGTGAATGGATGTTAATGTGAAGTGATTCTGATTAGCATTCCCTTATATAGTTTTACTATTTACCATAACATTCTATTATTGAGATAAATATAATGATTTTATACACCTGGCCTAGCCATGCATATTCTAAATTTTACGTTTGTAATATCCATCCCAGTATTGTTTTCTCCTTCTTTAACTTAGGGTACTTTCGTCCCAGGTAAGTAGAAATATCAAAGGGTCAGAAACCTCACCAAAGCAAAACAAGTGCTTTGTCACTTGATAGGAGATTTTCGTGTGGACCATTTTAGATGACTATTTATCTCTGTCATTCTCATTTCTATTGCAGACAGTTGTACAATGCTCTTTCTGGTATTTAGTGCTGAAAAACCCAATTGGAGGTGTGTAGTAAAATTTTATTGCTTGTCTCAGTAGAAAAAGGAGCAATTCCTATACCTACCTTGCGGTTGAAAAGTTCAACCTTTATCTGTTTAGCCAGCTTTAATTCAAGCATAGGCCTCTCTACAGAGGGAAGAAAAGCTGAGGCATCAAACTCTTTATAGCAATCCCTTGAGCAAGCAATCTGCCTGCTGATGCTCCTGCAATTATGGAGAGTTTATGTTGCTTCATTTTGCAGAACTCTTGGGCAACAGAACTGTCAATAGCTCACCTTTCATTCTGGCTTAGCCAATTACTTTTGTATTTGTAGATCCAAATATACAATAATATAAATATTAAAAATACCATGTTATTGGCTAGCTACACATTTTTTTTTAACTCAGAAGAAATCTATTGAGAGTCCTGAGTTATATTGGAATTACTGAATAAAAATCAATAAATTAATTTTGGTATGTAGTTCATTGACAAAACTGTATTGTCAAAGTAGTATGAACTTTATTATAGAGGTTTTATAGATTACCTATAATAATTTTTAACCTAATTTCTACAATGCTCAAATCTTTGCCTATACCTCTGTATTTCCACAGTATTTAACTGATAAAATAGTCTGCTGTCTTATGTTACATCCATTTATGTAAAAAGTGTGATAGATACAATAGGGATAAGGAAAATATTGTGTATCTCACTTGTCCTTATTTGTTACTTAGGGTACCTAATACGTTCAACATTTTACCCAAAATATTTTCTTTTTTTCTTACTGCAGTGTCTTCAAAAGAATGATAGCAGAAATGCTCATCCACTGCTTAAACATGTGCAAATTTGACTTAGTCTCATAAACCTATTGTTTTTGCAATGATGATAATCATTCCAATGGGGTAATGACTGCTTTCTTTATATAGTTTTCCAAAAATCGTGTGAGGAAATACACCGTGCCCATTTTCTTAAAAACACAAAATTCCATCCCTAAAATGTGAAATAATTACACTAAAATGCTTTTAAGTTTCATGCAAATGCATTTACTTTTAAATATCTAAATAAAATTTGTGATGTAGACAATGTAAAAAATGAAACAAATTTGCAGAGAAACATCCTTGGTACAAACTATGGTTAGTTGTCTGATTACAGTCAGATGGAGTTAACAGACACTATGTCTGAAAAAAATACCTGTTATGCACTAAAATACCTTAGAGGCTTGATGTGTAAATAAAACACTTGATTATAAAAATCATTATTCTTTGGTCTAGTGGATACAATTTAAAATATTTTTTTTAAGTGAGTAACTAGGGTGATGGAATTACAGATGGAAAACTGTGGATAGAATAGTTACTTTTCTGTATTATAAAACATCTGAATTTTTACTAGATGTAAGGCAAGCTTAAAGGAATAGTGGGTCAGCTCTGTTCATTTTCCACCATACAAACCTGTATTCAATTTTAAATGCATTGCATGCCTGAGGTTCTGCCCCTTATATATTTCCTTATCCTCTGCATAGCAAACGGAAATGTAGGATTTCTGTTCCATTTCTACATTTCAGTCAAATGCATTTTTTTCAAATTGAGATAGAAGGTGTGAAGTGTGACTGGTTTCTATTTTTAGCTATTTTTACCAGGTGGTTTTAAAACTTGCCAAATGAAATTGTAATCGCCCAGCAAAGCATATGAAACCTTTCCCTTGACAAACAACTTTTAAAAAAATTAAGAATAAATGCTGATTATGATATACTGGATGCATATCCTTTGGTATTTAGCTATAAGCTTCAACTTTTTACAAAATGTTCTTATTCTAAGAAAAGGGGAAAAAACTGGAAATAGAGTGGTGACTCAGCACAGAAAAACACTGGCTGCAGAAGCAGATCTTAGTTCCAACCCCAAAAGCCATGTTAAAAGCCAAGTGTGTTGAAGTGCACATCTGTGAGACATGGAACTAGTAAGTTGTTGGAGCTTTCTGTCCACCAAACTAGCTCCACATTCAGTGAGAGAATCTATCTTAAAGGAATTAATTGGAGAATGATTAATCAGGGAGCTGGTATCTTATCTGTTCCATGTAGACATGCTTAACTGTAGCTATACATTCTGTGAATATACATTGTGCACACACACACACACACACACACACACACACACACACACACACACCAAACACAAAGAGAAATAATTTTCAATTTCAATATCTCTTCCAATTTATCATTTAGATAACTAGATTTATGTATAATTGTACACTCTCCAATAAGAAGTTTATAGTAAAAAAAACTGAATATGGAATTAATAGCCAATATATGAGCATATTTAATTATATTTTGTATGAAAAACAAGAAATGGGTTATTTATTATTAGTATGTAGGAAATACGTGATTTATCATGGGAGAGAATTAACTGAGAATCTTGTGCCTATGAAGATCCCCACAGCCCATGAAACAATAGATATAATAGAAAAAAGTGGACAAATGATTAAACTGTTGGATTTTTGTTAAGGTTTTGATGCAAAGTGTGGTGATATTTTATTTGTGCTCTAATAAATAAAGCTTGCCTGGAGATCAGAGGAACAGGCCAGTCATTATAAGTAAACACAAAAGTCATGCAATGTTAGTTAGCACATGCCTTTAAACTTATCCCTTGGGAGGCAGGGATCTGTCTGGATCTATGTGGACAGAGTCAGGCATGGTGGCACATGCCTTAAATTCCAACACTAGTTAACCATGGAAGTCTGGAGGTCTGTACAGACAGACAGGAAGTTACAGAGCTGGACAGGAAGAGGAAGTGATGTAGCTGGACAGAGAGAGCAAATCAGATGTCAGAACAGCAAGGCATATAGGCATGGATAGACAGAAAGTATCTCACCTTTTGGAAACTGTGGATTTGGTGAGGTGAGGTTAGCATGTGGCTGTTCTTATTCCTCTAATCTCCCTTAGGTTTTCATCCCTATATCTGGCTCCATGTTTTCTATTAATAAGACCATTTAATGTAGATGAATTTCTAAACAGTCTTATTAAATAAGAAATGCAGAGCCAAATACAGGGGTAATTTGGCTATTGCCAAAGAGATCAGAAATAGCAAATAGCCACGACTAGCCTTAACTTACCACCACGCAGTAGCTTGCACAGAGAGACTTCTTCCTGTCTAAACTGAGCTTTTATTGTCTTCCTGTTCTGCTTTCTCATTGACTCTAAGCCCAGTCATATGACTTCCTTGTCACTGCCTGTCTATACAGACCTCCAGGTCTCTATGGTTGGTACTGGAATTAAAGGCATGTATAACCAGGCTTGGCTGTGTCCTTGACCACACAGAGATTCTGTCTGCCATGTGATTGGAATAAGGGCCTGACTTTATTTATGATTCGCTATAACCTCTGATCTCCAGGCAAACTTTATTTATTAACATACAAAAAATATCACATTTCAGCACAAATAAAATATCACCACAGTTTAGTAATTTGTCTACACCAAAGTATTTTGTTGTTGTTGTTGTTGTTTTTTTAGACAGGGTTTTTCTGTGCAGCTTTGGAACCCATCCTGTACACCAGAATGGCCTCTAACTCACAGAGATCATCCTGCCTCTGCCTCCCAAGTGCTGGGATTAAAGGCATGTGCCACTACCGCCCAGCTTACCAAAGAATTTTTTATGTTTTCATGTCTATCATCATCTGCTTTTCCCATTATATTTTAGCCATCATGGGGAAAAACCATGTTAGAGAATTTTGAGTTTCTCTAACATTGAAATTAAATATTTTGCGTTGAATAGACAGTAATAATAATAGAAATTGAAGATGGGATAGATAGATATTGCAAAATAGAACTTGAAATTATTAACATATGGCATCTATGTTGAAGTGACTTAAGATAAAAGAGAGACCTTTTATTGATTATATATTAATAAAAAATATGTATAGATTTTCTTTTACAAATGAGAGAAAATGCCCCTACATCTTTACTAGAAGACTTGATTTATCTTTTAAAAATACATTTTTAATTAAAGTAGAATTATCAATTTCCCCTTCTTTTGTCTCTCTCCAAACTCTTCAGATACCCTTCCTTGAACTCCAACCATGCCCCACACTCTCAACATGACAGATGACAGCCTATTTTTGATGATAATTGCTGTTAATGTTTTATATATACATATATATGCATACATATATATATATTTATACATATATGTATATAATGTGCTGAGTCCACTTTAGTTGGTGTGACCACTGCATTGAGCAGCAGGTAAAGGAACTCATCTCTTGTAAGGGCTGATTGTCCTTCATATGTCACTGGTGATCATCAACTGGACATAACTCCTACTAAATAGGAGGAAAATGGTATCTTGCTCTGGAAACATAGCCCACTTCCTTTTGCTAGTGATGCCATGGACCTTAGAGAACAGTCTGTTATCATCATGTTTCTAGACCAACATAATCCCTTACTACATTCTAAATATTAAGCTTACACCATGAAAGTATAACTACCAGTTCTCATCATAGAAGCCTGCCTATATAGAAAATGATTTATCACCACATAAAACTAGAACTAGACACAGTACAGAGATCAACAGACTGAAGTAATCTCAGCTCAAGATTTATCTATATCACAGGTCTTTCAAGGCTCAAGGAAGAGAAGGCAGGAAGATTGTAAGCTTCAGAATACCAACATGTCTGTCTGCTATATTAGAAATGGCCCGCATCAAAATGATGGGGACAATGGCAAATCAATGGACCTGACAACATGGAAGAGGGGAAACTGGGAAGGTCTCTCTTCTGAAGGAAGAACTACAAACAACTAATAACTGCCACCAGAAACATATAATTCTCAAATGACAGTAATGTATTTACTGACAAAGCTACAGACACACTGAACATTCAACCTTAAATAAAGAATTAGCATATAATAATATTAGATAATTCATGGCACAGAAATACAACATTTCAATAATTTTCATTGCAACTTTGTACAAAGTTTCAAGGAATCATAAAGCACTAAAAATAGCTAACAGGAATGAACATAAATTCAATACAATATTTGTGTGTAAACATGATATTTCAATAATCTGTACAATAAAAAAAGGTGAGCACACTAATCTAATCAGTAAATAAACTCTCTCTCTTGTGAGATTATATCTCAGCCACACTCACCAGTAAATACCCAAAACTTGAATAGAGTTCTGCTATATTATACTGTGTATTTCCTGCAATAAATGTATTTATCAGTTAGGCAAGGTATGTGTCCGACAATAATAAAATGGAACGATTGTAATACTATTATCATGTTACACTGTGATTAAAAATATCAGCAATATCACGCTGATTGTTTTCCCTTTTGCTGTGATAACTTTTAGATGTTGATCAAGGATGTACAGTGTAATTCTCTGTGGCATATGAGAATTACCATCACCTTTATTTTGTTTCATTGGAGCCATGGTAAAGTAAAATCAATGTTACTTTATAGAAGGGTTACGAAGTGACAAAGGCAGGCAAAGCATACAGTATCCATATGGATATGCTGGAAAGGACTGACTTTTTCTCAACATGGAGCAATGGGATGGCATGAGATCTCATTATGCTATTTAAGAATGGCATACAGTTACAAATACATAAGTAATGTATTTCTCAATTACCCCTTTATTTTTTTTCAGACTGTAGATGATCCTTCAGAACTGAAAATAAGTAAAGAGTAATGATTTCATTTGTCCTAAAATGTGATGAGTTTTGAACTGTTTGGCCAGTGAAGTACACAACTTTGAAATGTAACTCAGTTGATTGCCCTGAAGGAATGCTTGCCAGTTTGTTTAGAATTCAGTGGACTTTTTTTTTTTTTTTTTCGAGACAGGGTTTCTCTGTGTAGCTTTGCGCCTTTCCTGGAACTCACTTTGTAGACCAGGCTGGCCTCCAACTCAAAGAGATCACCTGTCTCTGCCTCCCAGTGCTGGGATTAAAGGCGTGTGTAACCACTGGCCAGATTCAGTGGTCAATTGAAAATAAGTAATTATCCAGATAGGTCATGACAAAAGTATCACACATGCTAGGGACTCTTTCCTTGCTTGTAATGAAAATGATGTGATTAAGAATACAGATTTGGCCAGCAGTGGTGGCACACGCCTTTAATCACAGCACTTGGGAGGCAGAGGCAGGTGGATCTCTGTGAGTTCGAGGCCAGCCTGGTCTACAGAGTGAGATCCAGGAAAGGCACCAAAACTACACAGGAAACCCTGTCTCGGGGGGAAAAAAATACAGATTAAATTTAAACAAGAAAAAACATTGATAAGAGAAATTTATGTTTTATTGTCATTAGCCTACATAGTATTTATAGATTTCAGGAATTAATACTTACAAAAATCTCTGGGCTATAAAAATGTATTCAATTTATGTGAATAGGAATAGCTGAAAAATTTAAATATTGAAGTCAAAATCTAAATAGATCTTTAGCTTTAAAATTGATTTGTTTTTCTCATTCTCCTTTGGTATATAAAAATTTTTACAAGATTGTAATTTTTAAATAAATATAAGTTTTTATTCTACTTTTTAAGTAGCTTTATTATACAACTTTTCTTTATTACAAGTTTTTATTTTAAGGGCTAATTGTATTTTTGTGTGAATTAGTACCTTAGGCACGCATAGATATTAGGAATGAATAAAATATTGTGAATCATTAAAGGGGGTGACTTCTATTAATATGAAGCCAAAACTATTTAACAAAATAAAGATATCTCCCTTATTTCCTTAAGGAAATGAAGTCTAGGACCCTTGGAGACACTCGAATCCAAGAATGCCTCCATCCATGTACAAATAAAATAGCTTATTATCTATCTATTACAAATCCTCTGGCTCTGACAATTATCTTTCTACTATTTATTTTAAAAAGCAAGATAAATGCTATGTAAATAACTATTGTATTCCCTAGTTTAGAAAATGGCAAAAATGTGCATGCACTCATGTCCAATACAGCTATGCCGAGTAGAATGCCAGGCACATGCCCACAACAATGTAACATCCAAAAAAGTAACTTGAACCACATTTTGTTGGATAAATCCATAGATGAAGAATCCAAAAATGTTGTAGGATAACTGTAAAACCTATACTATATAGCTGTATGTAAGACTAACAGTAATTATACAAATCCAAAAGAATATACTGCATTAAAGTTATCATTAAAAATTAAATGAATAACTTTGGATGAACCTGATAACTGTGACTCATCTATATATTAGCAATAGGACAAAACTGCATCAATTTTCTAAAGATTGGGCATTTCTCACTTTACCAATTAATTTCAACTTACATGCATACCATCTTCATCTTTGCTGTTTTTAAGCTTTAATTAGTTTAATGGAAGCAGAATCTCTAGATAGGTCACAGCTTTCAAATTTAATAAAGTAGAGTAAAATAGGTTTAATAAAAAATAATAAACTATCAATGTTATTTGTAGTAATTCATACATAATTTACTTCTCAATTCCCAGTGCATTTTAAACAGTTAAGTAAACTGAAGAACTAAAGTTGATGTATAAAACATCCCTGTGAACAGATCTCGTAAAATGTCATGAGAGTAGTAATCTGCAGCCCATAGAACCAGCTCTATAGAATTAGATTCATTTGGAATTTGAATCATCTCAGATAAAAGTAATTTTATAATAGGAACCAATAAAACTATGGCCACATTAAACATAAAATATACCTAGGATACATACACAATTTTAGTTCTAATTTGTTAAAACTATCAACCTAAGTACAGTCTTGTCTCCCTAAAAATATCAGATCTTAATGAAGCAGAAATGATCATTAAGTTTACACTGTAAAAAGTCATAACTTTTTATAAACTGGCCAGCAGTAATAATTGGCAGACTATAATACTTTGCAAGAATAAAATGAAATACATTTTAAAAAATGATGTTTGGGTATTGTAACAAATTATAAAGATTATACTACATTTGGGAGAATGACCCCAGTGAATTGTATGTACCTTGCAAACAGAAGGACTTAAATTTCCATCCTTAGAATGCAAAAAAGTTAGATATTGTGGCATGTGTTTACAACCCCAGTGCTGGGGGAAGAAACGACAAGGGAATCCCTGGGGCCTGGGGTACATCCAGTCTGGCCTAACTGGCAATCTCCAGGACAATGAGAGATGCTGTTGAAAAGGAAGAATACAGCGTTCTTGAGAATAATTCTCCAAAGTTGTTCACTGGCCTCCGTATAAATACATGCTTATAGAGTTGTACCTTCATAAGCTTGTGTTTGCATATAAACATCATAAATTAATCTATACCCCACAATATATTTAAGAAGTTTGAAAGAGAGAATATATTGTGTTTAACTTAAACTTGCAAGAATTCCTGGGTTAGGTTAATCAGATGATTTTATATACATATATTGAGTTAAAGATGTCAATATGTAACTCTATGAAAATTATCAACTATGATCATAATGCAGTTTTAAAGATCACTTCACAAAATATATTAAGTGTTTCTCCTCTGAAATGGGAACACATGTTTGGTTTAAGCCAAAAGTAATTTTCATTTTGTAATATATATATTTATTCCTTTGTTAGTTTTTGAGATGGTCTTACTGAGTGGCCTGGAACTCAAAGAGATCTACTAGCCTCTGCCTTTTAAGTGCTGTGACAAAAAACATACACTACCACACTTAGCTTGATTAAATTATCTGTATTAATTAACTATCTCAATTAAATATCTATGTGTGTACACGTATGTTTATTATTAAATAGATATATACATGCATATTATTAAATTATATTTTATAAATTTATATATGTGTATATATAAAAGTATATACTAATGTATATATGTATAAATATATGTGTACACACACATATATATGTGTGTGTGTGATGCAATGTAGATAATCTGAGTTTGAATGTCCTGTTCCTAGGTTGTGTTTACATTCATAATAAAGAATTAGCTTATTAATTAGATCTATTTTAAAAATTGTCATTATAACTAAAACTAAATATGGCAGTTGAAAATTATCAGATATTTGCCGGGCGGTGGTGGCGCATGCCTTTAATCCCAGCACTTGGGAGGCAGAGGCAGGCGGATCTTTGTGAGTGCGAGGCCAGCCTGGTCTAGAGAGCGAGATCCAGGAAAGGTGCAAAGCTGCACAGAGAAACCCTGTCTCTAAAAAACCTAAAAAAAAAAAGAAAATTATCAGATATTTAAAGCTGGTCAGGCTTTCTGAGTAGCTCTTTCTCACAGGAGCAAACAGAATATTCTCCCCTAGCACCCACTGTTGTTTCTTCATGTAAATAGAAAAGAAATCTCGTTAAATACACAGAGGAAGCAGAATCCTGACACATAAAGACAGATTCCACACCAACCCGGACACATAAACTAATAAGACAGTAACAATTTAAAACACATTCATGCTGTCCTTAGCTTGAACTATCAACTAGACACAGTCAAACAACATGAGCAGAGAATCTTCAATGAGGTATGGACTAGATTCGACTCATGTGTGCACATATCTGGAACGTCTATGAAGAATTGTCTTGTTTGGTAATTGATATAAGATGGGATAGCCTTCTGTAGGCAGCAACCTTCCCCAGATGAGTGGTCGTGGGCAACACAGGAAAACTGGCTGAGCCTAAGCCTGCATGAGCCAGCCAGCAGTATCACCATGTTCTCTTGCTTCATATCTTTGCTTGTGAGTTGAGTTCCTTGTTTAGAACTAAAACAGTGTGGAATATCAAGCCAGTCTACCTTTATGCGTCTGTCTTGAATCTATGTCTTGACTTCCCTCAATGATAACAGTGATCTGTAATTGTAAGATAAATAAAACCATAAGTTGCTTTTGGTCTCAGTGTTTTTTGTTTTTTTTTTTTTTTTGTTTTTCGAGACAGGGTTTCTCTGTGTAGCTTTGCGCCTTTCCTGGGACCCACTTGGTAGCCCAGGCTGGCCTCGAACTCACAGAGATCCGCCTGGCTCTGCCTCCCGAGTGCTGGGATTAAAGGCGTGCGCCACCACCGCCCGGCGGTCTCAGTGTTTTATCATAGCAGCAAAAACGAAACTAGACAAATAAGAAAAGAACCTAAATCCTAATTTTAAAATTTTTATGAAGAATTCATTTTCTGATAAAGACTATGAAAATCATCTCAGAAATGAAATATTCTGCAGACCGTTGTGCCTCAAACTTCGACTTGTAATTTTGAATGCAAGTAGTTTTTTCCATTGATATTTTTGTATTTTCCTATTGAGCAATGGGAGAGTGACATCTGGATTATATCTTATACGGCACAAATGTTTATTCTATCACAATTATTCTTGCTTTTGCTCTGGATATTTAAAGTATCAAACATGCAAAAGGTTACAAGGCTATTTACATATATTTTAAACTCTTAATTTTATTTTTGCTGTGCGATGATAGAAATATACACTGTTACCTGAACTTTTTAGTTTTTCACTATTTTAGAAATATTTTATTAATTTTAAATTGTAATGGTTTTCCTTTCTTTAAAATGGTTAAAAATACTCTCCTACTATGACATATTTTTTCTTTTCAGAATTTCTTGTACCATCATATGTCATGATTTGTACATTGGTGCTTATGCCTGCATGACACCACTTTCAATGACTTTGTATGTTTTAGAGATTTTACATACTACAGATTTTTTGTAAGTGTTGTATGTGTGGACAAATATACCTGTGTATGTGGATGTGTGAGCATATGTCTATAAGTGTGGAGACCAGTTTCATAAACAGTTCATATTCATTTAATTGCTACTGTTTAATAATCTAAATTATTAAACATTAAAAACTAAAAGGTATCATTTTTTGACTAGTATAGTTTAGAAGAATATGTAAACTGATATAACATAGCCCCACACATTATAAAAATAGAAACTTTATCAGTGATTATGCGTAGTTATAAATACGTTTGTAGAATTGTTATGAGAAAACATCTGTTTAAATTTTATATACCTTTGCCAAAAATAAATGAAAAAAGACAAAACAAATAGTTTAACGTGTTTAGATATGATTTCACTTCGTGAAGACAAGTCATCTCTTAGAATTGTGGTCATTCTACATTCTGGTGAAGGACTTACAGGGAAATTATGTCCCTTTCCTTTTAGGCTCTGCAGGTAGATTTCATAGAGATACTTTTAATTAATAAGTATCTGCACTAGCAGACTGACTTACTGTAATGAAAGAGGTTGCAATTTTACTGTGGCATCACAGACATTTGTTTACCCCTGATTTACCCACAGGATATTGACTGTGATAATTAGCTTCTCATACTTGGATGATATTCCCATTCTTGTCAAAAGTTGCTATGAGCCAAGTTGTAGCAACAGATAATTAACATCTAGTCTCTGGAACACCGCGTGAACAACTGAAAATAACTTAATGGGAAAGTGCACTCCATGCTGCAGGAAGGGACACACCGAGTTTCAAAACACCTTGAATAACTACACAGCGTTCAACTGACTGTTGCCAAGCCGGGTGAACGGCAAACAGGCTCGGCCAGATGACAGTGTGTCGCCTGAGTCTTCTTCTAAACTTAACATTTTGTATTAACAGTTTTAATGAGACTTCTGTTTAGTCAGTGGTGTTGTGGAAATTAATCTGGTGAAATAGAGTTCTAATGAGAAAATTCTCAATTTATCTCACGTAAATATCTCTACTGTGCTCATGGGAGTGTGACATCAACCGTAGTACAGAAGAAAACAGATTCTCTGTAGATAAAAAACATTTTATTATAGATTTCATGGGTGTATTGCATGCAAAAACTAAAACTTGAGATGTTGATACATTTCTTGCAGTAAAATGATAAGAAAAGCTTTATATATATATATATTTAAAGAAATAAATTGAAGTATTAGAGTAAAATTATTAGTACGTATATTGTATATTTTAAAATAAGACTACTATATGACACTGCATGCATCATTAAACTATTATTAAACTCTTATAATCTAAATGATTAAAAATGTAAGGAAAACCAGGTGGTGGTGGTGCACACCTTTAATACCAGAACTTGGGAGGTAGAGCCAGGTGATCTCTATGAGTTCGAGGCCATCCTCGTCTACAGAGTGAGATCCAGGACAGGCACCAAAATGACACAGAGAAGTCCTGTCTCAAAAAAAAAAAAACATTAAGAAAAAGTAAATAATTCTTCCTGCATTAATGTCCTTTTGGTGTTCTGACAAGGCAGTGTGACAGCCACCTCACACTCTTACCGTCATGGCTTCCTTGCCATGGTGCCCTGTGTTCTCATACTATGAGCCAAAGTAAAGTTTTCCTTACTTAAAAAATAATGCCTCTAAGCATCCTCTATATTATTTTTCTTAGCATGCCAAACTAATTAACATAGTGTACTTTTCCATGTTTTATAATTTTTCAGCTTACTGTGTATTGATTGTACAAAGTATGGGGTTGGTTATGATGTTTCCATTTATAGAAAATATGTTTCCGTGGTCTACATGGTTTCTCCTGGCTTCTTTTCATCTTCACACCCAAATAAACAAAGTAAGGAGTCAGAGCTTTCATCCTTGCTCATTAGCAAATTTCTCAGGATAAATATATATTCTAGTACAAATACAATTCAGGAAATATTTAATGAAATTAGATACTACTAATTAATACATAAATTTAAAGGTATGTTAAAGTATGTCAGGCAAGACAAAGACAGACAATTAAAATCTTTATGGTTACAGAAATTAACCACCACTGTAAAAACATTTATATATGGAAAATTCATACATCATTGATTTTGTAATTACTAAATCAAAAGCATTTTATGTTATGTAATATAAAATTATATCTATTTATAAATCATAGAAATGTAAAATGAGTTGTATTTGAAATTAATTTAGTTTCAATGCACAAGAAATGAAAGTTAAGTAATTCAAGTATTGATCTTGTTAGCAATGTTGCATAAACTATAGATTCATATTTATTTTCCTCTGTTGTCCAAAATTCACATTTCTTTCATAAAACCTAATTGGTAGCTAGAGTTGTTATCATCTAAAACTTTACAGCCCAGAGGGAAGAGAACATATTGTGGCTGAAATGTGAGAAAAGTGAAAAATTTTCTTTCATTGTCCCCCATGCACCATCTTCAAAATTACCTATGGTAGAATTGAGTCATATGACAGTCCCCGAGGCAAGGTATTTAATTGAAACTTGACATTGAATCTGAGATTGCAATGAATGTCACTGAAATAGCTTTGTTCCAAACAAAAGAGAAGAGATGCCTCAAGAGACATCCCCGTGAGGTAGTTAGTCTCAGCTGTGGGCTGACTGCTAGGCAGCAGAGGCACTTGCTGCAAAAGCATGCTTTCTTTGCGGGACTTCGGTTTCAGTGCACTTGCTCATTAACAACGAGCAAGTAAAGCTAACTTGCCAATAATCTGTCTTCATGCTTAGATTAAAGAAGGGATATGTGAGTCCTGAATTCTTTTCAGAAAGACAGGAGAAGTACTCCAAAATTTGAGATTAGGATGTGTGTGAAGGCTTTAGAGGATTGTTTATATATATATATATATATATATATATATATATATATATATATATATATATATATATATATATATATATATATATATATATATACACACACACACATATGATAGCTAATACACTTTAATTGAGTGAATTTAAATAATGACAGTAGTCCATTTAAGTTAAATTTGTATTATAATTTTCTACAACATGTTCCTTGAAATGTCAGAATAAATTCAAGTAATGTAGACATATCAGGAAATAATATTTACTATATAATCTATGATGTTTGCTTAAGTACTTGAGAGCAGCAACACTTTTTTTTTAAATTTTGCCTTGTAACTACATTAGTTCATGAAGATAAAACTTGAGTTTGATGAATTCTAATACTGGAATAAATTTAGAGCTATTTATTTTGTAGTATTGGAAATTAATTCTAAATCTTGTGGCACAGTAATTAAGGTTACTTTCTAAATTCCCTGTTCTTTCTTTATATAAAATATTTATCAATAGTTTTAGATTCTTTATTACTGTATTATTAAGTATCTTAATCTACTGATTGCCCATATCATGAGTTAAATAATTTTGTCACAGTTTACCAAAAAAATGAATAAATTAGAACTAAAATAGGAAAGGAGACAGAAAAGCAAGGAGAGAGGAACTAAACTTACAGCTTCAGCTCAAAGCTGCCTGGTCCATGGGAAGACCTGATATATATATATATATATATATATATATATATATATATATATATATATATATATATATATCACTTAATTTGTGTTCTGAGAAAAGTGAAAGATAATGTGTGCTGAGTTCTCCTACCCCTGAAGTTCATGGTGACATGATTGCTCCAGGCACTTGGAGTCTGTCTTTTGTTCAGTCTTATAGATTTGGACCACTGAATCAAAAGTGTGCTGAAATTTGATGAGACGACCTTTGGACTATCATAGGGTCTTACAAAGAAATAGAATCCATAATTTCTATAAACAGTTGTCATCTTTAAATAAAAAACGTATGTTTCATTGTTTGTAAGGTTTCTGTGTGTATATGTGTCTGTGTCCGTGTGTGTATGTGTCCATTTGTGTATCAAGTGCATTCCGCTGGAGGCCAAAAGAGAGCATCAGATCATTTGGAGTTGTAGTTACAAGTGGTTGTGAATGTCTTGAAAGAGTGCAAGGAACCAAACTCTAGGTCTTTACCCCTCACAGTTGTCATTGTAAACAGAACAATAATAATCACAATAATTATTAATAATAATAAAATCATGATTGCAATCTAAGCTAAAAGAGGAAGGACAATCTTGAGTCAATCTAAACAGCAAAACAATTCTTCAGGTAAAACAGAATAAGGAAAGGGGGCCTGATTGAGAACAGAAACACTGGCCCTTTAAAATGACAATCAAGAACTATTAGACTTCTTGAAAAAATTAACAACAGCAGAGAAGAAAGGCATTCTTTATTGACATTTCTTTATCCTGATTCCCTTTATTTATTATTCTGTGCCTACAAAAATTGAGATACTAAAATTGATACATATCACATTTTTTAACAGGTTTTAAAAGTACCCAGTGAGGAAAGAAAGGAAATCAACTAATCAGTCACACAAATTTTAAAAATGTGGTCAAAATATATTAACTGCATAGATTATAAAAAAACACAGAAAATAGCCATTTAATGTGATTAGTATATTAAGATCTGAAAATTCATATTATATGGAAAATTGTCAAATAAAATGGAAAAAATAGGAGGGGAGAAAATAATAATAGGAAATGTGGCCAATAGTAAGGAAAAGAGTACATCCAGATCAGCACAGGATTGACCTGCCACTAATGTGATTTCTCTTCCTCTATAGCTGCTCTACACGGGTTTCTGCTTATTTTTAGAACCTACAACTTTAGGCTTTCAGCCGAGTATACAAGTTCCCCAGTACTGTATAATACCTTCTTCTCTTTGCTACAGTTAGTCAAAATACCTTCAAATCATCCTCACCAAAGATGAAACAAAATTCTGAAATTTGCAATAGATAGCAATTGCGTTAAATATTGTGGATCTTGAAAATATTGGATTTAATTAATTAATTTAAAGGAAAATATAATATTGTGTTATGAGTCAAATAACTTCTCTTTCCTAAGAATAATAAAAATATTAATATTTAAAAGAAAATATATATATATATCAGTATAAATATTTAAAAGAAAAAGTGCATAGTAAGTGGAAAGTAAATTTTAAGTAAGTTAAATATACAATCTTACATGTGAAATAAAATCTGGGCAAAGTCTATATGGGCAATACGATAGGTACTGAGAAAAATGACAATGCCAGACACAGCTGCATATAAAAACAATTAAGCAGAGTCATAAGAATATATTTTGGTACTGCCCAAGCACATAGTCTGCTATCACCAGCAGGCCAGAGTAAAAAGCTCTGAGAATTCTTTCCTTCACAAAAGATACGACAATAAAACTTTAAACTAACAAAAACCAAACATCAAAATTGACTTTTCAGAATTCTTAACTATCCACCTTTTTCAGCAGTATTAAACATATTCATTCAAGAAAAAATTGAACGCTAAAATCACTGGTGTATTTCATAGTGTTTAAGTTTGTCCTGTATCCAAGCCTCCCTTTCTAACTGTGATTCCCTTGTAAACAAGACATTTGAATTCTTGGCACACATCCATCAGCTTGCCAGTGGGGAAAGGGGTGTGCACACTGGAAGAGGGTTCCTTCCCAGCCTCAGTCCTCAAGGATTTTCCTTATTTTATAGCTTTGGTGTTTGCCTGGAAGACTCTATTTGGAAAGCTGCCTTAATTTTAAAAGACTCAGAGCTTCCTGAATGTAAATAGTCTTATCAATGGAGCCAAACACAGAAATGTTGACCATTGCAGCTGTATGCTAACTGAAGTGATGAATTGCAGTTGACAAAGAATAATTTAACCAAAGCTTAAAAGAAAGACCTAATAGATGAGATGTCCATTTCTACCTTCAAAGGGATCTCACTTAGGTAAGAAAGCTGTGGTAGGCTGAAGGATGAGACCTGCCCTTTTGCAATAACTCACTCTCATGGGAATGGCCTGACCATACCAGGAGAGATGCATTAATCCACTCTAATAAGAACATCTCTCCTAAAGACCCAGTCTCCTTCTCCAAACTCGTAAGTAGCCCATCATCTCTCACAGGGCTGCTGTGGGGAGCACACTTATGACACATGAAGGGAAAAGATAAATAACATACAAACTAAACAAGCTCCTTATGAAAAAGTAGATAAGAGCTTAATAAACAGGTTCTACCGGAAACCAGTTTAGCCAGTAAAGGGAAACAGAGCTAGGCAACAGTCTACATACTAGAGCTCTGTTTGCCTTAGTTTCTTTTATCTGTGTTTTCCTTTCAACAAAAAAAGTTCAGTAAAATATTTTAAAATAATAGATTAATTACTTGAACCTAACTGAGATATAGTCATAATTCTGAAAAATTATCAACCAAAATATGATGGTGCAGTTTCCCTGCTAGCTAGAAACACAAAGAAAGTTAAAACTATACCCATAGGAAACAGGCATAGTATAATTACTTTTAGATCTTCAAAGTTGAAAGAATCTATATTTTCTACCTGATATTGTTGATAGAAATTGCATATAAATATAATTTGTTATTAATCAACTGTAACACGAATCTTAAATTTTCTTATTAAGGAAAAAACAAAAAACAAAAACCAGAGCCAGATACTGGGGTGAAAGCTGAATGATCAGAGAAACAGAAAAAGCCACAGCCAACCTCACCTCAATAACTCCTCAGCTGATCCTGTTTCCTCAGACTGAAAGCCTCTGAGTCCTCACCCAAAAGGGTCTTAACTGAACTGCTGCTAAAAAGGCTTATAGTTCCTGGTTCTCATGCATTATATACTTTTCTGCTTCCTGCCATCACTTCTTTGGATTAAAGGAGTGTATCCTTCCCAAGCAAAGACATGAGATCTCATATCCTGGGATTAAAGGTGTGTGCCACCACTCCCTGGCTGTTTCCAGTGTAGCCTTAAATTTACAGAGATCCAGACTGATCTCTGCCTCCTGAGTGATAGGATTAAGGGTGTGTGTCACTACTGTCTGGCCTCAATGTCTAATCTAGTGGCTGACTCGGTCCTCTGATCTCCAGATAAGTTTTATTTGTTAGAGCACAAATAAAATATCACCACAATCAACCACTAAAAGGAATGAAGTATTAACTTATCAATTATAAAGTTCAAAAATATCACGTTATTAGATTTTGACTCAATGTATAGGAAATGTTAGACCATAAATACTACTAGAGATCAAAATAGAATAATCTTTGTCAGGGACTGTAGGAAATGTTGAAGTAGACAAGAACTCAGAAATTAGAAGACATGATAGATTCTTGAAAAGGCTGATAAAAATCATCAAACACTGAACTTTCAAAAAGCCATTTTATACTCTTGCCACTACTTCTTAGAAATGAACCAGGGAAATCTTGGGAAAGATAGTGTGAAGTTAATGGTGATCTAAACAGACAGGTGAGTTCATTGATGATTCAGAGAGGAAAGGTAAACTGAAACCAAATGAATGTCCTTTAATTTTCCTTCTATCTGAAGAACATACTCTAGTGTTCATATCTTGGAGTATGGCTTTTACTTACCACAGAATTTAACAGCAGTAAGATGTCAAAATTTATTCCTCCTCTGTTCTTTGGTGATGTAGTACAGGTTTCAAAGCAAAAGAGCATGAAATCCAAGCAGAATACTTTCTTTGCATATCTTGTAAAATCTCAAAAGACAAAGACTTATGGCACTTGGTTCACTTCTGTCTCCCAACATATACATTTTTATCTAGGTATATACATGTTGTCAGGAGCCTATGTTCACTTCCTTCTGGCTTCTCTTCCATTCTTTATAGAGGTTTCCTATACTTTTCCACTTGAACCTGAAAAATTTTATGCTTTGATGGTAAAAATCATAAAAAAAAAAAAAATTATCTTAAGCCGGGAAGCGGTGGTGCATGCCTTTAATCCCAGCATTGGGGAGGCAGAGCCAGGCAGACCTCTTGAGTTCAAGGCCAGCCTGGTGTATAGAAAGAGACCCAGGACAGGCACCAAAACTACATGGAGAAACCCTGTCTCAAAAAACCAAAAACAAAAAAAAAACTTAAAATATTGTGTACACATATAATTTTATTATTGAAGATGAAAATATATCTTCAAATCACTAAAATGAATATGCTTGTTTGTTTTGACATGAAGAATGAGAAATTGACTAAGCATATGGTACTGGAGGATACACAACATAATTAATATTTTTAAGTTGTTACTTCATCTCAAGGCTGAGAGTATTGCCACACATAAATATGTAGTTCAATGTGGCAGAACTAAGAGGGCCAATTCAGAAATCACTGGAAATTCTGCCACAATCACAAACCCAAATTCATGAAAGGAGTTACATTTCTGAAACTCAAATCACCAATCAAATGAAATTTGTAATATCAAACACTCTGTCCCCATCTAATCCAAAGATGCATAGATTTGATATTTCTGTGATGGGGAATGCTGGTATCAACACTTGAATGTTTATAACTAAAGCACTCTTTTTCTTTAACACAGAAAACTTTGTGTGTATGTTAAAATACTCCAAGTCTTACAGTACAACAGTCTCAACCTCAGTGGTGGTGCATTGATAGTCACAGTTGGCAATGTATGTTACAGCATCAGTGTGCAGAACAAATGGTGCAGTGTCCTGGTTGTGTGTTTAGGTCCAAGATTTCAATCAAGTCCCATGACATAACACCTGGTAGCTCTGCTAGAAACACTTCAGATTTATTACATATTTGATTTTGAATCCACTATTGACTGCTGAAAACTAAATTCTCTCTTGTAAAATTTTCAATATCCCCACAGTCAATTATTTTCCCATATGGTGTTGCAGAAATGGTTTTTGAATCTCTGCTCTGGAAGTGTCATCTCTCACACCCTCAAGTGGAGATGACTTGGTAAACGCCAGTAGCAGAAAGAGAAATAGAGTGACAAATACAAAGTACTGCATTTCTTTTTGGAATCACAAATTAAATAGTGGTGACTATTGTTAAGTCTAAAGATGCTTAGTTTTCTTTCTAAAAGGGTGAATTTATAGTATGTATATGATACATTGATTAAAACATGATATAAATCCTTGTTCCACATCTAGTATCCTCCACAAGGATGACTGGACTGCTACTCACAACACCAGGGAGGCTACCTGGAAAAAAGGAGCCCAAGAAAGACACGGGGATTGCCCAATGACAGAGAAATGGATGAGATCTACATGAACAGCCTGGACGTGGGTGGGGGTAATGAAGGGCAAGGGTCAAGGGAAAGAGAGCTTGGGGGAGCGGGAGATCCCAGCTGGATCAAGAACAGAGAGGAAGAACAAGGAATAGGAGACCATGGTAAATGAAGACCACATGAGAATAGGAAGAAGCAAAGTACTGGAGAGGCCCACAGAAATCTGCAGAGATGCCCCCACAGTGGAATGCTGGAAATGGTCGAGGGACAGCCTGAACTGACTTACTCTGGTAATAGGATGGCCAAACACCCTAATTGTCATTCTAGAAACCCTACTCAATGACTGAGGGAACTGGATGCAGAGATCCACGGCCAGGCCCTGGGTAGAGCTCCGGGAGTCCAATTGGTGAGAAAGAGGAGGGTTTATATGAGCGAGAATTGTTGAGACCAAGGTTGGATAAAGCACAGGGACAAATAGCCAAATGAATGGAAACACATGAACTATGAGCCAATGGCTGAGGGGCCCCCAACTGTATCAGGCCCTCTGAATAGGTGAGACAGTTGATTGGTTTGATCTGTTTGGGAGGCATCCAGGCAGTGGGACTGGGTCCTGTGCTCAGTGCATGAGTTGGCTGTTTGAAACCTGGGGCTTATGCAGGGACGTTTGGCTCAGCCTGGCAGGAGGGGACTGGACCTGCCTGGACTGAGTCTACCAGGTTGATCTCAATCCTAGGGGGAGTCCTTGCCCTGGAGGGGATGGGAATAGGGGGTGTGCTGGGGGAAAAGGGAGGGAGGCAGGAGGGGGGAGAACAAGGGAATCTGTGGTTGATATGTAGAATTAAATTATATTGTAAAATAAAATTAAATTAAATTAAAGAAACATGTTATAAATCAAATATGATTACAAATATAACAATTCTGAACTTGATAAAACACACTGCCTGTAGGCTATAAGTGAAAAATCTTACAATAACATATTACCTATTACAAGATGACTCATTTGGACAAAATTACTTTTTTAGGGATGACACATATCCACGTATGAATTAGATAGTTATTTTATGGAGTATGACTTAACTACATAAGCACAAATTTTCTATGCTAAATTAAAACATAAAGAAGATGAAATTAAAATTAATTTTAATAATTCAACAAACATACATTGTAGCATGAATCTTAAAAGGTCTTATTAATAAAATTAAACCTGGAGCCAGGTATTGGGGTGAACACTAGAAGATCAGAGAGACAGAATAGGCTACAGATAACCTCACCTGAACAACTTCTTGGCTGATCCTATTTCCTCAGACTGTAAGCCTCTGAGTCCTTATCCAAATGGATCTCAGCTGAACTGTGCTGCTCAAAAGCCTAAAAGTTTAACCAAGTTCTAGTTCCTCGTCGTCATGCCTTAAATACCTTTCTGCTTTCTGCCATCACTTCCTGGGATTAAAGGCATTTGTTACCATGCCTGACTGTTTCCAGTGTGGTCTTGAACTCACAGAGATCCAGGTGAATCTCTGCCTCTGGAATGCTAGGATTAAAGGCGTGTGCCACCATTTTCTGGCCTCTAAATATCTAGTGGCTGTTCTGTTCTCTGACCCCAGATAAGTTTATTAGGATGAACAATATTTTGTGGAACATAAAATCACCACAATACATAGGTGTATAAGAGATGAGATTAGAATAAACATAATGCCATATTTTATAATGATAGCATGAAATACTATATAAAAAAGTAAATGATCACGAGTACAAAAAATAGTTAAAGAATTATGGTGCAGACAAAACTTTACATAGATTGTTGCTGTATGTCACTGGTTAGTATATTTTCTTATACTATTTAAAAGGTTCAAAACCAGATCCTGAAAATTAATGTTTCATTAGGCTAATTTTAATTATTTCTGTGCACAAAATGTTTGTTAAAAACTGATCAGTGACAAGTTTGTGCTGATACCTTACCATATCTTAAAATTCCAAGGCAAATGTTGATAGTGTTAGAACACTGAAATTAATATTTCTTTTCAAAACTGGTAAATTTTATAATTAATAAAATCATCTTGTAGAAGAAAAACCTAAAATTCCCAGTAAAATTTGTATTAAATTGGCAAAAATCATATTTAAAATTTGATGAGTTGTCCTTATTGCTAGAAATGAGGAGTATGTAAGATGAACTAAAAAAGGAAAAAAAAAGGAAGACATGGTTTTATGATACTCTGATTAGCCATATTTTGAAAACAGAAAATTTCCTTGTCAGAGCAACTTCTTTTATATGGCCAGGTGGATTGTCAACTGACTGGATCATTTAACTTAAAAACATTTAGTATGCCTTTTTTTCTTGATATCCCAGTCAGAATGCCATGTCTTTCATCAAACGTCAAGGTCTCTACCCACCCAATTCTGTCTTCTCTCTCTTTCTAACAATCAAACAAAAAACATGATACAAAAGAGAAATAATGATCAAAATTTATTTTATGAAGAAAAATTTAGGTATTAAAAAACATCAAGGTCGCCGGGCGGTGGTGGCGCACGCCTTTAATCCCAGCACTCGGGAGGCAGAGGCAGGCGGATCTCTGTGAGTTCGAGGCCAGCCTGGTCTCCAAAGCGAGTTCCAGGAAAGGCGCAAAGCTACACAGAGAAACCCTGTCTCGAAAAACCAAAAAAAAAGAAAAAAAAAAAAAGTCAAGGTCATATATGAAACCAATGTTTCATCTGTGTAACAGAGATACATATATACTTATAAATGCACCTATGTGTACATACTGTCATGATATTATTTTGCATTTGGTGTTTAATAGTATCACTTGCTTTTTAAGTGTTTGTCATGAATTTTAACATGAAAGCTGAGGAAGGAAGTGAATTCCATTTCCTTTCTGGTTTGGGAGGATTTTGCATAGGAACCTAAAGAAGTAAATGTGTAGATGGGAGTCAGGAATTCCTTAAAAAAATACTTTATAAGACACCATATCTGTTACTTTCATTAGCCAATTTGTCACAAAACTGATTTAGCAGTGAATTTACTGGAATAAAGAGTAATTAGATTAAGAGAAAATGGCCATTTCATGTACAGAGTATGGTGATATATTGTGTACCCTAATAAACTTGCCTCGGGATCAGAAAACAGAGCCAGCCACTAGATTAGACATAGAGATGAGGCAATGGTGGCACACACCCTAATCCTATCACTTGGGAGGCAGAGATCCGTCTGCATCTTTGTGAGTTCAAGGCCAGACTGGGAACACAGACAGTGGTGGCACAAGCCTGTAATCCCAACACTTGAGATCTCATGTCTTTGCTTGGGAAGCACACACACATGCCTTTAATCCCAGGAAGTGACGTGGCTGGGTGGAGAATGGTGTATAAGGAATGAGGAGACAGGAACTAACAGCAGTTTCATTGAGACCCTGGGGTGAGGACTCAGAGGCTTTCAGTCTGATGATTCATGGAAATTGAATCAGGAGTTGTTGAGGTGAGGTTGGCTGTGGCTTGTTCTGTTTCTCTGAGTCCCCATGCAAGTTTATTAGGGTACACAATCTATTACCACAACAGAGTGCATTTGATATGGATCTCACCATTTGCCCATCTTATGCTGCGAAGTTAATTTTTGTAATTTCTAGTATTTTTTATAGTTATGAATCTGATAGTTTATAGTGCTCCATCTCCAATTGATTTTGTCAGTTTAATGGTGAGAATATCAGTTGATTCTAGAGTCTTTAGATGGCCCTTTCACTCTGAAAGGCATAAAGTTTTGCTTACTAATTTTCACTGACCTATCATAACTTTTGCATGTATTAAATTATTTTTTTTTTACTTTATTTTTCAGGATCTCTGTTAGTACCTGGGATCTTTTGACATAATTACACATATCCTGTGATTAGGATATATGCTCTTATTTCTGGTACTTTAATAATACTATTAGGGTTATTATAATAGAAACTAGACATTAATAAAAGTTAAACTTAATTCAAGAACCTTCTCCACTTGTTGGATTTGGGAACCCAATCCACATCTAAGATGCTGGGAGTCCTAGATGGGTTCATTCTTGTGGATTCCTGGGAGTTTCCCTCCCCACCTTGACTCTAAATTGTCACCTTCCCATCAAAATTTCTCTTTCATTATTCTTCCTGTCCACCTGCCCCCACCCCGCCCAACCTAATCCCCCATGTTCCCATACCACCACCACAACACCACCCTCCACACCCCCACCTCTACCTCCCACCCCTCCTACCTTCGCCTCCAGTTTTACCAGGAGATCTCTTCTATTTCCCCTTCCCGGGGAAATTCAAACTTTTCTCTTTGGGCCCTCCTTGTTACCTAGCTTCTCTGGGGCTTTGGAGTGTAGCCTGGTTATTCTTTGATTTATCCACTTATCTAATATCCACTTATGAATGAATATATACCATGTTTGTCTTTCTGGGTCTGGGTTACCTCACTCAGGATGATATTTTCTAGTTCCATTCATTAGCCTGCAAATTTTATGATGTCATTGTTTTTTACTGCTGAGAAATACTCCATTGTGTAAATATACCACATTTTTTTATCCATTCTCTGGTTGAGAGGCATCTAGGTAGCCTTTTTCTATAATCCAATTGATGATTCACCATAATTGGCATCAGAGAGCATTCATCCAGTAACTGATGGAAGCAGATGCAGAGATCCACAGCCAAGCACTGGGCCTAGCTCCAGGAGTCCTGTTGAAGAGAGAGAGAGGGAGGATTGTAAGAGCCAGGGGGGTCAAAGTTAGGACAGGGGAACGCACAGAGTTCCTATGAGCTCACTAACTTTGTATGGACAATTAGAGAGCCCACATGGGATCAACATAGGCCCTTTGCATGTGTGTGATAATTGTGTAGCTTGGTCTGTTTGTACTGTTTGTACTAGTGGGATCAGGACATTTCCCTGGTGCTTGAGCTGGCCTTTTAATCCCCATGGTGGGTTTCCTCCCAAACCTTGTTGCAGGGGTAGAGCTTGGTCGTGCCTCAACTTGATGTGCCATGCTTTGTTGACTCTCATGGGAGGCCTGATCCTTTCTGAATGGAGACAGATAAGGCACAGATGGGGGCAGGATAGAAAGGAGGTGGGGGAAGGAACAGGAGGAGGGAGGGGAAACTGTGGTGAGTATGTAAAACAGATAAAAAAGTTAAAAAAACACTCAAGGAAATCACATTATGATTGTGGGTACCTACCAAAATATTTCACATAAAATAGATGACTTGACATCTTAGAGGACAATTTAGTATTAAAAGGAGGAAAAATAATAATAAAATCTATTACATTGACCCTTAAAAAATAAGTTCAACTTAGACCTCTTAAAAAGGATTTCACAGTTTAAGGTCCTTTTCTGGCCTTTGCCATCAGTGGCAGAATTCCCTCCTAATGACCTGGGAGCTTCATCTGCTGGCACTCACAAGGATATGATCCTTATGTGGCCTGGCAGCCCCTGACTGCTAAACCAGCTGGCACCTGCTGGGACATGACTAATGTCACTCCCAGTGGCCTGGCAACCTGAGTTGCCTCTCCCTGCTGTCACTTCTGACAATCTGATTTTCATCCTGAGTTTTCTGGGTGGGGATCTGACACAATATAATAAAAGCATAGTAATACTGATGTTTTATCACCTGTCAATTGTGAGAACGTATTACTTGTACTCAAGCTACAGGGCTTTATTTATACATTTCTGAGCTGTCTAACCTGAACAAGAAATAACACTTGCTCAAACACAGAATCTGTGTAACAATTAAGGAAGCAGAGAACATAAATTTGAGATAGAGCAAGGGCAGGTGTGCATGGAAGAAGGTGGAAGGAGCAGAGAAAATGGAAATAATGTTAATTATAGCTTAATTTCAAAGATTAAAACTAACATAGTCCATGCTAAAGAACATTCCACAGAATGCAAACTATGATTTATTTGGGGGGCAGATTTTCTTGGCCCACCAATAATGCTGTTTTTATGGTTCTGCTTGCTTAGCAGGTAAAAGTGTCTGGGTTGTGAGCACAAGCATAGCACTGCTTGGAGTTGTGAAACAGACCTGTGACTTTTAAACTAAAAGCTGGTCTTAGAGTAGAATATATTACTTGTAAATAATACAGGTAAAGAAGAGATCCTATAGCCCAGAACTGAATTTCAAACAGAGAGATGACCAAATCTTGAATAATAAATTAATGGCAGTAGGTCCCATTGGAATCAGAAGAATGCCATCATATGTCTGACAGTTTCCACCATTCCTCAGTTACTCTAAAAGGCATTCCTTTATTTGTCAATTAGATTTTAACTGCCTCATTATTAGCTTTTACAAAGTTTGGCCTCTCCCAGACCGCTACACTTTGATTCAATTGTGACTTTCAATGTAACTTTATATGCTTCTATTCATTTGAAGTAGTCAAGAGTAATTTTTAATTTGAGAAGTTATTTCTGCCTGGTTGAATCAGTTACAAATAAAGAAAAATGCTCAAAATCAAGTGTAAGATGACACTTAGAAATAATTTGAGGATTTTCTGTTTGTTTGTTTTGTTTTTCACTTTTCAGAAAGTCAATCTGAACTAGCTTAATCCAAGTTCAAAGAATAGGTTTTAGAAAAAAGAAAAAATACGCACACACACACACACACACACACACACACACACACACACACACACAGATATGGTAATATGTACTTGCCAGTTAGCTCCATTTCCTTTTCTTATCATATTACTCCTCTGTACATAGATAGTTTTTGCTGGTTAGTTACTGATTGTCCTAGTTATTGTTCTATTTCTGTGAAGAGACATCATGACCACAGCAACACTTATAAAAGAAAGCATCTAATTGGAGACTTGCTTACAGTTTCAGAGATTTAGTCCATAACCATCATGTCCATAAGCATAGTAGCATACAGGATAATGTAAGGATATACTTCTTGACTCTAAGTCCAAAACTATGTGGCCAAAGTTACAAGTGCTTCTGCTTACTAAGGCTGGGACTTGGGCCACACCTTGAATTAGATTTGCATAAACTGTCAGTTGTTCATGGTTTCCTTTGCTACTTAAGCTTTCCTTTTCACAAGATGGAGGTGTAGCTGAGTGGGGTCTTGCTCTGAGGGTGGTATAGCCTTTATTCCATTTTGAATAAGTCTTTCCTTTTTTTATCTTCTTAAATGTAGGGCTTCACTCAAACATTACATTTCCTTTTGCTCCTTTTCTCCTCAAAGTGTACATTTTGTGTTTCCCTTTACCTCTCTTTCTCTTTTTCAATGTACATTAACATACAATTACCACATTATGCAATCAATGTAGCTGGAAGTTTTTCTGTGTAGTTTTGGTGCCTGTCCTGGAGCTCACTCTGTAGATCAGGCTGGCCTTGAACTCACAGAGATCCACCAGGCTCTGCCTCCTGAGTGCTGGGATTAAAGGTGTGCACCCCCACTGCCAGGCTAGCTCAGTCAGTAGAGCATGAGACTCTTAATCTCAGGGTTGTGGGTTCAAGCCCCACATTGGGTGCCACTTGTAGGTGGAGGTTTTCTTGTGTCCTGCCTGGTCTGTAGCTGCTCAGACCCAAGTAAATACACAGAGGCTTATATTAATTGAAACTACTCAGCTATTAGCTCAGGCTAACTATTGACTAACTCTTACACTTAAACTCAGCCCATTTCTATTAATCTATATGTCACCACATTTTCTGTGGCTTTACCTGTGTGCCATTACGTGCTGCTCCCTGGACGGCAGGCTGGTGTTGACTGACTCTTCCCCAAATTTCCTTGTCTGCTTATCCCACCTACACTTCCTGCCTGGCTACTGGCCAGTCTGTGTTTTATTAAACCAGTGAACAAAAGCATTATTTCACAGCAGCAGAGTGATATGGTGGTACCAGTGTAGGAAGATGAGCTTCTGCTTCTGCAGGATGATGAATATCATATCTCCTAGTTCAGGTGCTTTGCTGAGCACAAATGCATAAGCCCAGAATTTGCTGACAGGTCCATTGCAAAAACTCTGGACACACATAATGATGGCCTTTGGCCATCAAAATGTATACCGTGTAAGCACCAGTTTGAAGAGCACCAAATATACTGACAACTGCAAGAGTCAGTGACCAGAGCACTAGCAGCTTCTCTAGTTCAAACTTGGCTCACTTGTTTATCAGATGCTGACCACCAAATAGAAAGGCAGCATACAGTGCAGAAAACAGGAAATCAATGCTAGGCAAACTTTTCAATTTAGCTTTGGGCAGAATTTAAGACAAGAGCAAAAAGCAGCCTCCTTCTTTGACAAAAATATCAGAAGAATTGCTTGCAGGACACTTATTAATATTCTTCTTTTTGGAAACATCTTGAGACTGCTTTTGCAATCCAGCCCACCCTTGCCACTGTCTGTCATGCTCCTGCTTAAAATATTCAATGACATTTCCGGTTCAAAGTTACAAAAATCTTCTGTGTTCCTCCAAACAGCAGCATGTCCAGATCTGTCAAAATTTTTCATTTTAGTAACTATTCTATTGTTGTGAGACATGACAACAACATGACCAAGCCAACTCTTTATACCAAAAAAAAAAAAAAAAAAAAAAAAAAAAAAAAAAAAAAAAAAAAAAAAAACATTTAAATAGGGTCTTGATAGCAGTTTTAGAGGGTTAGTCTATGTTTATCATAGTGGGAAGCAGACATGCTTGGCACTGGAGCAGTATCTGAGGGCTTTACATCCTGATGTGTAGACAGCAGAATTTAGAGTTTGCCCTTTTGTATTTTGTTTCACTTTCGTTCAGTATTTCCTCCTGACACCTTTTTCCCTCCCTTTTGGAATGATTATTCATGTTCTGGGATATATGTTGGAACATATATGTGATATGTGATCTGTTTTTTGTTTTTGTTTTATAGGGTGTTGCAGTTATGAGATTGCCTTGAGTCTCAGAAAGACTTTGGACTTTTAAACTATCTTCAGACTGTGGAAGATAACAGAAAAATGGGAATTTTTGAAGTTGGACTGAATGTATTTTGCCCTTTTCTATGGCTATAAGCCTATGGGGCCAGTTAGTAGAATGTGTGATTTGAACAAGACTGTCTCCCAATAGGCTCATAGCTTTAAATCTTTGGTCCCCAATAACTGGAAATGTTTGGAAAGGATTAAAAGTTGAAACCTTATTTGAGGAGGTGTGTCACTGGGGATGGGCATTGAGGTTTCAAAAGCCCAAGTCAGGCTCAGTGTGTCTCTCTCATTCTTTGTCTCTGTCTCTGTCTCATGTGTGTGTGTGTGTGTGTGTGTGTGTGTGTGTGTGTGTGTGTGTGTATGTGCACGTGCGCACGCGTTCACTGCCTGTGGATCAGGATGTAATCCCTGCTTCCTATGCCTGCCTGCCTATCACATGCTTACTGTCATAATGAAAATGGTTTAATCCTTTGAAACTATAAGCAAGCCCCAAATAAAATATTTTTTAAGACTTACCTTGGTCATGGTGCCTATTCCCAACACTAGAAGAGTAACTAAGATACTGACCAAATCATGTTTGAAGCATCATTAGTATTTTCCATATTAAATTTCGTTCCGGTGAAATTTAGCTATAACTTTTGTTTCACTGAGACTGTCTGTTTTATAGTTGAGGTTTAAAAATATCCTTTGCCTTTCCTATGACAGTTCACTTTTGTTCTCTTATATCAACTTCTGTCTACAGCGATTCATTGTACTTTCTTACATTGCTTAGATACAACTTGTTTTATTTTGTTAAATACAATTTTAGACTACGTTCCAGCTTTGTAAGTCCAAGAAATCTTATATGTAAATTGTATTTTTGCATATTTCACACTGCTTTAACTCTCATTATAAGTGCATGTTAATAAAAAAAAAAAAAAAAAAGCTTAGCATGTGCATGGCCCTGGGACAAATCCACAGCATTGAAAATAAACAAAGTAAAGATGAAAGGATCATGTGAAATGTAACTAAAACATTAAAGGATTGAGTGCTATGTTACTCCTTAAAGTACATTTTCAGATATTCAAGTGATGCTTCTTCCATAGATTTTGCAGCTATAACAGATATTTTGCATATATAAAGGTGGTTATGCATTATATGTATTTCTATAATCAATGACATGAGAGCTAATACTTTTGTGATTTTATGCTATTTTTTAATTATAATAATCTTTTGGCTTCTATTTGTCACAAGCATATGAGGACCAACCTCATTCATTTGTTTAAATTTTATTTAAGTTTTGAGTTTTGAATTTTTAAATCATTTCAGCATGACAGAAATATTTCAAAAATATTTTCAATTATAATATTTTTGCCTTTTTTGTCAAACACAGTAGCAAATTGCAAGGCAGGTTTCAAAGTCTTCTGGAAAACATTTCTTGTTTTAATGATACAATTCATTTGCCTCTTAGTGAGGTTAAATCTTATTTGTTAACATTTACATTTCTGATTCATTAAATAGCTTACATTTTTGTCTTATTTATTTGTATCATTCTATAGACAGAATGGTACAGCAACAGGCCTGCTTTTGATTTTCTCCTATCTATCCCTATTTGTTTTATGTAGAACTCACAACTAGTTAAGTATGCATATTCTAAGTTATCCTGACATTGTTCAGTTCTCCTTATTTTCCAGAAAAACTGTTAGTGTTTTTCTCTGCATTCTTCCTCAACCTAGAAGGATCCATAGTTTATGTCTTAATGGGACATGTGAGGGACCTGACCTTGAATTCTACTTCCAGTCACCTGGCATGGTTTCCAGATTCTATTTTCAATGCTGCAACAGAAGGGAAGGGTGATGCGCACGACTCCCAGTCCAATTCCCCATTTCTGGCAGTTCTTCATCTTCTGGCTCTGCTGTACTTTGATTAAGTGTCTCTTTTTTCCCCCTGAACATTGTTTCCAGGTTCTTTGGCATTGATCCAAACATTGGAGCCAATGTCCTATGCTGAGAATCACTTTGTCTGCCAGTATTGCCTCGGGGTTGTGTTTTCTTTGCCCTTACTTACAGCAATTTACCTGTGGGAGTCTCCACTCTGCACAGCGGTTGTTGCCATCACCTGTTCTTCCTGTTCTTCCATTGATTAGCAGCAGAGATCTGCAATCTCACTCTCCGAAAACATTTCTAAAACCATGTTACAGAGGATATCTCGATGATTAGAGGTCTGAGACTTAGAATTAGTTGATTGGTACTGGTAAAATACAAAGCTTAGTGTCCAAGGTTTTTATGGTGGGTTTTCAGAAACAGGGTGGTTAATTCTAGGAGATAATAATTGCCTTGATAGTTTTGCCACAGGCAACTCTATTTCAACTAGCTGTCAATTCATTCAAACCACCAGTGTTTCACTGTTCATTGGAATACTATAGAAACTTGATAAGACTAAAAAACAAATTGCCAAATACCAATTCTTTTTAAACAAATCCCTTTTAGAGTGATCCTGGCATCTGAAAGCCAACTGCCATCTGAATCAGAAATTTCTGCACATCCAATTACAAAAATAGGTATTTTTCACCATAGCTGATATTAAGTACTTACAGAGTAAGCATTGCAAACTATATATGAATCAGTGAATCATTTAAAATTACTTAGTACATCAGAATCTCTTATTACATAGATAAATTAAAGAATAAAATTGAAATATGTTCATTTCAATAAATGATATATAAAATGATATAGCAGAAAATTATGGGAAAAATTTAAAGAACTAAGTGGTTCCTGGAGAGATGATTACTATCAACTACTGTTCTTCCCTAGAACTACAATTTTGTCCCTCACAGTCACATCAGGTAGTTCATAAACATTATAACTCAAGGTCTAGGATGTCTATTGACCTCTTCTGTCCTCCATCAACACAGGCAGTATAACATGCACCAACACACAAACAAATACACACCTACTCTTTTTTTTTTATTAAGAATTTTTTTTATTCATTTTCCATACCAATCACAGATTCCTCTCTTCCCTCCTCCCACCCCTCCAGCCTTCCCCCCAACCCACCCCAGTTCCCTCCTGAAGAAGAAGGTAAGAGGAGTCAGCAGAGCCTGGTACATTCAGTAGAGGCAGGTCCAAGCCCCTCCCAATGCCTCAAGGCTGTGCTAGGTGTCCCACCATAGGTAGTGGACTCCAAAAAGGCAGCTTACCTACTGCCAGGGCACCCCTTAAGCAGATCAAGCTACACAACTGTCTTGCTTATGCAGAGGTTCTAGTCCAGTCCTTTGGAGACTCCACAGGTGTTGGTCTAAATGTCACAAGTTTCCACTCATTTAGTTTGGTTGTTTCTGTAGGTTTCCACATCATGATTTTGATGTCTCTTGCTCATAGAATCCCTTTTCTCTCTCTTTGACTTGACTCCTGAAGCTCAGTCTGGTGTTTGGCTGTGGATCTCTGCATCTGCTTCCATCAGTTACTGGAGAAAGGCTCTGTGATGACAGGGTATTCCCCCATCTGATTACTAGGGTAAGCCAGTTCAAGCACCCTCTCCACTATTGCTGGCAGTCTAAGCTGGGATCATCCTTGTGAATTCCTGGGAACTTTCCATGCACCAGGTTTCTCCCTATCCCCATGATGTATCCCTCTATCATGATATCTTTTTCATTGTTCTCCTACTCCATCCCTGTTTCAGCTCGACCATCCCATTCCTTTATGTTCTCATCCCCCATTGTCCCCGACTCATACCCAGTTTACTCATAGACATCTCATCTATTTCCCCTTCCCAGGGCAATCCATGTATCCCTCTTAGGGTCCTCCTTGTTAGCTAGCTTCTCTGGAGCTGTGGGTTGCAGTCTGGTTATCCTTTGCTTTACATCTAGTATCCACTTATGAGTGAGTACATACCATGTTTGTCCTTCTTAGTCTGGGTTACCTCATTCAGGATGATATTTTCCAGATCCATCCATTTGCCTGCAAATTTCATGATGTCATTCATTTTTTTTTACGGTTGAGTAGTACTCCATTGTGTATATGTACACACATACTCAATTAAATGTAAAATAATTTTTTTTTTTTTTTTTTGGTTTTTCGAGACAGGGTTTCTCTGTGTAGCTTTGCGCCTTTCCTGGGACTCACTTGGTAGCCCAGGCTGGCCTCGAACTCACAGAGATCCGCCTGGCTCTGCCTCCCGAGTGCTGGGATTAAAGGCGTGCGCCACCACCGCCCGGCAAATGTAAAATAATTTAAATAAAAACAAGAAAAAAAAATAATGGAGTTGATATTTTAAATAGCCATCTATTATACTATTAGTTTAAACTTCAAATAAAATATTATAAAGAAAATGACTTAGATTATGATATATAATCCTGATGTTATGGAAATTTTTATGAATGGATTGTTTCATAGTCTATACTTGCTAAAGTTTTTCTGCACTTTACAACTAAATATTAAACATAAGTTGTACATTATCTTACCATACTTTTGAATATATTCAGCTTTATAGTTACTTTATTCTATTAAAAAGTTTAAACAGTAAGAAAAGTATATTTCAAAAAGGGAAAGGATATTCTTTTTTCTGACTGCATATTGTGAACCAAGAAGATCTTCCTCAACATTATAAAAATATCAGTTTATTACAATGTAATATGTCCTTTATTTTCCCATAATAAGAGAAACATACATATGTGTTCTGATAGAAAACACTGTTTTTGATGGGGTAAGAATTTAGAAATCTCGAAATTACTTCTCTATATTACAGTATGTTTTATATTTATTGATTATCTTTAACAATTCAAAATCACTTTTTATATATAATTGTTCATAAAATAATAGAAAGTATTATTTTTATCATGCTCTATATGCCAGAGAATATATGAAGAATGCCATAAATTATTTCCTATGTTTTTTCAAAAGTCTTGCAAACGACAAGATTGATAGTATTGCCATTTTTAATTTTAGCTGTTGTCACTGAGAATTCAGATAACCATTGAATGATTTGTCAAGCTTTCAAAGTAAATATCAGTGCTGTGTTCATAAAGCCCATTATCCATAGACATAGGCTGTAGAAGTGCAACCATGAAATAGTCAACCTTTACTGAAATACAAATGTACTATTCAAAATACATCTATTTTGTTAAAAATAAAAAAAAAATATTGTAAGATAATTTGACCATATATCCAATGTTATCCACAGAAAACAATTTCTATCATTCAGCAATTGGTTCACAGTTCATGTGTTTCCACCAGTTACAAACACAACTTAATGTTGAGTCAGGTTTTTCTTTAATTTTGACAACACAATATGGAATGCAATAACATATGATTAAAAAAAGTTTAAATTTGAGACTTAGGTGCTTGTATTTGTACTAAACACTGTTTTGTGTGTGTGTGTATGTGTGTGTGTGTGTGTGTGTGTGTGTGTGTGTGTGTGTGTGTGTGTGTGCTTTGTGGAACAAATAATTATAAGAAAGATAGTAGAGTTATTGATGCTCATTGGTTCTAATTTGAATTTAAATTTGTATAGTCAAATTTTATTGACAAACAAATCTGAACAAGATGTCCAAAAATGCAATTGGTATATTTCTGAGTTCTTACAGTCTGCCAGATTAATTTTAGGAGAACTGGACTTCCACACATATCTGGTTAACTTAAAATTATCAGTCCACTCACTCAAGGTTTTTCCCTTCAGATACCACACAATGACAATCTATTTTTTTCAAGCTATCCAAGTTTTATTCTTTAAGTTATTTTTGACAAAGAGATACCTATATTATTTTATAATTTAGTTTTAGATAGTGAAAGGGCCCTCTTAACAAACAAACAAACAAACAAACGTTAACAATGTTCCAAATAATTCTTCTGCAAAATTAAGAAGAGAAAGTGGTGAAGGCAGAATCAGAGAGATTACATTACCTATGAGCCGAAAACACTGAATGACATTTTCCAGACTATGACATATAGAGTATATGGAAAAGAAGAGGAAGGAGAGAAGGGGGTGAAATAGAAGTTATGTCATACATTTCTTATATGTGCAAAATGCTGATCTGTGAAAAAAGTCCTACAACATGCAGACATCACTTTTGTCTTTTTCCAACATTATTATTTACCTCTTTGGCTTCATCTTGTTCTTTAATGTCCTGTTTCAAGCTATCCAAATGCTTTCTCATCCTGGTAATGTCTGATTTAGGTGTTTGTAAATATATAAGACATAATGCTTTGATATATTCTTTAGCTTTTTTTAATGCTGAACTAACTTCTACAGTCAGATTTGTGTAAAAAGATATCATCATAGAAAGACTGGCATTTATGCAATATTACTTTTTATCACAAATAATTCAATTATGGAGATTTATTTTTTGCTAGTTGTGTCCCAGATTGCAGAAATGCTGCTGTGTAGAACAGAGCCTTCTACTTATGTGCAATATTGTTTTATTAGGGGAAATTCAATGAACTGGGATTTATTTATGATCATTTAGAATGACAAATAATTCTGTTTTGAGGCATTTAATGCTCTTAAATTTTAACATGACACATAATAATCCAATCAGATAGCTGCTCACTGAGACAGAGGCAAATTCTCCTGAGCAACAGTATTACCCAAAGGCTACACTACTGCTATTAAATGCTGCATTTTCCATTGGTTAATGCAGGTTAGAAGCATGACATATTTCTTTATCTTAAGCAATAAAAACAATTTGCCAGAACCAATTACAATATGTCTCCCCTATTAGCCATACCTTGAAGAACAGTAGGCTTAATACTTAAAACTTTTGAAATAATTGTATATGGCTTATATTTAAGATAAATAAAACTGACAACAAATACAAAAGTCATTACTCTTACTAAAAAATATACTGTTTGTTTAAATTTCATTCAATAACCCTATATTTAATTAGTAATGTGTCACACTGCACATACTTGTTATGGTCATATTCATCACTACCATGAGATGTCTGCATGTCCTGATGTTGCTGTGGAGACTAGGTCATGAAGACCTAAATAAAACTGAACATAAGCCCCCACATGACACTAAATGACAGCTTCCGGCCACTCTTCACTGTGACCTCACTAAAAGAGACATGTCATGAGCTTTCTAAACACAGCAATGCAGTTTTCGTCATCTTTATACTTGGCTTTTGTATGCGACTGAAAAGATTTTAGCAGTGGTGAAATCACAGAAAAGTTTCCATGACTCACCTTAATTCAGACTTTTCTTAAAGTAAAACACAAACACAGAATTTAGTTTTGTGGTATTTGGTTTAATATCTATGTGTGTGATTGCTATTGATAATCAAAGCTTAACCTTCTCTACCCTTTAAATACCAATCAATATTATTGTTAGATGAATTTTGTTACATAGAACAAATTAGTTGCAAAAGGCTATGATTCAAAGGAAAAGGGAAAAAATCACTCTGAGGTTATAGATGATACAGAAGACTGAGCATTACAGAAGTAATATTTCAGACCTAACTTATAATAGTCACAACTACTGTGATATAAATGTGCATCCATAATCTATGTACTTACATTTTCAAATATATCGATTTAAAACTCAGTGACTATACTTAAAAAACTTTCTGACTACAGTGATTTCTGTTGAGATAGTGCCTTTGGGTATAATTATTCCTTAAATTATGATATACTATATACTGAAGTGATGTTGTTATTGTGTTTATTTATTTTAGTTTTACGGTTTATGCAGTATTTTGCTCTTATATATTATTTAATTTTTATTATTCTTATTATTTTTGAGAGGAAAGGATCTTACAATGTGCTCTGGACTGTCTTTCATCCAGACACCTCATTTTCTCCAGTGCTCGTGTTACTGACATCATGCTCACCCATATAGAGAAGGTTTCTTGTTTTGTAATAATAAAACAAGCAAGGGCAGGTGATTGTGGGGTTCCTATCCCCCACTTGAAACCTCTACTACCACAATCTCTACGCTTAAAGTTCATCACTCAAATGAGGGCAGAGAGATTGGCATGAAAAAAAGTGGGGGGGGGGGAGTTTGTAAAAGTCAGAGGACCAGGGAATCTGTTGTGAGATGGTGTCATCTAAATGTGACACAGAAGCTACATTTATAGCTTCTCATGAGCCCCAGCCACAGATGAAAAATAACAGGAATTTGAAGACTGCTAAGACAGGGAGAATCAGTATTTCACAGTGAAGACACAACAGTAGAGCTGAAAAAAAATGCCATTGTATAAACAGAATTAAAAAAGAAAGAGAAAAAAATGCAAGACACAAAGACCAAACACTCCATACTCACCCTGGGGAGAATGATCAAAGAATGTGGTGGTAAATAAGGCAAAGGACAGAGGGCACAGCCTTGCCAAGAGCCTGGTTTTACCAGTGAGCCAAGGAAAACAGCAGTATTTTTATTTGATAACTAATGTTTTTTCTGTCAGCTTTGCAGTTGTATGTAAATCTACTGATATTTTTAACTACAATCTGTGCCCAAAGGCCCCAGAGTCAGCACCTCTGTTCTCAGAGACCTGGAAGTATTTCTGTCCTCTTGGCATAGGCTCACTCAGTCATGGCTGCCAAATGTAGGTTTTAACTAAATCTCTATCATTCTATTCACTAATAAAGACTTGTGAGTCAGATGTTGGGGTAAAAACCTCTTAGATCATAGAAACTGAAAAGCAACCAGTTGACCATCCTTTTTGGCTAGAGACCAAGCAAGAGAAGCATCTCTCTATTCTTCCTAAAACAAAATCACCTTGAATCTCTTAGTCTCTCCCTACCTACTCCTTTCTGTGTGTCTCCCTATCTGCATTCCTGGATCCTCTGTACTTTCTATTGGTAATTCTTGTCAACTACTCACTGGTTCTACCCCGTGAACCAAGATTAATTTTATTAACACAGTCTCAGAGTTTCACAGTGCTCAAATATCCTGCAACAGATAACAGCTTATGAGATCTGAATGGAAAACATGTATGTGGACACATGGTTAAATATAGGTGTTCTAATAGTTATATTCATAATATATTTTATATAGAGGTAACATTCTCTATCACCTACTGTACTTGTCACAGTAAAGTATGGAGAGACATTTCCTTTGTAAATAAATGAAATGTGAAATGCATCTAATGAGTTACTGCAATTTTTTTTTACCATAGAGGAAATGATCTTGAAATTACTGCAACCAAGAAGGAACAAAGACAATTCTAGTCATTCATTCATTTATTCATTCATTCATTCATATTTGAAACTGTGTTCATGACCCAAGACTGCGTTTTTATTTGTTGTTGGAAAGATTTATTTTATATATTTGTGCTGAAATGTGGTGACATTTTATTTGTATGTTAACAAATAAAGTTTACCTAGAGATCAGAAGATCAGAGGACATAGCCAACCATAAACAAAAGTCAGGCAGTGGGGCGGCGGTGGTGGCGCACGCCTTTAATCCCAGCACTCGGGAGGCAGAGCCAGGTGGATCTCTGTGAGTTCGAGGCCAGCCTGGACTACCAAGTGAGTTCCAGGAAAGGCGCAAAGCTACACAGAGAAACCCTGTCTCGAAAAACCAAAAAAAAAAAAAAAAAAAAAAAAAAAAGTCAGGCAGTGGTAGCACACACCCTTCATCTGATCACATGGCAAGAAGAGTGTCTGTGTTCAAGGACACACTAGGGAACAGCCAAGCATGGTGACACATGCCTTTAATCCTAATACCAACCATAGAGACCTGGAGGTCTGTATAGACAGGCAGTGACAAGGAAGTGAGGTAGCTGGGCTAAGAGTCAATGAGAAGGCAGAACAACAAGGCAATAAAGGCAAAGGTTAGACAGGAAGAAGATCTTGCCTGGGAAGCTAGGGCGGTGTGATGAGCTAAGGTTAGCTGGTGGCTCTATTTCTCTGATCTCTACAGCTTTCATCCCTGTATTTGGCTCTGTGTTTCATATTTAATAACACTGTTTAGAAATTCGTGTGTGTGTGTGTGTGTGTGTGTGTGTGTGTGTGTGTGTGTGTGTGTGTATGAGGTTTGGGCCTCCTACAGGAGTTAGAAGAAGTCCTAGGCTAGTCCTAGGAGCTAGAATTACAAGTATTTTTGATCCATTCCATGTAGGTGTTGAGAACTGAGCTTTGGGCTGAAAGATAAGTTGCTGCTCTTAACTGTTAAGCCATTCCTCCAGCCCTGTTATTTTCTTTTGAAATCAATAACTATATTAAATCACAATCCATAGTGATATCAGTGTTGATACATTGCTGTGTCATTTTATTTTAATACAATGCAGTGTGTGTGTGTGTGTGTGTGTGTGTGTGTGTGTGTGTGTGTGTGAAATGAGTACCTCCTCCATATTCAGATATTTCTAGAACTTGGGCTAGAAGTAAATGTGAAAGTATATTCTGAGACTAAATGTCAAGGAACACAATGAATTGTAAAGAATACTATAAAGCATAGGGCAATATGACTAGTTTCCTAGGTGGAATTTGTTGCAATGTATATGACATCCATTACTTATGGTCACATGCCTTGCTCAGCCTTGATGCAAGGGGTAGGGGCTTGGTCCTGCCTCAGCTGACTATACCAGGCTTTGCTGACTCCCCTTGGGAAGACTTACCCTTTAGGAGGAGGGGATGGAAGGTGGGTCAGGATGGGGAGGCTAGGGGAAAGTGGGAGGAGGGATGGGGGGGATCTGTGGTTAGTATGTAAAGTGAATAAAAAATTCCTTAAATAAAAAAAAAACAAAACACGTTTTGGATTTTGTCATTGTTTTCATAAAATGGGTCCTTAACCATCCATCACAGAGAAGGAGACATTAGGCCCATTAATTACTGTTCAATAGATTTCCCTTGATGTTTCTCTTTCTAGAATCCTCTTAACACCCCTTCCAGGAACATCTGGCTGTCTTCATGCTTTAGTTTTTGTATCTTTAATTCCTTCCGGAACAGCCATTTCTCCATATATATGGCTCAAGGTTGCCACAGACCCACTTGTCTTTCCACCTTGAAAATGTTGTTCCTATCTTCGGCAGCCGCTGCTTTTGTGTCCCTATGAGACTTCCGCTTTAAATAGTTTTGAACCTATGTTCCTAGTACTTGAAGAAAGAGAAGGGAAAGTTTCTCCGTTCACTTTAAAAAAATGCTAATCCAGCGCCAATGAGATGGCACAGTAGGTGGAGGACCTTGCTGCCTAGCCAAAGGAGAGAACAAACTCTGAGAGAGGGAGAGAGAGAGAGAGAGAGAGAGAGAGAGAGAGAGAGAGAGAGAGAGAGAGAGAGAGAGAGAGAGAGAACAAGAGAAACAGAAAGAGATGGAGAGTGACACAGAGAGATACAATTTTAAATCTTAATAAAAATTCTATTATTAGTCTATAAAAGTGAATGAATAAATATGATATGAACAATGCTCTCATCAATTGTCACTTTATTTGAACATGTTTTCTTTTTCTTGGCATTCATTTATCTAAGAATAATTAAAGGGCCGGGTATTGGTGGCGCACGCCTTTAATCCCAGCACTCGGGAGGCAGAGCCAGGCGGATCTCTGTGAGTTCGAGGCCAGCCTGGGCTACAGAGTGAGATACAGGAAAGGCGCAAAGCTACACAGAGAAACCCTGTATCGAAAAACCAAAAAAAAAAAAAAAAAGCATAATTAAAATTGTATGTTTTTCCTTAGTATTTCCATTCTTGTTAATATTTAAATGTTTTGCAATTTTTTTTCTTGATTGTCATAATTCTATTGAATACTACTCATAATTACATGGATGAGATTTTAGTGTTTTAAGCAAATTCACTGCATTGAGCATTTGAATATTCTGTATTCCTGCTAATTTTATTATATTCTTAGAGGGAAATATGTGTCAGTTTTTCTGAACAGCCAGGCCATTTGAGAATCATTTGTCATGGAAATTATTCTGTCTTTGTATCATTTGTTTCCCAAACAACTACAATGCAACATATGCAAGTATACCATTCAATTTTACAGTATTCATAAACATTGCCCACAGTATTACTAATTAAGGCTTAGCATAATTCTGTGAAATTGGTGTAGATGGCTTATTTCCACATCCAACATTTTTCAAGAAAATTGTAACAAAGATGACTGTCTTTTGTGCAGCTCCCAAAAAGAATAAAAAACTTCCCATACAAGGTGTCTTATTAAATATCAAAGGGGCACATTCTCCATCACTTGTGTGTGTGTGTGTGTGTGTGTGTGTATGTTTACAAACCTGTTCATACATAAATGGTTAGAGGGATATGAATGCATCACAACCCAGAGAAGAGTGATGGCTACAATTCTTCAGACAGAATACACCTTGAATTTTACTATCTAAGTAACAATTTTAATATCGTATATATGAACTCTACTTACATCATTTCCTTTCCTCACCTCCTTCCATGTTCTCCCATGTCAATCTCCACTTCCTCTCAAATTTTGTCTTCTTTTTCTTTAGGTATGGTTGCATATATATGTATTAGTATTAGTGTGTGTATGTGTGCATGTGTGTATGTGTATGAATAAATATGTTAATACAACGTCTTGAGTCCATTTATTGTTGCTTGCTATTAGATAATCAGTAATAGGGCTCAGTGTTGATTTAAATTTCTCCCATTCACCTTGCTATGTCAACTGATGCTGTTGTTGTTCATGTCTTGTTTAGACAGCTGTATTGATGAGATTTCATAGGTATAGCTTCACTGGCATATTCAGAAGACATTATCTCAGAGAAGACTTCTGGTCTGACTCTTACACTCGCTAAGCCCTCTTTCTCAATGATCCATGTCTTTAATGTATAGTTATGTTGTAAATCTTTGAACTGGGATTAAGAACTCCACAGTTTGCTGTTCTCTGCATTTTGACCAGCGGTGGCTTTCTATCATTGGCTGCCTCTGCTTCGATGGGAGATTAGCGCTACACTGTTGATATACGGACAGTGCTTTGGATGCAGTTAGGAATTTTGCTCATTTAGGAAAGTGAAAATAGTAGTTTCTCTAAGGTCCATGACCTCACTAGCAAAAAGTAATTGGCTGTGTTTGCAGTACCAGACATGATTCTCCTCCTTTGAGGGAGACTTATTCTTAATAAGATGCCACATCTTCTTAAGAGACACATTATTGTAGCTTTTTTTAAGCAGCCTTGCATCCTGTCAGTATCATGGACTCTATTTCTTTAATTAACAAAAGAAATAGAATCTTTAATTAACAGAAAAGAAATTAATGAAATGAAAACAAAACACAAGGTCAAAGAACTGATTCTTTTGAAGATAAACAAGATTGATAGATACTTGGCCCAACTAACCAGAATAAACAGAAGAGGTGATTCAATTTAACAAAATCAAAATTGAACAGGGAAACATAGTAGACATGAAAGTCAGAATATGATAAGGAAATACTTTTAAAAGTTGTAACCTATTAAGTTGAAAATCTAAAAGTGATGGATCACTTTCTGGATGAATCCAAACCACCAATGCTAAACCTAGAAAGGATTTTCAGTCTAAACAGACTCATGATGCATGAGGGGATTGAAACAGTAACACAAAGCTTTGTGAATAAAGAGATCAGGACCAGATGGAGTCACCGCATAAGTCTAGAAGACTTCAGAGAAGACCTACAGTCCACTGCCCTTAAATTAGCATGAAAGGCACAAGAAATAAATGTACAAAGTTATGTTTTTCTGAAATCTGACACAGATGTTAAAAACATTTTTTATCTTGTGTCATGGGGATCCTGTAGCTTTGGATCTACAGATCTAGGCCCTTCACATACTACAACATTCACAGATAAGGTAGATGTGGGGTGGGCTAACTTACAGCCCTGGTTGTGGGCCTCTGTGGTAGCTGGGTTAGTCAGCCTGCCAGCTTTCCCTCATCTTCACCATCAGGGCAAGCTCTCCAGCACTACCCCAGCTAACTCACCCAATGCTGCAGGCAGAAAGGAACAGGGCCAGTTCTGCTCTCATGATTTCTGGTCAGGCTCTTCTGCACTCACATTATCAGGGCCAGCTCTATTGTTTTGCCCAGCCAAATATATGGCCCACTATCCCAATTGCTGCAGTTGGGGAGGGACAGGGACAGCTCTTCTCATGCCCCCAAGTCTGCTCTCTAGCCTGCCACAGTTGATAAGGGGTGGAGGGCTGAGGGCTATTTCCCCACCCATTCCACCACTTGGAGTCCCAGGGAGGGCATAGTATTGATTGGGTAGCAGAAGCCAGAGGACTTGAGATCAATTAATGATGTATTGCTAAGAAAACTTAGAAGTAAAGATGTATGGACTGTGGGATATACTGGATTACTCACTGGGCCACACTACAGCATCCATGCCTACTTTTTTTTGGCTACACTTTTAACTATTTTTTTGTGCTGGAGAGTGTCACAAGGGCAGAGGGTGAAGGTGAGGGACCAGGAAGATGAGTGAGATCAGCACGAAATATGTGAAATCAACAAAGAATCGATAAAAAATTAAAAATAAACATTTTACAGAAAGAAAAAAGACATCTTCATCAACAATTGGTGCAGAAAGCATACTATATTCACATTAAAAAAAAGACTGATTTTATGTCATAGGTAAAATGCACCAAATATCTTAATTTATAATTTGAAACTTTGAAAAGAGAAAAATAAAGTTGTTTCCATTATTGTCCTTCTTGGCAAACTACTGAATACAGAGCCCTCTGAGCTAAAGATATGAATGAGGAGTTGACACACAAAAGATAAGCTACATCTAAAGAGCTGGAGACACATTGCCCATCAATCATCTGACTTTGATTAATACCTACAATATATAAAGACCTCAAAACTTAATTGGCAAAATGTCAATTGAACCAGTCAACAAATGGTCAATAAATAAACAGGTTTTAAGGGCAGATGCAGAAATGGCCAGCATATCCTTGAAAAAAAATCATTGTTCAATGTCTTTAGTGAAGATAGCAAGGAAAATAAAATCTACGTGGAGATTCCATTTCAAAAAATCAGAATGCTACCAAGATGTAAAAACGCAGCAGAAAATACTGGCTAGAGTGTGAGAAAAAAGGAATTCCTCCACTCTACTCTTGAGGCATGAACCAGGCCAGTTATCACTGATAGTTGTACAGATGTCCATCCAAAAACTAAAGGGATAGTTGCTGTATGATTCTGTTAATTTATTCCTGAGTGTACACACAAAGATTCCAGTTGCACTCAAATGATTATTTCATGAGTTGTTCATAAAAGCCACATGATGGGATATAATGAGGAACTCATCAATGGATGAATGGCAAAAGAAAATTTAGTATATCTACTACATCAAAGAGTATGTATTATAGCCTTGAAAAATAATTATATCTTATGCAGTAACATGTATGGATCTGAAAATTAAGTAAAGAAAATAAGACATACACATAAAGAGAATTATTACATTTTCTGTCATGAATAGTCTATAGATTAAAAAATATGAAAATAGACACAGGGACATATTAGAAAAGGAAGGAGACAGCAATAGAAAGAGGAAGTGGAAATTCAACGAGATAATGTAATGAGGGGATTATGTGATCAAAGTAGTGTATTCATTTATACTAAAGTATCTTCATTAATACTTCATTTAAATTGTTTTTATCTACTTTATGTGTACTGCACACATGTTTGACAGCCATGTAGGCTAGAGGAAGGTATTCAGTCCTTTAAAAATGGATCAAAGTTAGCTTAGAGCTACTGTGTATATACTGCAAGCCACACCCAGATCGTCTGCATTAGAAACAAGTGCTCAAATTCTCTGAGCTCTCTCTCAAGCACCATGAATTCACCATTTTATATAAATAGTATTAAAAATCCATAAATTACAATATGTAAATCCTATAAATTATGGAAACAGTTGAAAATTGTTCCATTTAATTGATTAAAATCCACAGGTTAGGTTACAGTCTTTGTTAATTCTTTAACAAGTATATTGAAAAATATATAATTTAATGATGATATAAAGTGATGTCATTTTCTGCAACACTGATTTTTGAGTGAAATAAAATCACGACAACAGTATTTTCTACCTAAAATAATCATTGTCTGATTAGGAACACATGTGTACACACTTGTTGCCCTTTCAAATAACAAATGTGCCCCTCAAAACATGGGTGTTATCTCTTTTCATTTCCTTTTGATGTTGTATTGGAAAACAGCCAGAATAATTTTACAACTACTAAAATCAGTACCAATGTAAACTTATATCTGTTTTCATATAATCTATTACACATCAGAAAACAGAAGCAAAAAGATAGTCTTTGGGCTAGTAAATGACTTGAGTAGAGTTTCAGTTTATAAACTCAGCCTTCTTTATTTCGGTCAGTAAACAGCTTGCAAAACAATTCAAGAAAAAGTTCTATTTTAGTAACAATAATGATAACATTTGTAGGAATAATACTACCTAAAGGCAAATGACATCTAAACTGAAAATCGTGAAAGAAACTAAACACAGAAACAGAAAGAAAGACTGCCAATGATTATATGTGGAATAATTAATAATGATTAATTGTGTAACTTATCCAAAATGATCTACAGGCTTGAATGGGTATATATTTAAAATTATATATATATATATATATATATATATATATAAAATGCATAAACATAATATTTGTGTATGTACGTATGTGTTTGTGTGTGTGAATGTTCATATGTAATCACAAGAGACAGTATACAGCCAAAGTTTTTTTGAGCAAGATGAACAAAGCTGGAGATGCTCCACTTCTGCATTCAAAATATACTGCAGATCTACTATGCTGAAAACATTATAAATCTGGAAAAACAAATAGAAACAAACTAAATAGAGAAGAGAAAGCAGAGAGATAAGTCAATACATATGATGACTTGGGCACTTACCCAGTGTATTCAGGAGAAAATATGTGGGAAAGATAATCTCTTTAATGAAAACTGATTATTCACATGCAGAAGAATAAACCTGGAAATTTATTGTGTAACAAGTGAAGAATAAACTAAATATATGTGAAGTACTTAAATGAAAGATTTGGAGTGTTAAAACATATAACTGAAGAAAACATAATTAATAAGTGTTTAGTACACTTCTGTGGAAAAAAAATTGGATGACTTCAAAACCAGAAGGAGTTAAGAAGAAAACATGTACATATTAAATTATCTGCTTCTTTGGCAAAGGAAATAATCAAGAAAGGGAAGAAATAATCTGTTTACTGTCAGAGAATATTTGCAAAGTATATTTGCAAAGTATAAAGCTTAATAACCCAAATATATATGAAGAACTCATACACTCTATAGTTGACAAACCACAATTTAAAATGGAAAAAGTCTCGAAGAAATTTCCCTAAGGATATAACACACATATCTCTGAAACAATCTTACATTATTAATTCTCAAGAAAATGCAAATTAAAACATCAGTAGAAGATTGCCTTACACCTTTTACAATCACTAATATAAAAACAACAAGTGGTTTTATGTTTTGTTGAGGATGAAGTGAAAAAAGAACCCTCTATACACCCGATGAGAAAATCAATTGGCATGGACAGTATAGCCGGCAGTACAGACCAGGTTCTCCAAATTGTGATGAAAGTATCATGTTATCCCTCAGTTGCACCTCTGGGTATAATCTAAAGGAAATGGAGTCAGCATCTCAGAGAAATACCGGTGTCCCAGTTTGGTACAGAATTATTTTCAGTAGCCACAGTGTAGAAAGTATCTAAGTAGCACAACAGTGTATATGGCGAATGTGGTAGATCTAGTAACAGAATCTTGTTCAGGCTCATAAAAGGATGAAATTCTCTGGTACGGAACAGCAAGTATGAACACGGAAAACACGATGCTGAATGAACCAAGTAACACACGGAAAGGCAAACCCTGATTGACAGATCTCGCACGTGGACTTTAAGCTGCCAGTCTCAGAAATGAGCAGTAGTAGAAGCAGAAGCAAGAGAACTTAAAAATTTCGGATAAGGGATGCTTGGCTTTCACTATAAAAGACAAATAAATCTAGAACTCCAAAGTATAACAATGTGACTGTAGTGGAAAATATTGTACTACATGTTTGCTATTGGAGGGTACTCCCATAATACCATAAAAAGAACAGTAATGGGAATTATAATGATGTGGGGTGACGATGTCTATTTTCTTGATTGTAGTGATTATTTCACAGTACACAGTCATATAAAAAATACAAATCGTACACTCTGAATATTCCCTTCTTATTTTCTTTTTTTCTTTTTTTTTTTTTAAAAAGATTTATTTATTTATTATGTGTACAGTGTTCTGTCTGCATGCATCCCTGCAGGCCAGAAGAGGGCACCAGATTTCATTACAGATGGTTGTGAGCCACCATGTGGTTGCTGGGAATTGAACTCAGGACCTTTGGAAGAGCAAGCAGTGTTCTTAACCGCTGAGCCATCTCTCCAGCCCCCCCTTCTTATTTTCTAATTCTAACTTCATAAAGTTATAAGAATACAAAAAAATAACTATTACTATAATGCAACAGGAGAAAAACGTCTATAGATTATAGTATGTGTCTCCTGATCTCAATTGGTCCTAAAGCCAGATGGTATGCTCAGTAATAGACAGCTTGATTAATGTATACATTTAAACTACTAGTTCCAAGGGAGTCTAAATGCTGCTGTTTTGCTCAAGTGTTCTTAATAAAAGTATGCCTCAGTCCTGTTGTTTTAATGGACTTCTTTTCTCATATATATATATATATATATATATATATATATATATATATATATAGTAGGCAGAGTAGATTTTTTTGGTAATCATTCAAAAGTATTGGTCATGGGTCATAATATGTGGTTGCACAATGGAGCAATTAACTTAAAACTTAATGGGAAAAATTATCTTCTCAAAAATTTACTACAGATTCATTCTTAACTTTGAATGTTGCCTAGGAAACGTTAATTTGTAAACTACTTATACTTTTTATTTACCATCACTCATAAATCGAAACACAACATACTACCCACCATGATAACTTAATGCTAATAAGTAGTTCTGTAGTAAAGGACATCCCTAGGATAAACTAGACCCTGTGCTAATCCTCAGTAGCACAGAACCAGAAAACAAAACAAATGAGCAAGAAATTCGCGTGGTAATAAAGGGCTCTGTGTTCCCAAAGTGTATAGTGTTGCTTTTTTATAAACAAATATCACAAATTATAATGTCTCCCACAAAACTATCAACAGAAAATTTTCCGGCCATATCTTAGCTCTCTTTCTCATTGATTAAAAATAAACAAGGTAAGACAAATGTGCATGTTTATTTTCATCCATGTGGAGATTATATAACTTTTTTTACCTTGAAGAAAATGCAGTATTTACTTAAAATGTTATGAGGTTACAGAATAATACAGAAAATTCCCAGTCTACTACTAAGTTATCAGTTTTTAACATCTTACTATAATTTGCCCAATAAATTGGTTCAGTTATTCCATGTTTTTACATTGAAAATAAATGATTATATACAAAAATTCAATGATATATTTCAGAGTTTATACTATACTGTATAAATTAGTAGTCACTGGATTAATGTTACAATTTATTTTTCTAACATAATATGTTTATTGATTATTGAAGAGTTTCACATAATGCACCCTGACCACACTAACTTCCCGGTCCTCTCAGGTTCACTCCCTCACACTTGTGAGCCTCCCCTCCAAAAAAAGATATGAAAATGAAAACAAAAAAGAAAAGAAAAAAAAAAACACAAGTCCAATTTATGTTGCTCGTATACTCATTGAAACATGGAAAAACTCCAGCCCCTTAAAGAAAACTGACTCCTTCCCTACCCACACCCCTGCCAGAAGCCATCAATTGTGGAGAGCTGTACCTCAGCAATCTTACAACAATTTTGTAGCAGGAATCTTAGAGAGTCTTATTAATAAAATCAAACCCGGGACCAGGTAATGGGGTGAACACTAGAAGATCAGAGAGACAGAACAAGCCACAGCTAACCTCACCTGGCCAACTTCTCAGCTGGTCTTGTTTCCTCAGACTGGAAGCCTCTGTGTCCTCATATCCAAATGGCTCTTAGCTGAACTGCTGCTCCAAAGCCTGAAAGCTTAACCAGCCAAATGCTTAACCAGCCAAATGCTTCTAGTTTCTGGTCTCCATGCCTTATATATCTTTCTGTTTTTGTCATCACTCCCTGGGATTAAAGGCTCACTTTCTGGGATTAAAGGCATGAGTCACCATGCTTGGCTGTATCCTTGAACACATGGATTTCTGCCTCTGCAATGCTAAGATTAAAGGTCTATCCACTGCCTATCCTCTATGTTTAATATTGTGGTTGTTCTGTCTCTGCCCCAGATAAGTTTATTAGGGTGCACAATATTTTGGGGAACACAATACCACCACACAATTTTAAAGAGTTATCTTACATGGCTTCCTGTCCAGGCTTTTACTTTTTTGGGGGTGGTGGAGGTAGGGGTTATCATGGAAGCCTTCCATGACTCTTTCTCAACTGTGAGCCTGCAGTTATCAATGCCATGGCAAAGCGGCTTCCTTGCCCTTTACAGTCAATAGGAGCACGGATCTTGGCCTTCCACATGGTTTCTGGTAACAGGACAGACCAGAAACATCAATATGGCCTCCATTGGCAGCACAGGCCAAGGACACCAACATGGCCCCCAGTGGCAGAATCACCCATGGACACATCAGACTGTGGCAGAGATCATGGATATCTGCATGGCCTTCAGCAGTAATATGAGCCATGGACACAGCCAGGGCTCCTGACTGCAGTACGACCGTGGACCCCAACATTTTATTCAGCCACAGCATGGATCATTATCCACATCCACAGGCATCAACATGGCCTCAGGTGGAAGAACAGGCAACTCCAACCCTCATGGCCACTGGAAACATAGGCTTACAGTGGCAGCCCAGTCCACAAACGTCCACATGAACTTTGGGCCTAAGCACAGACCGCATATACCAATATAGCCTTCTAGGGCAAATGTTACAATTTAAAGCACATGTAATCTATATGGCCATGCATGACTGCACAAATATACACACAAACACAAAAGAAAACATAAGTCTGAGTAAGTTCTCAGTATGTACTGTAAATAAATCAGTTCCTAGTATACATGTATATTATATACATTGAAAACCTCAGGGCAGCAAACTTGGAATCATCAAAGAGACATATTTGTTTGGAACATATTTTAAATTAAAGGTTATTTTTATGTCCTAATATGCTGACAGCATTAAGTTAAATATATAGAGAGATTGTATTTTCACTTCTATTTAACAGTTTATATACCATCTTTGTGTGTCCAATTATGAAATTACAATCAAACCAAGAAAATGGGTGTGAATACAATGAGGGTGAATTATTTTTCTTCAGATAAAATGTAAGACCTTTACAGATGCTCCAATTCTCAAACTTGTTTCTTTGTCTTACAGTTTAAGAGGAGTGTACTGATCAGTTACTTTTTTTTGTCAAAATTCTGTGAAATGATACCAAGTGTTCATGAAATTTCTTCAGCCTGCTTCTTCTACGATTCTGGTGATTTATGCAAGGTTTAAGAAGACTCACCTTCACCCAGAGCATGTTGATAAACAAGTTCAGCCTTTATCCTATAAGATAGCAACATCTCTAGAGCCCAATGGGGGATATTAAATGTCTTCTGCCCAAAAGGGAAATAATACATACTTATTTTCTCCAAGGATCTTATTTTAAAAAACAGAATAAATGGAAGGGGCAGGAGTGGGGGCTAGGGAAGACTATCACAAAACATGAAGGGATACCATGGGGAATTGTTTTCAACAGATTTGAGCAGTAAAGTGCAGCGCATCCTGCTAAAGTTCACAGACTATAAAGTCTAAACCAAGATTGTAATCTGTATCTCATGAAGGAAGGCAGCTGTTCGTCACAATGGAAAACTATGCCCTGACCTTGAGCATAAACGTGTTTCTTTTCTTTTCCTTTCTTTTTTTCTAAATAGGAAGAATTGTGAAATAAATGATCACATGATCTAACTGATTTTAAAGTATATCATAAAAACTAAGTATTATTTCACAGGTAGGTGTTTTCTATATCATAATAAATATAAAGATTTTAGAGCTAAGAATAGCTCCATAAAAATAAAAGATGAATTTGGTTGGAGATTTATTGTTGCTGGACAAATGGATTAATTAAGCATTATCCTTTTGTAACCTACAAGAGATGTATGTCTCCTTAATTGAGGGCGTTAAAAGTTGCAGGTTTATGGACCAGATGATATTCTTCAAAACTAATTAAAGCTAATTATTCCCTGGTGTTGAGATTCAAAATTAAGTTCCCTTTATATGCTTTATTTGTCTTATTTCAAGGTTTGATATAATACTCTGATTTATTCAAGATTTTTAATTATAAAACAGTTCCTTAGACTACCCTGAAATCTTCATTGTGACAAAAGATAGTTTTCCTTCAAGTAAATTTTTAAAATATGTTTAAATAAAGTTTGTGGAACAAAAGCTTCTCCCCCAAAAAATTCCAGGAAATATTATCTAATAAAATTTGTGTTATGCATGAAAAATATTGTTTTTTGACATATAGGAAGCATATAATCATAAAGCTGTTAAAATAACCTGCCCAAGCATAAGAGTCCCTACCATTTCAGCATCTGATTTTAAACTATTTTTAAAACTTCCTGAAGTCACAGGAGAAATGTCCACATTATTAATGGTACTATCATAATCTGTTTTCTTATTGTGTATGCAAATTGTTTCCACTTGAAAAGAACTTGGGGCTTTCCGATTCTGCGCAGAGAGAGTTTGCTTTGAAGAAACAAGTTAGTCAGCATCCATTGTTATCTCACTGCACATTGAGCGCAATTTTGTTCATTGCTAATTCAATTTAATTACAATACTTACGAGTTCAATAACATTTCTAGATTTAACAACAAAGAAATAAATAACTGTGAACTCAAAATACATTTATCAAAATTTCCATAATAAAATTCACATAGTTGTCTCATTGCATAGAGTTAGCTGTCTCAGAGAATTCCAAGCAGCAATTCAAAGTCAATGTATAATCCAACTCATGTTAGACTGAGACACATATTCTTAAGATTTTTTTCTTTTAATAAAAGTAGATTCTTTCATCACAGAAAATATCCCGATTAGAGTTTCTCCTCCCTCTACTTCTTCTAAGTCTTCCCCACCTCCCCTCCCCACTGGATATACCCTCTTTCTTTCTCTCAGTAGAAAAGAACTTGCCGGGCTGTGGTGGCGCACGCCTTTAATCCCAGCACTCGGGAGGCAGAGCCAGGCGGATCTCTGTGAGTTTGAGGCCAGCCTGGGCTACCAAGTGAGTTCCAGGAGAGGCGCAAAGCTACACAGAGAAACCCTGTCTCGAAAAACCAAAAAAAAAAAAAAAAAAAAAAAAAAAAAAAAAGAAAGAAAAGAACAGGCTTTGAAGAGATAACAACCAAACATGACAAGATATAACACAACAAGAAGAAGCAAAACCTTTCATAATGAAGTTGAATATGGCAGCCTAACAGAAGGAAAAATGTCCCAAGAGAGGCATAAGAATCAGAGACACACTCATTTCCACAGTCAGAAGTCCCATAAAAATATTAAATTCGCCAGGCGGTGGTGGCGCACGCCTTTAATCCCAGCACTCGGGAGGCAGAGCCAGGCGGATCTCTGTGAGTTCGAGGCCATCCTGGACTACCAAGTGAGTTCCAGGAAAGGCGCAAAGCTACACAGAGAAACCCTGTCTCGAAACCCCCCCCCCAAAAAAAAATTAAATTCATAGCTATAATATTTATGCAGAGGACCTGGCACAGATCCATGTAGGCAGTCCCCTTGCCCACTGTTCCTGTCTATGTCAGCTCGCATGGACCTTGCTTAGTTGATTCAGAGTGCCTTGTTCTCCTGGTGTCCATTAAACACTCTGGCAGTAACAATCTCTCTGCCTCCTCTTCCACAGTATTCCCTGAGCTCTGAGGTGAAGAATGTAATGGTGACCTCCAGTTTAGATTTTGTCTACACATAATATCTGCCTGTGAGTCTCTGCATCTTTTCCCATCTGCTGCAGGGGAAGCTTCTCTGATGGTGGCTGGATAAGGCACTGATATCACTATGAGTACAGCACAATATTACTAGGAATCATCTTATTGATTTTTTTGAGCAGTTGTGCTTGGTTTTACCCTAGGTCTTTGGGATATCAATTCTCTGGTTTTTGGTTATCCAAGCAGTGATGAGTATGAGTTCCTTATTTATTTATTTTATAAATTTGTTTTAACTTATAAAATAAAATAAATTTGATTTAATTTTACATATCAGCCACGGATTCCCCTGTCCTCCCTCTTCCCACACCCCACACCCCCGGCCCTCCCCCCAGCCTACCCTCCATTCCCATCTCCACCAGGGCAAGGACTCCCCTGGGGAATCAGCTCAACCTGGTACATTCAGTCCAGGCAGGTCCAGTGCTCTCCTTCCAGGCTGAGCAGAGTGTCCCTGAATAGGCCCCAGGTTCCAAACAGCCAGCTCATGCACTAAGGACAGGTCCTGATCCCACTGCCTGGGTGCCTCTCAAATAGTTCAAGCTAATCAACTATCTCACTTATCCAGAGGGCCTGATCCAGTTGGGGGCTCCTCAGCTATTGGTTCATAGTTCATGTGTTTCCACTATGTTGGCTATTTGTCCCTGTGCTTTTACAATCTTGGTCTCAACAATTCTCATTCATACAATCCCTCCTCTTTCTTGTCTATTGGACTTCTGGAGCTCCACCTCAGGCCTGTCCATGGATCTCTGCATCTGCTTCTATCAGTCATTGAATGAGAGTTCTACCACGACGGTTAGGGTGTTTGGCCATCTGATCGCCACAGTAGGTCAGTTTGGGCTTTCTCTCGACCATTGCCAGTCATCTATTGTGGAATTATCTTTGTGGATTTCTGGGGATCTCTCTAGCACTTTGCTTCTTCCTATTCCCATGTGGTCTTCATTTATCATGGTCTCTTTTTCCTTGTTCTCCCTCTCTGTTCTTGATCTAGCTGGGATCTCCTGCTCCCCTAATCTCTCTTTCCCTCGACCCTTGCCCTTCATTACCCCCCCACCTCACGTCCAGTTTGCTCATGTAGATCTCATCCATTTCTCTGTCATTGGATGATCCCTGTGTCTTTCTGAGGGTCCTGTTTTCTAGGTAGCCTCCCTGGACTTTTGAATAGCAATCTAGTCATCTTTGTTTTACATCTAGTATCCTCCTATGAGTGAGTACATACCATGTTTGTCTTTCTGAGTCTGGGTTGCCTCACTCAGGATGATTTTTTCTAGATCCATCCATTTGCCTGCAAACCTCATGATCTCATTGTTTTTATCTGCTGAGTAGTATTCCATTGTGTATATGTACCACATTTTCTTTATCCACTCTTCAGTTGAAGGGCACCTAGGTTGTTTCCAGGTTCTGCCTATTACAAACAATGCTGATATGAATTGCTCAGCTGCTATGTAAGGCTAGGCTCACAACCAAAAATATGAGTTCCTCCTTATGGGAATGGTCCTTAGCTCAAATTAGGCATTGATTGACTATTCCCAGGAGTTCTGTGCCATGACTTCCCTAGCATATTTTGGTAAGCAGGACGGATTGTAAATCAAAGGTTTTGTGGCTGGGTTAATATCCACATTTCTCTTTGGGTAGCCTACAAAGTACCTTCCTGTACCAAAAGGAGACTATACTTTAGGTATGAGGGCTCCGTGTAGGCACCTGCTGGATTTCTCCATGTTCAATGAGTTGTGTTGGTAGTATTGCCAGCAATGGGGCCCCATAGTTAGTGGGCAAAGGGTAACCTTTTGTTTTAGCAAATAGCCTGGATTATTTGAGAATCTCCATGGGATCCCCTTGGCCTCCAACTCAATTGAATGCCCAAGAGATGGCCAGTTCTGATTCCATTTCCTCCATTACTAGGAGTCTTCATTAAGATCACCTTCATAGGTTCAAGGCAGTTTCTACTGACCTACATTTCCAACCACCAAATGTTCCCTGCCCCCCAATTCCAGCCATCTTTCTGCCCAATCTCTTCTCTACCCCATCCCACCCACCTAATTCCCCTGTTCTGGTCCCCTGCTGAGCACAGTTCACCCATAAAATGTATTGTATCCCCCCCCCTCAGAGAGACCCCCGTATCCTCCCTTCACCCTTCCTCTTTACCTAACCTCTCTGGTTCTGCAGATGGTAGCTTTATTATCATTTACTCAATGGCTAAAGTCACCTTATTAGTCAATAGATACCACAATGTCTTCTTGGGTCTAGGTAACCTTACTCAGGATGCTCTTTTCTAGTTCCATCCATTTGCTTGCAAATTTCATGATGTCATTTTTTTTTTTCCTGAGACAAGATTTCTCTGTGTAGTTTTGGTGCCTGTCCTAAATCTCACTCTGTAGATCAGGCTGGCCTTGAACTCACAGAGATCCCCCTGGCTCTACCTCCTGAGTGTTGAGATTAAAGGCATGAGCCACTGACGTCCGGCTCATGATGTCATTTTTTAAACAGCTGTGTAAATGTACCACATTTTCTTTATCCATTCTTCTGTTGAGGGATATCTAGGTTGCTTCCAGCTTATAGATATTATGGATTAAGACACAATGAACATTGTTGAACAAATGTCCTTGTGATAGGATAGAGCACCCTTTTGGTATATGTGCAAGGATGATTTACTTGGGTTTTTGAGGCAGATCCATCCCCAACTTGCTGAGGCATTGCCATATTGATTTCCATAGTGGCTGGCTGTACAAGTTTGCACTCCTACCAGCAATGGAGGAGTCTTCACCTTATTTCACATCCTTGTCAGCATGAGCTGTCATTTTTGCTATTGATCTTAGCCCCTCTGACAGGTGTAAGATGGAATCGCAAATGAGTTTTGATTTGCATTTCCCTGATGGCAAGAGAGTGGTGAAATTTTCTTTAAGTGTTTCTCAGTCATTTGAGATTTGTCCATTAAAAATTCTTGGTTCAGATCTGATCCTTATTTTTAATTGGATTATTTTGGTTTTTGATATCTAGTCTGTTGAGTTCTTAATATATTTTGAATACTAGTCCTCTATTACATGTGAAGTTCGTGGCAAACTTTTCCCATTCTGTAGGCTGCTGCTTTGTTTGATTTTTGATGTCCTTTGCCGAACAGAAGCTTTGAAGCTTCATGAGGCCGTATTTCTTAATTGTTGACCTTAGTGCCTGTGCTGTTAGTCTTCAGTACCGTGGAGGCTATTCCCCTAATTTTCTCTTCTATCAGGCTCCATATATCTGGTGGTCTTGATCCACTTGGACTTGAGTTTGGTGCAGAGTGAAAATTTTACATCAGTTTGGATTCTGCTTCATGCAGACATCCAGTTAGATCAGCACTGTTTGTTGAAGATGCAACCCCTTGTCCAGTGTGTATTTCTGGTTTGTTTATCAATAATCAGGTATCCATATGTGCTTGGATATATTTCTGGGTTTTGAATTCATTTCTACTGATTAACGTGTCTATTTTTATGCCAATACTATTCTCTCTCTCTCTCTCTCTCTCTCTCTCTCTCTCTCTCTCTCTCTTTCTCTCTCTCTAATTATAGCTTTGTAGTACAGCTTGAAATCAGGGATGGTGATACCTCCAGAAGTTCTTTTCTTGTATAGGATTGTTTTAGCTATCCTGAGATTTTTTTGGTTTTTCCAGCTAGAGTTGAGTATTTTTCTTTCAAGTTCTTTAAAGAACTTGTGATGGAAATTTGATCAGGATTGCTTTGAAACTGGAAATTGCTGTTGGTTAGATGGACATTTTTATTATGCTAATCTTTCTATCCATTAGTATTATAGATCTTTCCACCTGCTGATACTGTCTTCAATTTCCTTCTTCCTAGGCTTGAAGATTTTTTTATTTTTTCAAAATTGTTTTAATCACTTTGTCAAAGGACTTTTCTCCATCGTGTGTGTGTGTGTGTGTGTGTGTGTGTGTGTGTGTGTGTGTGTGTGTGTGTGTGTGTGTATGTGTGTGTGGGGGGCATACATAGGCTACAAAGAGGGTGCTGAAAGAAATTCAGATAAATAGAGCTTAAGCTTTATGCTGTTTGTGCAGAGAGTGGATACAAATGGTCCCAGAGGAAGTTAGTTTAAGCTGTTTGTGCAGAGAATAGATACAAAGGATGGCTAAGAGAAAGTTAGCCTGGGTTGTTTGCATGGAGATTAAAGACAAATAGTGAAAAAGGAAGTTAGCTCAAGTTATTTATGCTAAAAAACAGGAGATGATGTCAGGACATAAACAACTTGTAAATAGGGTGACCTTTAAAATGATTGATTGGTTCCTTCACCCACTCCTAGGGTTCTAAGGTTTTCTGGTATAAAAGAGGCTTACTGCCTATCAATAAAGGAGTTCTTGCTAGACTTGACTCCCCGCTGCTTCTGATTTTCTCCGGGTAAGAGGGAGGCTGGGAAAGGTTCCAGCAGCGCACACTTGCCTTTCATTGGTTCCAGGCCACCTCTTCACAGGTGACCTAAGTTCCCGGTTGATCAGGTCCCCACATGTGTGTGTGTGTGTGTGTGTGTGTGTGTGTGTGTGTGTGTGTGTGTGTTTCTTTCAGTTTGTTTATATGGTGGATTATATTTACTGATTTTTATATATTGAACCATCCTTGCATCTCTGGAATGAAGCCTACTTGATCATGTTGGACTATCTTTGTGATGAGTTCTTAGATTCCCTTTGCAAATGCTTAGTTGAGTATTTTTACATCTATGTCAGGGTAATGATGCAAATTGTTCTGTTACTATCTTTCTTTGTTCATTCTTTATGTTGTTTGGGTATAAGGGTAACTGTGGTCTCAAATGAATTTCAATGTTTCTTCTCTTTCTATATTTTGAAATAATATGAGGAGTATTGGCATTAAATCATCTTTCAAACTCTGGTATTATTCTTCCATAAGATTATCTTTTTTTTTTGGTTGCTGTACTCATAGATCAGTGCCTTATCCAGATCAGATAAACAACATATCCTTAACCAATGAGTAGATTAAAAAAAATACATCACTTGCTTTCAACAAAATTCAGTATATTTTTAAGTAAGGCATTTGTTCAGTAATATACAAAATATTATTGAGCCCACACTTAGACACACTTTCAAGTTTTCTTTAATATAGGACAAAAATTACAGCAAATATAAAGACAACATATCTTCCATTCAGCAGTAGTATTTGAAGTACAGCCTTTCCTTTACCTTAATATTCTTTTTTCATTCAGTCCTCCATTCTTTTACTTTATTCAATGTGATCTTGCACAGCTGCTTATAAGGAAATCTTTTTAAAAATATTTTTATTTTACAATTAATTTAACTTTACATATCAGCCAAGGATTCCCATGTCCTCCCTCCTTCCTCCCCCCAGCCTTCCTTCCCAACCCAGCGCCCCCCCCATTCCCATGTTCTCCAAGGCAAGGTCTTCCCTGGGGAGTCAGCCCAGCCTAATAGATTCAGTTGAGGCAGGTCTAGTCCTCTCCTCCCTGCACCAATGCTGAGCAAAGTGTTTCATCATAGGCCCTAGGTTCCAAAAAGCCAGCCCATTCACCAAGGACAGGTCCTGGTTCCACTGCCTGGGGGCCTCCTAAACAGTTCAAGCTCATCAACTGTCTCACTTATCCAGAGGCCCTGGTCCAGTTCCATGGGGGCTCCTCAGCTATTGGTTCACAGTTCATGTGTTTCCACTAGTTTGGCACAGGGACAGTCATAAGCAAATCTTAAAACAATATTATACAGACTGAGCAAGTTGTGTTTATGCATTTAGCAATATATATGTATATAAACATATATGTATATATAACAATTAACAAACAAAAGCAATGAATTTGAAAGAAAGCAAGGAGTGGGGTGGTTAGCAGAAAAAAGGGCAAGGCATAAATGATTTACTTATATTGTAATATCAAAAAAGAGAAGTAATTAAAAAGAATGTCAAGATTTCGTGATAATAAATTATAAGAATCAGTAACACAATTATGAAGAAGCTATTAGTATTTCTTATATATAAAGAGCTGATATAGCCTTTGATTTTTCAACAAGCCTTTAATATAAATTCTGTTGCTTCAATTTTTTGGGTGAAGAAATTATGATTTAACAAGTATTAATTTTAATATGAATAACATTATTGATATTAAATTACTTTTTGAAAATATGATGATTCTTAATCTATATGATGATTCTTAATCTTAAGCAACAATAAATGTAATAATTACATTGTAACTACATATACCTGTGTGTGTATATGTGTGTGAGAGAGAGAATGAGAAGCAGTATATATGTAACAACAATAAAAAAAGTTATGAAATTGAGTGGGAGTGAAGGGGACATATGATGTACTGGAGGGTGGAAAGAAAAGACAGGTTGATGTAACTGAATTTTACTTAAAGTTTTAAAAGTTAAATAAAGTCTAGAATTATATGAGAGCAGACTACATACTTGATTCCAACCATTCTATTTATTATTAGATATGCATATCCATCTTTGAGGAAAATAGAAAACTCAAGTGAGCAGCTGTCTGTGATATTCCCACTTCTTTATATGCATTCGCTTGCCTGGCAGTGAGAAATTCAACATAAATACATGCTTATTGAAAAATATTATCATCAAGCATACCTGAATATTACCATTTCAGATAGTGTCAATCTGCCTGCCTACTCTATAGCGCTATCCTTAACCTTGACTTTAATTTAAGAAGAGTGTCATGGTTATTTTGTACAGGGGTGTAATCATCAAAGCTCACCAGTTTATATATGATTATGTAGGTCATACTTAAAGAAAGCTGGATTTTTTAAGTTTTTATTAAGAAATTTTTCATTCATTTTACATACCAACCACAGATTCCCTGCTCTCTCCAAGCCTTCCCTGCCTTGAGCCCAACCCCCATCTCCTCCTCCTGAAAGGTAAGGCCTCCTATGGGGAGTCAACAGAACCTGGTACATTCGGTTGAGGCAGGTTCAAGTTCCTCCCCACACATTAAGGCTGTACAAGTGCCCACCACAGGTAGTGGCTCCAAAAAGCCAGTTCATACACGAGGGATAGATTCTATTCCCATTGCCAGGAACTCTGTAAACAGACCAAGGTACAGAACTGTCTCGCTTTTGCAGAGGGCCTAGTCCAGGCCTGTGTAGGTTCCACAGCTGTTGGTCTAAAGTTCATGAGTTCCCACTAGCTTGGTTTGTTTGAATCTGAAACTTTCCCCATAATAATCATGATGCCCTTTGCTCATAAAATCGCTCTTCTTTTTCTTCAACTGGACTTCTGGAGCTCAGTCAGGTGCTTGGTTGTGGATCTCTGCATCTGTTTCCACCAGTTACAGGACAAAGGCTCTATGATAGATTTTTTTAAGGTGCCGATACATGATAGTTTCATAGCAGGTTGGTAAACAGGTTTTAGGTAAATCTTCTCCAGAAAAAAAAAAAAAAACAAGATATTCTGCATTTCAGAGCCTTTTTCTTCATTTCCAAATTTGCCATTCATTGTCAAATGGGAGAAAATGACCAACATGCTTCTGAAGAAGGCAAATAATGACTAACAAAAGGTTATAACAGAACAACATTTAATAGCTGCATGTCATGTGGTCAAGAAGTATGACAAATGAATGGTCTTTATACGCTTCATTTTTAATCCTCCTCATAACTATTTAGTGAAGGGATTATTACTCATGCTTTATAGAAGAATAAAGAAGGTACAGAGCCCAAGTGATTTTTCTCAAGATCTGAAGAGCTGGTAATTCATGTTTGCAATCATACAGCCAAGACATTTATTTATTTCTAACATCAACAATCCAGAGAAAGGGCACCACAGAGGGACATGATAAAGAAAGGGAAAGAATTTAGTCATCATTTTGCCTATCACTTGGCATTAAAAATGTCTGCTCACCTTACTATGAAGAAATGAAAGATGTTTAGCTAAAAAAAAGTCTCAGTCTTCAGCTTAAGTAGCATTCAGTGAGTGAGAGTCTATATTTATATTTTGTACTTTTGTGTACTATATAATGTACTTCTACATAGTCTGCCAATCTTTCTATTGAGAGCAACATTCATTTCTTTGTCATAAGTATTCTGCATGGTCATAGCATAGCTAAACCACTTCCAGATTGAACTTAGTTCCTCAGTTCTAGTTCATGAGTCCATTTAAAATAAAATGTATAGCTATGAATGAAATATCTCAGAGTCTAAATGGGATCAATTTATATTTGTCCTTGGTAGCCCAGTGAAATGGAATGAATGTTTAAATAACATCCCAAATTCAAAGGTCTCAAAATCATGTATCTTTACAAAATACATGAAACTATTTTATCTCTGTTGTTCCATGTGAGTGTACAATAAAAAGTTAGCAGTCCACTGTCACCTTCTCTTATTTCTGGTGCTGAGGCTACTCCTAATTTACTAAGCACTTATCATTTATTATATAGTTTGCTTAAATAGTATTTCTTGCATTTTTTGTCTGATATTCTGTATCAACTCTGGTACAGAATGCCTAGATTGAACATTTTCAATGAAATATAATCATGTCATATTTTAATCATCCTAATATCCACTCACTGTCACCTTGCACCTGCAGATATGTGGCACTGTGCCCAGTTCACATGACCAATTACGTTCTATTTGATGGTTTTATTTCTTATCATGCTGTCTCTTTTAAAAGATAGTTGTAGACAGAGTAATGAAGTGAACAATTCCTGTATGTCTATTCCTATATTTCATTATGTCTCCTAAAGTGGAAGATAGAATTTTGTGATTGTGATTTGGAGGTATCATACAGATGAAAATACCATCATGGACTGTCCACTGAGTCAATTGTATGACATAGGATTTTAACCACAAAGAAGGAAGTTAGAAAGCAACGGCAATAGGAAAGTATGGGTGAAGGATAATGAGCCCAGAAGTATGGAAACCTTTAGAACCTGCAGGAAGAAAAGTAAAAGATTGTGCTATAAAAGTGTTTTAAAGATAGATGTCCCATAGAGACCTAGATTTGAGTTCAGTGTGACTCATGGTGTAATTCTAACCTGTAGAAGTATAAGATGATAAATCTCTGTTGTTACAAGAAACTATATTTGTAGAAATATATTACAGAATCCACAGGAAAGTAAAACACCTAAGATGTGAAAAAATATATTGCTTGTTTTTTTTTTTTTTTTTGATCAATAGTCAGGAGGGTGATCACCTTCATTCCATCACCAACCCCTTGCATAGTTCCATGCTGATGTTTATTAAAACTTTTATATGCTTACAATTTATTCATTTCTTCTATACTTACAAAGTTATAGGCATAAGGCTATAAAAGCATTCTGTTCAAAATGTAAATTTTTATATTAATAAAATTGGACATTTACAACTACATTATTAAAATCATGTTATTTTAGCAGTTGTCATATTTTTTCGTGTGACATTCTGAGAAAAGAGGGAGAGTTCAAGTTGAGATTTTATTCCAAATGCAGAATGTCCACAAATCACTGAAAAGCAGAACTATCCAATGAGGCTAAGATATAAAATTTAAGTCTTTGTTCATTTACATGCAATATTTGATTACATTTTCTACACATAATTTTAGTTGGAAAATTCAAAAGTAGTTGTGATTTTTGTAGTAATAAGAGAAGTCAATGTAATGTCCAGTATAAAAGTCTGTAAGAGCAACACATAAAAGCACACACATAAGGAACATACTGTGAAAATATCTGCTGCACTGTACTGGAAAATTCTAACAGTCAGGTTTAATTTAGAATTAAAATAGTTTTAACCCCAAATTTTGCTTCCACAAAAATTCTCTGATATTTTAGAAAACTATGTATATTTTCATATAATGAATAAGTTTTATTATAAGTCAACAAACATCTTTGAAGAGTATAAAATTAGATAATGCTTTATATTTTGTTATATGATTATTCTCACAATTTGATATCTCTTGTTAAGCTACAAATTCATGAGATATAACATTTGTAGGAACATAATTTTCAATGAACAATAGAGACAAAACAAGGTCTTTATATTTCTTTTAGGAAATCAATCTCTGGTAATTTTTTCATTATCCTTTATTTTATGGTGCATATTTTACATTACAACTATGGATATGTATTTTATAATGTTAAAAATTAAATAATCATGAAATTACATAAATTATTATGGCTTCATAGAATCTATTATATACTACCATGAAGGAATAAAATGAATGAAAGGCGATAAATTTTAATAGCCTTGTTATTTTAAAATAGCATGTCTAGATGAAGTCATTTAAATTTTATTAATTACAAGCCATTTTAATCATGTCTAAATACTAAATAGTTAAATAACTATATAGTAGTTGTTCACATAACACTGAAGAGAATAAGAGAATTAAAACATATTTATATTAAAAACTTTAATAAATAATAGACATTCATTTGGATAATTTTTAAAAATTTATACAATATGACACAAAGTTGACAGATATAAGGAATATAACCTATTTGTTGAGTTTGAACATAAAATTCACAGATTGTTACCTCAAATATTAATATATACAATAATGTGATTGAATCTTAATCTGAGCCTATTTCCATATAAAAATATTGTAGAAATAGTAAGTAGTATATAATATTTTAATTAGGTAGCTAAACTATTGTAAGTATTTTGATCATAATTTACTTCGGCCCAACTCTTCCCAGATATTTTTCCTTTTCTCTGTTCATGCATCAGCTCCAGCTTATGCTTCCCATATACACTTGAGTCTGTTTCCTCCACTGGAGCATGGTAAATATACCAGATGCTACACTGCTAAAGGAAACTGATTGCCCTCTTGACCATCTATCAGTATCCAATAACACCTGGGTTAGAGGTGGGTCTTTGTGTCAACATTCCCTCTCCTTGCTAGTCTTTCATTAATGGTCTGTATTTACACAGGTCTTGTGAATGATATCATAACTATTGTGCACTCATATGTACAACAGTCCTTAATTGTCTTGGAAATACTCTTCCTTTTTAGTCATTCTCCTCTGGCTATTACAATATCTCTATTCCCTCTTTTGAAATAATTCCTGAACCCTGGGGGAAAGGTATGTGATATAGATAGTCTATATAAGGCAGAGTCTGGTATTCTATAACTCTTTGCTTCTTGACTAGTCACAGAACTCTGTTTAATTACCATATGTTGCATACAGACGCTTCTTGGTGAGGAGATACATCAACTGTGATTGTAGTAATAAATTCTAAGGAATAAGTTTAAAAATGTTAATTAATAGAAAAATAGACTTATCTCACAGATGCTATGGTTCTGATGGCAAAGTAGAGAAAAGAATATGGGGGAGGGATAACTAACACTATAGATCTTTTAATAAAATTATAAGGAAACCTACAACTATAGAAGTTTACAACACACACAGACACAGACACAGACACACACACACAGACACACACACACACACACACACACACACATTAATTTCAGAACACATCATTGTTTAATTTAAAGCCAGTGATTTCCAAGGTATAACTCACCATCTATTTATAGTTTTATGATTTTTTTGGGGGGTGGGGTTTCAAAATAGGGTTTCTCTGTGTAGATTTGGTGCCTGTCCTGGATCTCACTCTGTAGACCAGGCTGGCTGCGAACTCATAGAGATCCGCCTGGCTCTGCCTCCCAAGTGCTGGGATTAAAGATGTGCACCACCACCACCCAGCTTTAGTTTTGTGATTTTTTTAAGGGCTTAGTATGATTGCCTTTGTTAACCACACATTCTGAAATCTACTCTTTATGCTTTTTAATAATAGGTTATGACTATGTGATGCTTGATCTTATCAGATTGGCCAGATTTATAATCGTCAGGAACACACATTTCTTTTTATGTGTACAGTATATTCCCCCCAGGAAGGTTCAGCAAGAGTCAGGCACTATCGTGACTATAGATGGCACCATCCCGTAGGCTGGAGTCTCAGTTTGAGAGCAAAAGGAAACCAAGGTGGTCAGGAGCATCCATTTCTTTCTGTTTCCTGGGGGTGAACACAGTGCAACCAGCTGTCTGGAATTCTTGTCACCATGTCTTTACAAACATGACCATAATATCTTCTTTATTGCTAATGCACAATAAACTCACTCTTCATAATTTGTTTCTTCTTGAGCTGTTTGGTCACAACAATGAGACAAATAGCTAGTACAAAATTCTGTCTAATGTCATCCATGTCTAAGGAGTTTATGATGCACAGGAGTGTACTTAAAATTATCTTGAGGAATAACACAGAGCACACTTTTAGAGCTAACAGGGAAATCCAGCAAAGCTTGTTCTGCTTTTTGTTCAAGATTGTAAAATGATGCTTTACATGAAGTAGAACATAAGATATATGATTTTGCAGCACGATCTAGTCAGTTTTTTACATGGAAATATTTTGTTCATTCTCAAAGTTTAGTTCCACCTACTTTTGTCCTCATATTTTCATGGTTAACCTGTGAATGTTATTTCTGAAACAGACTTTTAGATTAGTCACAGTATGTGGTTTTCATTAACCCTTCTTATTTATGCTTCATGTTTTATTTATTCTTCTAATTAGAAATCCTGCCAGGTTTAAATGCTGAATTCAGCAGGTAGGCTTAAGGGACCTGCATTTTGTCTTTTGGAGTCTAAGGTGAACATAATCAGTGCCCCTTGTAGAAATTCGCAACATGAGCTAATTTTTACAAAACTGGAACAAGCCTCTCATATAATTTTTATAACGCCATAAAACCTAATGTTATGTTAAATTATTTTTTTTATATTCAACAAGGACATTGGGAGGAGACACAGAACTGAAGGTATTGGTTCTCTAGCATTCTGAGCATTTTACTCTACAATGGCTATACAAAGTTTATTACCAGAAAATTATAAACATTTCAATTACTTCAACAAAAAAGGTCTTTAATATTTTAACACATGTCGTTTATAATGTTTTGAAGTTATTCCAAGCAACAACCTAAACTTCTACATTCTTGGACCAGTAAAAATCATTCTATATTCATCTCTCTTTCCAGATTTCAAGCATAGCCTATAATTTATAACAATGGTATACTTTCCTAAGGAAACCATAATTCCCTCAGTTTTCCTTCAAAGCTTAAGTGTATTTTCAGTTATTATAAGTATAATAGCAGCTTGCAAAACTAAGTGTGAAATTCACAGAGATTTTTATAAACTTTTTTCTACATTAAACAGAATAGATTGTAGTTCAAATTTCTTGTGGCTGGATTGGTGTCCACATTTCCATTTCTCTTTCAGTAGCCTTCAGGGTACCTTTTTGACCTAAGAACCTCTTGGTGAGAAGGAACCCATACTTGACAGTATTTGAATAAACATGAACCAGAGATTACATAGCCCAAAGACCAAGAGTAAAACTGGTCAAAAAAGAAACACACACATACACACACTACATGCACACTGCACACACACACACACACACACACACACACACACACACACACACACACTAAAATTATTTCTAATGATATTCTGCTATCCTTATAGACCGGTGCCATATAGAGTTCCCATCAAAGAGGCTTACTCTGGAAGCAGATGAGACCAGATGCAGAGATACTTAGCGAGACATTATTCATGGAGAGTCTAAATTGGATGTATCCATCAAATCCCTCCCTTAGAGTTCAGAGATTCCTGCAGAAGAGGAGGCAGAAAGATTATAAGAACTAGAGGGGTTGGGGACACCAGGAGAACATGGACCTCTGAAACAACTAAGCAAGATACATATGGGCCCACAGAGACTGAAGCAGGAAGCCCAGGGCCTACATGGTTCCAGACCAGTTTACACTGTATATGTTATAGCTACTAGCTTAGTATTTTTATGAGAAACCTGACTATAACAAGTGGGTCTCAGAATCTTTGCCTGTTCTTGGGCACTTTTCTTTCTGCTGGGTTGCTGTGTCCAACTTTGATAGGAAAGTTTTTCCTTCATTTTATTATATTTTATTTTGTCATATTTGGTTGTTACCTTTAAGAAGCCTGTTCTTTTCTATGAGAGTCACAAAGGGAGTGGATCATGAGGGGAGGAGAAGTAAGGAGAAACTCACAGGAGTGGGGAGAAGGGAAACTATAGTCTTGACACATTGTATGAGGAAAGAAACTATTTAACAAAAAACTGAGAATAGAAATTAAAAGTTCTTAATGAAGATGTTGTTCCTATCTTAGAATTTTGAATATGACTGTATCTAGGTCTTACTGTGCACAAGAAACCCAATATGTCTCTCAGTCATCAGATGCTCAATGCCTTGACAACTTTGCCACACTTTACTAAAGCATATTCTGTTGAATTCCAAGATGCCTGTTGTGGTGATATTGTGTTCCCCAATATATTGTGCATTCTAATAAACTTATCTGGGGTCAGAGAACAGAATAGCTACTAAATATAGAGGCTAGACAACGAGGGGCGGGCACACACCTTTAATCTTAGCATTCCAAAGGCAGAGATCCATCTGGATCTCTGTGAGTTCAAGGTCACACTGGAAACAGCCAGGCATGGTGACTCACGCCTTTAATCCCAGGAAGTGATGGCAGAAAGCAGAAAGATACATAAGGCGTGAGGACCAGGATCTAAAGCTGGTTAAGCTTTTAGGCTTTTGAGCAGCACAGTTCAGCTGAGATTCATTCTGGATGAGGACTCAGAGGCTTCCAGTCTGAGGAAACAGGATCAGCTGAGGAACTGGAGCGAGGTAAGGTAGCTGTGGCTTGTTCTGCTTCTCTGATCTTCCATCATTCACCCCAATACCTGGCTCTGGGTTTGTTTTTATTAATAAGACCCTTTAGGATTCATGCTACAGCCTGTCTCAATTTTCATATTTTTACTACTTAGAATTTTGAAAAAAATCACTAGTTACTCATATGACATGTATTTAACCTCCTTTTTATTGTGTGTGCTCATGTGTGTATACGTGTGAATGTGTGTACATGTGCATGCCTGTGGTGTGTGTGTGTGTGTGTGTGTGTGTGTGTGTGTGTGTGCACATTAAGGTCAAAGAACCTCACATTTTGCTCTTTGCCTTCATCCTCATTTGAGATATGATCTCTTCTTCTTAGACAATAGATACACCAGGGTAGTCCAAAGGATTCCAGGTCATACTTTACTTAGTATGTCACACTTTACTTAGATACTTGCTTAGCTGTGTTCACATTTACAAGAACTGAGAAGGAAAATGTGAATTTCCTCCAAGTCGTGAATGGGCAATGAAATATATATGTACACAGTGGGAGTCTATTCATATGTAAAGAAAAGTGAAATCATAAAATTTTCAGGTAAATGGATGAAAGTGGAACATATTATACTGAGTGACATACATGGCCAAACCCAGAGAGACAAATGCTGCATACAATCTCATAGTTGTGGACATGCCTCTCACTATTTAAATGTGAGTATGAAACCCGGAGTAACACAGAAACCAGGGAAATAAAAATGGTCCATAGATGGAGCAATAGGAGGACGTTAGAACAGAACCTACTACTGTCACAGTCCTAAATCAGTATAATATCTAACTCCTTTTTAAAATTTGTCCTTATGTACAAACACATGCACACATATACATGCACACAGCAAAACAAAGAAAGCCTGGGAATTCAAAGTACCAACATAAGCATGTCCATAAACTGTTACATGTCCAACCTAAAATACTTAGGTTAAAATAATGTACCTAGCAAGTAACATTTAATCAAACAACTAAAGTATCTTCATGAGTTAATTAGACTAACAAGGGGGAAGAGCAGGAACTGCTGTAGGAAAAAGTAAACAATGTAGTTGAAAGTCAGAGGGAGTGTGTAGGAGCAACAGAGGAATCCAGAATTCAGAAAGGACAGCAATTTTTGAAGTATGTCCCTGAAATGTGTGTTTAAGGGCAATAAAATATCACAGCTAAAAATAAAGAAAATTGAACAGCACTAAAAAAAACCTGCTATATTTTTCAATATTGCAGTTTTGAAAATAAATAAATAAATAAATTTAGAGACAGAAAGTGTGTTTATCTAAAACTTTTACCAATCAAGTGATCTGAGATAACCTGTGGTGAGAATCTGCCACCCTATGTTTGCAGCAGGAAGAGAAAGGAATGTAGATGAGATTTTATAAAATAAATGGTGGAAGAAAGCATTCAACTTGGGAAATAATTCATTCAACAAATGCACCTCACTCAACAGAAATCTTTGGAGAATATAAAAGATAACTGAATAGCTTGGAAGTATCCATACCTGAGATTCTTTACATTTCATTGAGATGAGAGTCAGTTGTAGCCAGAACAGCTACCGTCAGTCATGATCTACGAGGCTACATGCATGGTACAAGCCAGTGACACAAGGTGAGCAGCAACAATTTGCAAGGAGTAGATTTTCATCTTAAGGCAAAATTGGTGTTTTCAACCATACAGAATGGGATATTTAAAATTTTCTTTCAGAATTAAGAACTGATTAGATAACATAAAAGAGAATTATTTGTACGTGTGACAAAATAAAAACATACAAAATGTAATAATCATTTTAGCTTAAGGATATGTTGCAAGGTAGATGAAGACAATTTGGCATGATGTCCGAACTTTGGAAGACAGTCTCTATTCCAGCAGCAGATGAATTGCTTGCCCTTGTTCTCTGGCCTCTCAGTTATATTAGAAATCGATTTCATTTATTTATTACAAGAATGATGTGATTTATACATGTGTGTGTGTATATATATATATATGATTATGAAAACATTATACTCATATATTTGTCATAAACAATTATTTTTTTGGTGAGCTTAATTAGTTTTGGTCATGGATGAAACATTCAGAAGTCAATGGGTGCATAATATTGTTAAAATGCCTGTCTATGAACTAAGGTAATGCATAATTGTAGAGTGATTTTTACCCTTTAGTCATAGTTAACAATATACGATTTTAGTCTCTGAATTACTTTGCCACAGCAAGAGGTTGGTTTTACCTTCGTATCTTTCTGAGTTGGTTCTTTATTCAGTTTCCAAGAGGCTATTTATTATCTCTCTTAAGTAAAGATTTCAGTTTTTATATGGTTCTCACAGATAGCAATAGCAATGTATTATATTGCTTTTGAAATGTTAAATAAGACACATCTTATCCCTAAGACACCATCTTATCCCTGGTTTCTTGTTAAAACTCTCTTTACTTAAATAGATTTAAAGTGTAATGCAATAAGAAGAAGCAAAGATTACAAAAATGAGCTGTGTGAATAAAAAAGAGACATGAACTTTTTTCACACTGGTGTCATATGAATGACATCTAAAACATGAAGAAAGGAATTGAAAAAAGAAGATAATATTATTAAAGTTTTTGATTATCATTTTCAAGGTCTTGTATTTTCCTAGTACCAGAAAGAAAGTAGAATATTTAGTATATAATTGATGCCACTATTGCTTTAACTACCCATTGTAGTAAACTAAATTTTAGAAGAAGTTTTTTAACCAACATTTGCTAAATACACTCAAATAATGGAATTAAAAATAATGTAGTAATAGTTTGAAGTTTTCTAATACATTGGTTAAATGAAGTATATCATGAGATTATTAATTAAAGGCTTTATAAGATTAAACTTTTTCTAACCAAATGTTAGCCTATGTTCTTTACTAATTTGTGGTCTTGGATACCATGGATTTTTTTAGTTTACTTTTTCATTTTTTTATCTTATATTTTAAAGTCTTTGAACATTTCACACATTATACTGATCATAGTTAGCCCTGTCCCTAATCTTCTTCAAATCTACCCTGTCATTTAATATACTCACTAAATACTTCATTTTATTTTTAACACAATGAGTACAAGTAGAGCTGTCTATATACTCGTGGGTGTGTGGCCAATCACTGGAGTGTGTTAGACTTACCAGGGCTAATACCTTAAAGCAAAATGTGTCTTCCTCTCCCAGAAGCTATTTATTACCAGTATCTCCTCAGGTAGTGATATGATTTCATGTTCACCTTTTCCCTCCTTTCTGGAACTTTTTTTCTAGTTTGTTTGTTTGGGGCTCTTGCATGTGGTCACAGCTGTTATGAGTTAATATGTACAATTATTCTATTCAGAAAAACATAGTTTCTTTATAGCCTTTTGTCTTTGGCTTTCACAGTCTTTCCTTCTCTTTTCCACACTGATTCCTGAGCTGTGGAAGGAAGAAGAAGGGAGGTATATAATAGACAGCTCATTTAGTAGCGACCTCCCTACAGTCACCAGCAATTAACCAGATATAGGACTTGCTGTGTTAGTCACTATCTCTATGTAAAAAGCTTATCTGGGCCAGGCGGCAGCAGTACAGGCCTTTAATCCCAGCACTCCGGAGGGCAGAGCCAGGTGGATCTCTGTGAGTTTGATGCCAGCCTAGTCTACAGAGCGAGATCCAGGACAAGCACTAAACTACACAGAGAAAACCTGTCTTGAAAAAAAAATAAAAAGTGGATGTTCTTATGAGGCCCAAGACCTGACAGTCACAGGTGCTTGACCCTGACAATTGTGCCATCTTATGGAGCAGCCCTTCAATCCAATCATAGAGCAGTTGGTTACTCCTAGGACATCTGTGCCAATATTGCAATATTGGACATACTTTTTCAGGGAAGTTGTTATTGTTCTTTGAAGAGTTTAAAAGCTAGATGTAATGAGTGATTACTCCATGAAATCAAATGATTATGCTGTCAAGATAGTTTGAGACTTATTGTAACTAAATGCTAACTCATTTATTTCTATTAATAATTTAATAATTAACTTTCATTATCAAGCAACTAATTATAGTAGTTGGTTCTTACTTTAAAATGCACTCATTTCAGCATTGTATTAGGGGAGTGGCACATGTCTGTCCATGCATATGCGCATGTATGTGGGGTGGTGTTAAACATGTTTGCATGTACCTGCTCAGGTGAGATTCAAAACTCTAGTGTCAATGTTCATGAACCATACTTTATTTTATTTTACTTTATTCATTTTTGACTGTCTACCACTGGCCTGAAGCTCACTAAGTATATAAGACTGGCCTGGACAGTGAACTTGCTAGATCCATCTCTATCTTCTTCCCCTGTGTTGGAAATGCAAATGCTGCGAGCCATTATTCCAAGATTTTGTGGTTTTATAGAGACAAAACTCACATCCTCATCATTCACAGATGTTTGAAATATGAACCACTTATTTATTTATTTAAATTATGAAATTTATTTAAAAATCTTATAGCAAGTATGAATAAAAGGTTTGAAAACATGTATAAAGTAATGTATTTTGTATACAAATATTTTGAAATCTTTTCCCTGATGTGAATTTGTTAAGGTAATAATTAATGCTTGTTTATATGAGTATATATATATTTTTTTCATATATATATTCTCATATTTCAAAGTGAAATTTCTTAAATGAAAATTTTATTAATGGTATAGGAAGTAATTATGGCACAGAAATATGAAATTTCTTCAACAAGAAGTGATATATATATATATATATAATCATATATATTGCACTTGCATATAAACACATTTTAATTGTTATGTTCAGTGAAAATTTAATACTCTACATGAACATTTTCTCATTTATTGCTATAAAACTGGTTTGTACATGGTTTTGTTCTGTAATTAACATTGTAATGCTTGGGACTTAAATGAAATACTGATTTTGACATCAGACTTAAAAAATAAGAATGAAAAATTAATTTTTACTTTTCCACAATCAACTTGAAAGAAAATTGTGTTTTTCTCTTTGGAGAAAAACTATTAAATGTGCCATAGGGTGGCTACTGGCAGTTCTCACCTCATTATCAACAGAATGTAACAGAAAAAAAAGATAGTAAAAGAAATATTTTAAAATTGGATTTAAAAGTTATATTAAAAATCTGTTTTATGTTTCTATGATCAGACCCTATGTATCTTTTGAAATTTTATTAAAGTGATTCATAGATATCCAATAAAATTATTTCCTATTAATATATCCACTATCATCTTGAACTAATACTTATACTCACATGTCACCCAATAAGTTTAGTATTTAAACTCATGTAATTTGTTATAATACAGTTAATAAATTGACTGGCCTTGAACTGTTCTAAAGCTACTTCCCATATGTCACTTATTCAGACAAGCCTTTCTTGTGATTAGATATGAAAATATTTTTGGATTAATTTGTTGTTATATTTCATTTTTATGAATTTGCCCTATTCTTAAATTCAATGATTATATAGAATTATAAAGTAAAAGTGACATTGAAATATGTATATATAAAAGTGATTAAATTAAGCTAATTAATATGTAATGCCTTGAATAATTAGCTTCTATTTCATGAATATTTAAAATATACTTTCCTCACAACTTCCAAGAATACAATCCATTGTTTTAATCATGGGCATTATTCTGTATGCTGTCTCCTGGAATTTTTCTCCTAAAAATAACTGATTTATTTTTACTTGAAGCAAAGTTAATTGTTTAATAATTTAATATCAATTTAACAAATCTATAACATGTAGGTGTCTTAGTTTGAGGCACATACATACATGGTTTGACTTATGGTAAATTCCACAAGATGGAAAACTTGATACTATTTGGGTGACCAAGACCCTGAGACCTGTGGACCTGGGGTAAAACAAATAATACTAGTCTCAAAAAAGAAAAAAAAATGTAGTGAAAAAATAATTCCTAATGATGTTCTTCTATACTCATAGGTCAGTATCAAAGAAGCTTCCTTATGCAGCAAATGGGAACAAATATTCACAGCCAGATATTATATAGAGAGTAGCAACCTTAGAACACTTGGCCCTAAATGGTGTGTCTCCATCAAACCCCTCTCCTCAGTGTCCAGGGTACCCTGGAGAAGAGAAGGTCGAAAGAATGTAAGAGTTAGAGGGGCTGAGGACAACAAGAAAGCAAGGCCCTCTAAATCAACATGAGCAAAGCACATATGAACTCACAGAAAAAGAAGCAGCATGTGTAGGGCCATCAAGGGTCTGCATCAGGTCTTCTGAAGTTATATTATGCCTTCTATTTTAGTGTTTAGTGTTTTATGGGATTTCTGAGTTCTCATAAAAAATGGGTATCTGATTCTTGGGCCTTCTGTTAGTTTGTCTGGTCCTCAATATGATAGTTTTTTATTGTATCTTATTATATTCTATTTTGTTAATATTAAAAAAATGAATGAATGAATGAATGAATGAATGAATGGCTATCTACTAGGGTGAAGGTTAACAACTGAGTTTCCATTTATACCTGCTGAGAGAGTGAAAGTCAACTTTCTCCAGTGGAGTGAAACTGGGTATGTCAAACACTCCAGGGCAGGCCTCATGTTCAAGAGTAGTTGAACAATATATAATGGACTCAACAGTTTTTTGTTTGTTTGTCTGTTTGTTTGTGTGTGTTTTTCTATCTGGTTGTGGTTTAGGTTTATTTGGGGGGGGAGTTATGTTTTTATTTTGTTTTCATGGTTTTGTAGGAATTTGTTGTGTTGGTTTAATATTTGATTTTTGAGAAAGAAAAAATTGGGTGATTAGAAATACACATAATATGTTATCTGTACTGGAATTTATACATATATAGTCTATTATATACAGTTATTAATTATTTTAGCTATTTAAATTAAAGCATATGTTTTGTATGACAACTTCCACCATGATAATGCATTCCATCCTCCAGGTAGTTCTTTTAGTCTAACGAAGTTCTAAATGGGTGTTGCTTAAGATTCAAGAAACAAACCATTAAGAAGCTTCAAGAAATCACTGAGACCAAATAGCTTCACTGACACTCTCCTTCCTCAAACTTATATAAGCAATAAACAATGAGGACAGTCTAGACAAGGTTCCTAGAGAGGCTGGTCTTACTGGAAGAGAACTGAAATATTTATATTTCCTGAAGTACTCTCTCTCCTACCAATCTGCCTGAAACTTGTTCTATGAGTTATAGATTTTCTACTTTCAGGTACTCTAAACTATGTACTGGGGTGACATTTTTTAAATGTAGATTTCTTTGGCTAATTTCTACTCCAGCAAGTAGCCTTAATGAAACTCACTGTTTCAGCAACTAGGACTTTGATAACTTACATTGTTCGGCCCTTGTTTTCTCTTTTTTTTTTTTTGGTTTTTCGAGGCAGGGTTTCTCTGTGTAGCTTTGCGCCTTTCCTGGAACTCACTTGGTAGTCCAGGCTGGCCTCGAACTCACAGAGATCTGCCTGCCTCTGCCTCCTGAGTGCTGGGATTAAAGGCGTGCGCCACCACCGCCCGACTTGGCCCTTGTTTTCTATTTCAGGTGAGTAGACATATGCTCAGCTCTCCCTTGGAATAATCCTACAAATTAATATGTATTGTTAAAAACTAGGGCTCAATTTTGTTAGAGTAGGGATCTACCACCTGGGCATTTTCTAGTCCATCTTTTATGCATTTCTTTTCCTTTGCCTTATCTTTCTTTTTTTCTTGAAATGATGAAGATGCAATTCACATAAATTACTTGAGTTATCTGTCAAATATTATTTTGAGCATATCTGTTCATAGTCTGTTTATTGTCCCCTTTTGCTATACATAGCTTTAAATTCAGTGTCTGAAAAAGTTGACACCATTTTAATACTTACGTTATCGAAAGAAGTATAAAACTCACATTAGCCCTTTTTGTATTGAAGAGATTTTAATAAAGTTATAGTACTTCTTTAATATTATTGAAAGAATAATGATAGAAAATTCTGATAATTCACCAATCTGCTTGTCTGTGTTAGGATTTAAATTTTCTTTGGTATTTTGTAGTCTTTATACCGTCTCAAGCAATATTCTCTGGATTAGAAATGGTAGTCTGTAATTCTTACACGTGTCCTCATGGGTACTATTTTATACTAAGCATATTAAGAACCATTAAATATATTAAGAAGTCCAATTTTATGATACACAAGAGAAAAGAAAAGAGTCTCTTGAAAGAAGCAGAATATTATTACTTAAGCTTTCCAGCCCTGGGAGAGCCATTGAATGCAGCATAATTTATGATTATTATTTTTATTTTCTGTTGTTTAGTAATACTACATTGAGGTATTTACATGAAATAGAAACAAAAATTTCAGCTTGAAATCTAATTTTATACATGATATCATAATTACTGTAGCAATGCCTACATAACAAAGTAATAAATCATACATCTGAGGCATATATGTTAAAAAACCTTCTGAGTATTAGGACACTAGCAGCTGTTAGCATATCACCGCAAAGCAGTGGTTCTCAACCTTCTTAATGCTCTGACTCTTTAATACAATTTCTCATGTTATGGTCACCCACAAGCATGAAATTATTTCATTGCTATTTCATAACTGCAATTTTGATACTGTAATACATCGTATTGTAAATATCTGATAAGCAGGATTGGGTGACTCACAAGTTGAGAACCACTGCCCTGAAGTAACACGAGAGGTGTTTCAAGCCATCTGACTTAAGATCTGCTACATGAAAAGAAATCATTTTTTTTTAAATTAGGAAATGTTTTATTCATTTTACATACCAATCACAGATCCCCCTTTTCCTCCCTCCCGCCCCTCCAGTCTTCCCCCACACCAACCCACTCCCCATTCCCTCCTACAAGAAGGCAAGGCCTCCCATGGAGAGTCAGCAGAGCCTGGTACATTCAGTAGAGGCAGGTCCAAGCCCCTCCCCCTGTCTCAAGGCTGTGCAATGTATCCCACCAGAGGTAATGTCCTCCAAAAAGCCAGCTCAGGCACCAGGGATGGATCCAGATCCTACTGTCAGGGGACCCCTTAAGCAGGTCAAGCCACATAGTTGTCTCACTTATGCAGAGGGCCTAGTCCAGTCCCATGTATTAAATTCTTAATACTTTTGTCATTGGTTTATATTTGTGATTGCTTATTTAACCATGAAATATAATCCATGAACTCAAAAGGCAAATAAACAAACAAGCAAAATAGAAAAGACAGGATTGACAAGATGTTTAGGTAGATGGTATGGAAGTTTGCTTTTAAACATGATAATCCGAGATCCATCCTCGAAGTTCTTATGTGAGGGAAAGAAAATTCCCCGCAAGTTGTTTGTTCATTTTTGCACATGCCTCTTTAAAATAAATATATAAAGGTTTTAAAAAGAAAAAAAAACTGAAGAATTTCAACAGAAATTATTACAGGAATTTTTCCTTCTTTTTTAAAACTGTTACTGTATTTTGTGTTGTGTGTAGTTTGCTGCATAGAATCACCACACTCATAAGTTTTATATGAGTTGGGTAAGGTTTCCTACATTATCCTGAGAAAAAATTTTAAAAATTTAACAAAAAATCATGGTCAAGTTGAATTACTTGATGAAGTAAAATGTATATCTCATTATTAATCCAATACATTTGGCTCTTTCCTAAATTTTTTCTAAGCTCTTAACATGTATTAAAGGTAAGGACCTCCGAAGTTGTACTAAGACAAAAAGGACACATAATTAACTTCACACATGTAAGATGTGAAAATTATTAAATATTATCTTATACATACACTTGTGAAGCTCTCCTTGTACAATGATGTTCATGCTCACCTTCAGCTTTATACCTCTTTTGTGTCTCCATGTTCCCCTTTCTTCTCCCCCCCAGGAAACAATTGAACTGATGTCCATCAGTAGCTGCATTTGTTAGAATTGTTCTGTAAATAAACCAAGCACTAATGACTGTTTTATTTAATGTTTGCCCATTTGTTGCTGCTGCTCTTATTGTTAGTAATTAATTAATTTTAATCTGTTTTTCTTCACACAGAATAGGAAACATATTACTTCCGAGTCATCCTAGTGCTTGTGTGTGGCCCATATTTTCAAGCTCCTTGGATGCCCCTGCTGGGCTAATAACCATCTCTGATCATTGGTTAAAGCTAGTTTGCATATGACGACGTTTTCCACATGGGCTCCTGACAACCTCACGTGTTCCTTTTTTTGAAGTGTGTCGGGAACTAGGTGTGTTGCCTCTCACAGGCAGCTCTAACACTTAGAGATTCTTTCCGCGCAGTGAGAATTGTGTTCCTGATTTGGAGTTGTGTAGGGACCTTCTGCTGTTCGTCTGAGCAAAACTTCCTTTCTTTCCCTGGATACCTATGCGCATTGCTGGACTAGGGAAAACTGTGGCTACATCGGCATCCCTAGACCACCAGCGCTGTCTTTTCAATAAAGACTCACTCTCTCCCTGGAAGCCTGAAGAGTCATGTTGAAAAAGGAGGTGGGTTTATGATCTTTTTGTGGCTTTTCTCTTGGAGAACACACTGAATCGTTTTCTGATATCAAAATTTTGAAACTTTTTATTGATTTATTGTTTCTAGGTTTTATAACTGCTTGAGAGTATATAAATCCAATTTTAATTCAACTTCAATAGGGTAAAAATTCACTGTTCAATCTTATTTTAAAGGAATGTGCTTATTAAATTACAAATATGGTTTTGAGGAAAAGTATATATGTATATATATATGCTTCATATTTTGTATCTCAAGTATCATTAAATTATAAAACATGTTTAAAATTGAGTTAGATCAACGTAATGTGTACTCATATAATATTCACGATATTTGTTTTAAATGAAAAACGTGTATTTGGACAAAGAAAGGCAAAAAAAAATTGCAGAGGTCGCTTATTTCTGAGTTTCTCTCTTTTTTTTTTTAATTTGGTTTTTCGAGACAGGGTTTCTCTGTGTAGCTTTGCGCCTTTCCTGGAACTCACTTGGTAGTCCAGGCTAGCCTTGAACTCACAGAGATCCGCCTGGCTCTGCCTCCCGAGTGCTGGGATTAAAGGCGTGCGCCACCACCGCCCGGCCTGAGTTTCTTAATAGTGAATGAAAGCTATCTAACCAACTCTTCATAATTTTCACAATTTTTAGGTTAATAAAAATGATTCAGACATTTCATTAAAATGTGCAAAGTGGCTGAGAATGTTTTTCAATAGTAGAGTGCTTGTGTGTGGTTATAAATTCAATTGCCAGTATAATTACAGAAATTATTAAATAAATAAAAAGACCACAAGACCAATTAGGTGTCCAACCTTTCTCATCGTCTGCTCTTTTCATTTGATATCATTATCATGAAGAAAAGCAACAGAGAGTTGGAAGCAGTGTTTGATACTGCAAGTACATTGCATGTGACTTTCTAGTGCGTATTTTAAGATGGTTTCTTTCAACTAGCACCTTTTATCATTAACTGATTCTTACTTTTATTCTTCTTAAGTCTCCATGTTCTGAAATTGCTTTTGCTTAGTTAATTACACCAGGAGTTATTTCATTAGTATTATTCTGTGATTCCATCTGTTCTTTTTCCTTTATGATCTTGGAACTAAAATCAGAAGTCACCTTCATTGTTTAATACTCACTTGACATCACTGTGTCATATCCTTTTCTGACTAATGCAATATATAAAAATTTTTCTTTGACTGTATTTCCTCCCACTAAAAGTATCTTTCAATTCTAAGATAATTTTGAATAATAAGATTATTCATCATGAATCAATATGATGTACACATTTTGTACTGCCGTGTCTTGAATTAATGATAAAATAATCAGATTCACATGAAAAGAATGAATTTCATCACAGTGTGTGCTGTAAAATAGATAATTCAGGATTAGTACAGACTCCTAAGTGCTAAAACTATAAACTCTTTGTGGAGTGTAGAGAGTAACTGTAATAGTTAACTCAAAGGTTGAATGCTGTGACTCTTCCTATGAAAGTATTACAAAGAAACAACTCAATTTCATCAAGAAAACAATCTATGATAATTAATTGTGTTATAAATATGAATTTAATACTTTTACAGTCTTTTCTTGCATGGAGCATGTTTGGTGTCCTAAAGTTATATACAACATAAATTTTGTGTACTTGTATTTATGGTAAATGATAAAAAGCATTTATGAGATAATTAGGAATATATAAAATTTTATGTGAGTGTTAAAATGTGTTATAAATATATGAGTGATGGAAATGTCTGGTGAAGGGCCACCACTATGCTGAACCAAATGAAAGAATACCTCCATCACTGACTCTTTCACAAATTTTCCTCAGTATCAAATGATAGGATTAATTTTTTTTTCCTTTTCTGATTATCAAGATAGATTACATTAGTGGATTATCAGGTTGTGAAATGATTTTCATCCTTCAAATAAGATGGGTGATATATACTTACTTATTACACACTCTTGTTTTCAACTTATAACTATTTGGACACTATTTTTTAAATCACAAGGTAGTTATCCATAGCTACTACCACTTATTGGAACTAAGGTAATTATATATGTATATTCTTTTACATATAGACAAGTATATGTCTCATCACTCAGAAAAGTTTCCTTTGATAGCAGATTGAACTCGTAACTGAAAACCATAACTGTTCAAAATGTTCAGAACATCTGAGAATGGTTGCCCAGCCCCTACTAATATATTTACAAAAAAATGCCTAAAACAAGTTTCAGAAATATCATGGAAGAGGGATCAAAAAGATCAAAAGAGCAAGAGTACTTGGTAACCCATTGCTGAAATTTCTCCTAAAAGCGTCAAAAAAGCTATATTCAGGAAATCTCAACAATATGGTTGCCTAAAACATAACCTGAATAATGAAACATCAATGCAAATGCTGATGTGAAAGAGGCCACATCACTGGGCCTAGTCTCAGAGCTACAGGGAATTGTAGACAAGTGAGAAAGGGAAAACAAGTCTTCCCCATGCAAGAGCTCCTTAATGGCTTATCCAGTAACAAGAGGCCTCAATGCATATACATACAAACTATGTTGAATAGACTCTGCAGGTTGTATTTATAAGTGTGGGTGTATAACAATAAAAATAAAATGGGGCCATGAATGTGTAAGAGAGTAAGGGCAGGGAGGTCATGGCAGTGAACAGAAGGAGGAACAGGAGGGGTAATACCAAAAATGTTTATTTTAATTAAAAATAAAATAAAATTTTAGATTAATTGACTTTCATGACGTATCTCATCTTGAAATTTACTCTGGACTGTCTGTGACTCATTTGCCTGCTTGTAGGACTTTTTTCCTCCTATTGGGTTGCTTTGTCCATCTTTGATAAGAGTGAGGGATTTTCATTGTCTTAGCCTATCTTGTTCTGTCTTGTTTGGCTGTAGTAGCTGGAAGGTCTGCTCTTTTCTGAAAGAAAACAACTGGGAGTGGATCTAGGGGAGAGGGCAGTTGTGAGGAGGAGGGTTTGCCTCAGAGGAGTGGAGCGAGGGGAATCTGTGCTCATGATGGATTGTATGAGAGAAGAGTCTATTTTTAATAAAAAAGTGGATCATATAAGTGACGAATATTACAATTTCAAAAGTGTTTGTAGAGGATTACACAAAATTTGCAACTCATGTTTGATTACCCTGAAATGATTTGAAATCAAATGATAAGATTCTTTCCTCAGGTCATTTATCTTCAAGTTACATTTATCATACATTAAAAAGTAGTAACATTATATTACAAAATTTTTAGAAATTCATCTGTAAATTCCACTTTGGTTTTAGAAATATCACTTTAGAAAAAGCATTTCATGGTATAGTTCTTGATTTGGAAACCATAAATGGCTATGAATTTTGTTCTGTGACTTAAAAGCTTACTTATGAATATGACAAATCCAAAGACAGGAATGTTTATGAATGATGACTTAGTAATGCCAGAAGCATAGACATCCAAGTACCGTAAGAGATTGATCTCAGCAAAGAGGCTTTGAGGTCAGATCCTGCTCAGATCTTCTGAGTTCTGTGTTAGGAGTGTGTGATGTCTCCCACAATAGGTAAGGACTTACTTTCAACTTCTAGGAGGCCACCAAGGGCAACAGAAAAACCCTTTACATTTTGAAGATTTACTTAATTCTCCTGACAAACTTGATAGGAGATTTCCTAGTCTGTTACTGGGATTCTTGTTATTTAGTCCAGAGCTCCTTGGGGAAGCATTATCACTCCACGTGGCACAATCTCAATTAAATTATTTATAAAATACACATATTTATTATTGTTTTGACTGTATTTCACTATTTACTTATAAATGAATTCCTAAACCCATTTTTGGTCACATAAAGCTTCATTACTTTCTTTCTTTCCTGTCAGTTAAGAGTGTTTTTAGAGGTGCCTATAAGGTGAACAAACATTTGATTGACATGTCATTTCATTTTAAAAATTTTACCATGAGCATGTATTCATTTGAACAATATGCACATTGGTCACTCTGAACACAAGGTTGCTGATTTTCATATTCTACTACAGACATTCATTAACAGGAGTTCATATACAAGCTATAGTATTTTCACTACAGGTATCCTTCATGACTTTGTGCTTACATGAAAACAATTCTTGAATGAATGCTTTTTCAGTAGAAATAATAAAATATCACTAGTAACAACAGAAATTTTAAAGGACTTTGCCTAAGGGTTCACCTTTTCTAATATTTCAATGCCACCTCAGCAGTAATTGGACTAGTAAACTTTGCCTTTACATAATGATATCCGGTCTCAAAAATCACCTTTATGTCCTCAATAAATCAGATAAGTACATCAAATAGTTTCTACATGGGGCATATTAATTTTAGGTTTGTTTTGCTGGGACTCTGAGCTCCCTGTTTGCAGAATTTCTGCTCCTCTTCTGCCATGAGGGGCAGGCACACTGGCAGTCCCTGAACCTGCTGTAAGTTCTATATTTAAAAAGGAGACAATGATTATGTTTTCCTGGCCTTATACATCTTGAACTGTCTACTAATGAGTGATCATTTCCAGATTTACAGGTAATTTTTAAAACCCTGCCATACTTTTTTTTAAAGAGCCTATGAACGGCTCTCACACATGGACTCTCTATTTTCATAAAAACGTTGTATCAACAGCCATTAAGTCACACAATTTCATAGTTCCAGTTGGAATTCTTCTTCATCCAGCATTTTCATCACACTCTGTATCAACACATGAGTTTTACAGCCAGAATGCACTAAAATTTCACTTAATCAGTTGTTTCTGATATTAAGAATGAATTTAAGGACACTAATGCCCAATTATTCCATGTATCACTTAAGGTTTCTCTGCCTCTAAAAGACTGTCCATATCAAATTTACTTCTCCTCAATAATAAAAAAATGAATGAAATTATCATATCTGACTTGCCCATGTAATTATATATATCTTCTGTAGTATAAAAGTCTTAACTTTACAGCCTTTGGGGTATTTCTTTCTTCTCCAAGAATGGACTGTCTCACCTTAATTCAAAGCACCTTTTCTTTTAAAAATAATAATAATTATCTTGTAATAATATTTGGGTAAGTTCATACTGTTTTGGTAAAAATATAGCTTTCATTTTTTTAGTTAGTATATGCTGTTGAGAAATCTCTGTTCATATCTGTACCCCATTTTTTAATTGGATTATTTGCATTGTTGATATATAGTTTCCTGATATCGTTATACATTTTGGAAAATAGCCCTCTGTCAGATATGAGGTTGAAGATCTTTTTCCATTCTATAGGCTGCCATTTTGTCCTTTTAATGGTGTCCTTTGCCCTACAGAAACTTTTCAGATTCACGAGGTCCCATTTGTTAAATATTGATCTTAGTGTCTGTGCTATTGTTGTCCTGTTCAGGACTTTGTCTCCTGTGCCAATGTGCACAAGGCCTTTTCCCACTTTATCTTCTATTGGGTTCAGTGTAACTGGATTTATGTTGAGGTCTTTCATCCACCTGGACTTGAGTTTTATGCAGAGTGATAGATATGGATCTATTTGCATTCTTCTACGTGCCAACACATGATAAGACCAGCATCATTTGTTGAAAAGTCTTTCTATTTTTCCATTGTACAATTTTAGCTGTTTGTCAAAAATCAATTGTCCAAAGGTGTGTGCATTTATGTCTGGGTCTTTAATTCAATTCCATTGACACATCTGCCTATTTTTATGCAAATATCATGCAGTTTTGTATTACTATAGTTCTATAGTAGAGTTTGAAATCAGGGATGGTGATAACTCTGGATATTCTCATATTATACAGGATTATTTTAGGTATCTTGGGTTTTTTGTTGTTTGTTTTGTTTTGTTTTTACATGAAGTTGAGTACTGCTCTTTCAAGGTCTGTAAATAATTGTGTTAAGATTTTAATGGGGATCTGTAGATTGTTTTTGGTAACATGGTCAGTTTTACTATGTCAATCCTACTGACACACAAGCATGGGTGTTATTTCCATCTTCTGATATCATCTCCAATTTCTTTCTTTAAATACTTAAAGCTCTTGTCATACAGCTCTTTCACTTTCTTGGTTAGAGTTACGCAAGATATTTAATATTATTTGAGGTATTTGTAATGGGTGTTGATTTTTTTTTCCTTTCTCAGCCCCATCAATCATTTGTATATAGGAGGGATACTGATTTTTTTTGAGTTAATCTAGTTTCCAGCCACTTGATTTTTGTATGTTGAACCATCCCTGCATCTCTGAGATGAAGCCTACCTGTTCATGGTAGATGATCTTTTTGACTTGTTCTTGTATTCACTTTGCCAATATTTCTTTGATGATTCTTTGTATGGGTTCTCCCATAACTGGGAATCCATCTACCACAAGATCCAGCTATGGTACTCTTGGGTATATACCCCAAAAATGCTCAATGATACCACAAGTACACTTGTTCAATTATGTTCATAGCAGCTTAATTTGTAATGGCCAGAACTTGGAAGCAACCTAGGTCTCCCTCAACTTAGGAATGGACAAAGAGAGTGTGGTACATTTACACAATGAAGTGTTACTCAGCTGTTAGAAACAAAAACACCAAGAAATTTTAAGGGAAATTGATGGAACTAGAAGAAAAATCACCCTGAGTGAGGTAGCCCAGACCCAGAAAGACACTAATATAAATGGATATTAGCTGTAAAATAAAGGGTAACTATGTTACAATTCACAGACACTGAGAGACTTGGTAACAAAGAGGGTTCATGTGGGTACTCCCAGATCTCCCTGGGAAGTAGACTGAGGATAGTGAGGATTTGAACATGAGCAATCATGTTGGGGGTAGGAGGGAGAGTACGGAAAGAGACTACTAGAAAGGGGTGGCATCTCCCAGGAATCTACAAAGAGGATCCCAATTAAGACTCCTAGCAACAGAAGATATATAGCCTGAACTGTCTAATTCCTATGACCAGGTAAGACTTCAAGTGGAGGGAATGGGACATCAATCCAGGAAGATAATCTTTGACCTTCTGTCTGCTCTGACTATGGGATGTGCTGGGGTAAGAATGGCTTAGATATTGAGTGAGTGGCCAAGCAATGACAGGTCTAGATTAAAACCTATGCCAGAGGAGTAAGCCCATCCCTAACACTGCTTGGAGCATGAGGATCCAAATGCTGGACTACCCCGAGAGCTAGGGTGGAACCAAACATGACTCCAGGGGAAAAATGCTAATGTAATGATGCCTAACAGTATTCTGCTGTACACACAGATTGTTGCCTAACCTAATTGTCATCAGAGAGGCTTCATCCAGTAACTGATGAAAACAGGGGCAGATCCACAGCCAAGCATTAGGCAGAGCTCAAGGAATCCTGCAGAAGAAGGGGAGAAAGGATTGAGGAAGCCAGAGAGGTCAAGGATACAATTGAAAAATTCACAGAATCAACTAACCTGGTCTTATAGGGGTTCACAGATACTGACCTGACAACCAGGGAACTTACATGGGCCTAAACTAGGTACGGTGCATTTATGTTACAGTTGTGTAGTTTTGTCCTCTTGTGAGATTCCTAACAGTGGGAACAGGGCCTGTTTCTGACTCTTGTACTGACTTTTGGGACCCTACCCTCATACTGGATCACCTTGCCCAGCCTTAATACATGAGGAGGTGCTCAGGCTTACTGTACCTTGATATGCAGTGTTCTGTTGATATTCATAGGAGACCAGCCCTTTTCTAAACAGAAAAGAGTAGGAGTGGATTGGCCAGGGGTGGGGGTGGGGAGTGGTAGTGGTGGAGGGGGAGATTTGGAGGAGAGGAGGGAGGTGAAAAATAAAATGGTAAAAACTAATAAAATAAAATAATAAATAAATAAATAAATAAATAAATAAATAAATAAATTTAGTATATGCCTCAAGTCTGCTATGACTAACTAGGCTATTTCTCCTTCTGAAGTAACATCAGCATCATCACTAGCTGCTCCTCAATATTTGTGGTAGTGTCCTCTTCCTATGATATCAAGATTTTCTTTCTGTTTATTTTCTATAAATTTGAGATTCAAATTTTCCTGATAGGTATAAACTTTCACATTCATATTCTTTATGTCACACTCTCTCAAATTCACCCTATATGTCAGAATCATCAGAAATTTCACAGAGCCCATCAGTATGCTTATACTACAGTGTTGATTTGTCACTGTTTCCATTCATCATTGGAGGAGCTCATTAAAAGCCATATTGCCCTTCAGAGGCCCTCATTCATCATGATGGGACAATAGGCAATATTTCAATGCTACAGATGTACAGCTGTGGAATAATTTTAATTCATTCACTAATTTAGACAATTCTGAATTCTTGTTTCAAGTTTTTCTCCACTCACCACATACCAGAAATACTGACAAAGTACACTTACATGATATTAGTAATATTGATTTCAGAGATTGAACAGTGGTGTCTATAAGTCTGATCAAAATTATGCATGGTAGTTAGGAATACACCAGGGAAGAGAGCAAAGCAGACAAACTCAGGAAAACCTTGTCTTTCATATGCAAGGGTCATTCCCAAAGACAAATTCCCGGTGTTACTTCATATACTCAGCGACATTTTATCTTGTCAACACATCAGTTACCTTGGTAGATGTAATGCCTTAGCAGTTTATACTTAAAAGTTTGTAGATGTAATGTCTTAGCAGTTTACACTTAAAACTTTGTAGAAACATATTGATACTTTTTAATTTGCAGTGTTTCTGTATGACCGAAAGATACATGGATATTTTGGGATACATGTATAACTATTTCTATCCTAGTTATCTTGAACAATTTACATCATAGTTAGGGGGTTAAGTAGAGATGTGAGAACATTTAACCTTTCCCAGTGTTAAACTACTTTCCTTAGATGAAATTTTAAAAAATATGATATTCTTTATTTTTATTTTTTGTAATTCAATTGAACAGTTATTGACATAAACTTTGTGGATTACAATGTTGTGTCCCAATGTCAAAGGTTAGACATGCCTCTCAAACATCTCTTCAGTATCTACACCTAGACACTACACACACACACACACACACACACACACACACACACACACACACACGGGGAAAGAGAGACTTCAGAGCACTCAGATATGAATGGGATAATCTCATCAAATTCCTCCCCTCAGAACTCAGAGAAACTGCCAGAAGAGGAGGCAGAAAGAATGTAAGAGTCAGTGGTGATAGAGGACACCAGGAGAACAAGGCACTCTAAATTAACCAGGTAAAGGTCATATGAAGTCATAGAGATGAGAGCAGAATGGTTAGGGACTGCTTGGGTCTGTAACATGTCCTCTGCATTTATATATGGATTTCTGTTTAGTGTTATTTTGGGATTCATGAGCATGAGAACAACTGGGTCTCTAATTCTTATGACTTCACTTGGGATAAAAGCCTTTTGTTGATTTGCTTTGTCCAACTTGGATATGATTGTCTTTGATTTATCTTCTTACATCTTTATTATATTTTTATATCTTAAAAAATAAATGTTTATTCTTCTAACTGACATCTTGCTTCCCATAAGACTATCTGGGTATATGGAAACTGGAACTAAAGATTGATAATGTTGATGTTGACAAACCTTTTGAAATCAAATTACCAACCTTGTATAAAGTATTTTAGAGAAGTATTTGGAGCAATAGAATAATTTAAAGTTTTATAAACCAATATGCAAGTTATCCGGTGATCTCCAACCTAGTTAACTTGGAGATTAGTACAATATTTCTATCTATAACTAGAGTTCCAGTTTAGCAATGAAAGAATGTCTTAGGATGTTGTCTTTAGCAAATTTTTCTCTCCTACTTTCATATTCAGTTTTTAGTCAGTATCATTACCTTATGTTGAACATATAAATATAATTTTTACAATATTTCATATTTTCTACAAATAGTAATAGTTATTTTTATGAACAGTAATTTTCCTACAAACTTGAGAAAAATTAGCTATTATTTCCCATATGGAAAAATGAAACATGACTTATACTTCAATAGGAAAGATTTGTTTTTGTACAATATTTGAATATTAATCTGTCATTGACTTGTGTATATTTGTGGCAGTTTTGAAAGTAAGGTTGCAGTGAATAAAATGAATGTTGAACATTAGTGGATTAATGTCATATGTCTGAGAAATGGAGACATCAATCATATATTAAAGCAGAAAATATGATTCAGTTACCATTTCTTTCTGTAGAACCATGAAACCTATAGTCATTCACAACTATGGAAATAATAAATCACAGTTGCTAGTGCATTTGGCAGTCTGAGTGTGCATGTATGTGCATATACTCCCTATGCTATTATTAGTAGGTAATAGTATAAGAGTAAATTTAGAAAATCTTTCATAATGTCTAATGTGGTAAACTTTTTCAATACCTAGACTATCAGGATGGTAAGAACTCTGCTAACATTTTCTTTAGGGACTTCTGTATTATTTTGCAGTTTTGATTGGAATTTTTTTACTCTTTCCAACTATTTCTATCAACTTAAAATTTCTTTGATCTATTCTATCACTGTCCAGTTGATGGTTTCCATGGAGGTAGCATGGCTTTGCATTAGTGCTGTTCATAGTCGATATGCCACAATTTTGCATTTTTTATTCTAAAGGTTGGATATTTATACATTTATGTCTCTTCAACACTAACATGGCATAATATCAGAATAGTGTGCAAAAAACCTGAGGTAATGAGATCTGGTCTTATTATCTATGAAAAGATAAATACATTTATATATTAATGATAGATATAATCCATTAATAATATAAATTATATTAAACATTATCCATTAAGAATATGTATATACATGTAATTTCATCATTTTTGGCAAAATTATTAATCTGTTCAATAAACAAAATAGGTATGCTCAAAGGATATTTTAATGAAATTTTATGTCATTCTGAAGCTTATAAAAGTGTGGTTTCAGTTAGGAAGTTTCAGTCTCTCCCAATCTTTATAAAATAAGAAACAGAGGTTTCTTGATAACATCACATATTCCAACAATGCTTTCCCCAACCTGCAGGAGCTACCAAGGTATCTTGGTTAAATTCTAATTTGAATAATTGAATTCTGCCTGCATATCTGACTTCTTCCATTTCCTTTCATTCTAATCTTATTTCCTCTTTTGAATTGATGACTGTTGCAGCCAGAGCCACTAAGGCTGTGTAACAGCACAGGAAATTATTACCTGTGCTGTTGTGACATGTGTGCTACCCCAGTCTCCAGTTCCCTTTTCAATTGTAACTTTTGTGCAACTTCCACATTCCTTGATTTCAGTTTGTAAGGGAAAAAAATAAACTCAAAAAAAAAAAACTTCTCTCATGCATTTTCTATTAAAATAAGTATTTCCTACTGTAAGCTAAGGTACAATTTTTCCCTAAAAATACATAAGAGTTAAACTATACTTTTAAAGTTTTCATGGTATTTTCGGGAAATCAAGGCTTACTAAAATATTATTTATTCACTTTATTTCAAATCTTATCCCCCTTCTCATAATCTCTGAGAACATTAATTTGATGCATTGCACAGAGCACTTTGTATGAGGCATACATAATAAATAAGTAGCTGTGTGCCTAACTCAACCTCAAAACAATCACATGCCTCATCTGTATGGAGGAAACCAATACCTTTATTACACAAAGTTCAGTTGCTCTGAGATCAGTTCATTTATTTCTATAAAATGATCCTTCAGATAAAGTCATGTGTAGTTCATGTCGATGGCAGCAAACCTTAATTTATCCACATCATTTTCTGTGCCCTCATATGTTGGCTCAAAAAAAAAAAAGAAATCTCATTTCTTGAACGAGGTTTAGTTACATGGATCATATGGTGAAATAATTTAAGCTTTGTATTTTCACACAGGTGAGCCATAGATCCTTTCCTGCTTTGAGAGGACATGCATTCAACACCAATATTAATAACTGTGGGTTTGGAGAGAAAGAAACTATAACACTCATTTGTATGTCTCCATAAGTTTCAAAAATCAGCTATTTCCAGTTTTTTTCTAGATTTGTTTTCCTTGTGTTAATTGTTTGAAAATTTCATACATGTGTGCAAGGTGTCTAGGTCATATCAATGCTGACTGTCTCCTCCCAACTTCTCTAATCACACAACACTTCTCTGCCCCAGCTTCATGTCTTTTTAAAAATGTTCTGTGTGCTTTTCTCAGTCTTGGTTTCTTAAAGTTTTCATTATAAAGATTTTTCTCTTCCTTGGCTAGGTTTATTTCCAAGTATTTTTTGAGTGGTGCTGGTGGTGGTTTAATAAATAAGACACCTTGATTTTCACTGCCTTATTTGCAACTCTATTATGTTTATTTCCAATGTCCTTTTAGCTCTTAGGATCATGTTCCTCCTATAAAAAATAAATAAATAAATAAATCTGATGTTTTATTGGTGAGGAATTTATATTTCATTTTACAGTGCCGGAACATCCCTGTTTACTGAGGCACTTGTTAAACTTGCCATTCAAGAGCCTGCCACTTCTGGCCCTTCGTTTCATGCACGAGAAACAAAACTAAAAAATGGAGAGCAGTTATTTTTTTAAAACGCATATTATCTTTCAGAGGATTAATGCTGGTTTCTAGGAGTTCTTTCCTGGTCTTGAGTGCTAAAACAAAGTTAACATAATTAGAAATCATTTTGTACAAAAGACATCACTGACTCTGAGGCAAAAATAGTACAAATTTTTAATTTTTACTTGCTTAATAATTTGTAATTAAAGCAACAGGAGCACACATAATGATAAATGTATATGTATATATTGCTTATTTGCTCAGTATAGCAGCTAACTCTTCTAGGTTCTGGTAGGAGAGACAATGACCACAGTTACAGAAACTGAGTATACATATAAAACACAAGATCTTATATCAAATAAAATCTAAAACACACACACATATAAGAATGAGAAAACACAAAAATTACTGATATCACCTGACATAGAATAAATATCCAAAATAATTTTGCTATTATATCCTGTGCATAACTCTCTTACTCAGTATTCTCTGTATAATTTACCCTGCCCTTATACTATAATATTTCCATGCTTTTCAGTATACCCTCCACCATAACACCATCCACATTTCAAAGAGTTATTACTTTTATGAAATTGTAACCATAAGCTAAATTGTACTTGGATGGATTTACCAATGCTCTTCCACAGAGAATTGTAATTTTGTAAAAATATCAATTTTTAGAAAACAACTTAAAAAATTCATGTTTGTATGAATGCCGACAAATAAATACCAATCTGGAAATGATAGGTAATTAATAGAAAAGATAACTTTTAGATATTTATTTTCTTATAAGTACAATAATTAGGAAATGTCAATACAGTTAAAATTAACACAGAGTTATATTTTTATTATTGTCTGTAATGACTTTGCCATTCAAATACTGAATTTAAAATATTTCTTCCTGCTTATTAGCAGATTCAAAAAATACATTTTCCAAAATATCTATTAAATAAATAAAGATGAGATATACCTCTCACCACATTAAAGAAATAAAGGAAATATTATAGCTATTATTAAGAAAAATATATTTACAGTGAATAATTATTATAATAGCATTGTATTAGAAATGAATATATAAGTTAATGCATATCACATATGAGTATATGTACAATGTCCTTTCCTATAGCTGTACCTAATAATTGCTTACTATGTAGATTGATATATTTTGCCCAAAGTTCAAATGAGACATGACAATAAATATTGAAAGCCACCAACGACATGCATCACATTCTATGTCACCAAGCAGAGCTATCTAGTTAAATAAAAATTCTTATAATAAATAGATGTCATATATATATATATATATATATATATATATATATATATATATATATATATTTCAAAACAAGTTCTCTGTGTAACAGCTCTTGCTAAAACTTCTTATCAAAAATTAAGAAATATGGGCTGGAGAAATGGCTCAGTCGTTAAAAGCTAGGCTCACAATCAAAATTAAGAACTACAAGCTAATGACTCAACACATTAAATGGAACATGAGGCTCTTCTGATAGCAGGATCCTCAATCACTGCTCCAGGGCACACACCCAGGAAGGTGATGCTGAGGTGGACGTAACACAAGCTTTGAGATCATCCTCTCCTGTGGAGTGGGAAGTCCACTGGTTTCTGGTGGGGTATCATTTGCTGTCAGATGGTTCTTTTTCCCGGATAACCAGTTCTAAAATCATTTAGCTATCCAGTTTATATAAAATATTGGCAATGCTTAAAGTAATGGCTAATCCTGTCCTGTTCTGGCTTTATGCTGTAATTACTGATTTTATGATTATTATCATACTCTGTCTTCACTACATATTATTTATTTGTTCATATTTATATAGATATTACAGGTGGGAGGAAGGTGAAGTTAGTTTTCTCAAAAAAAAACATTTCAGGGAGTTTCTGTTGGAAAACTATCTTGGATCTATCCAATATTAAGACCTTCACACTGTCTATTATACATGCTGAATAAGTGTCCATTTTCATTGTCATTGGTACAAGAGAGCTTGTTCTTTTCCTTGACTATTTCCAAACATGGTTATGGGATATAAAAATATCAATATGGAAAAAACGCCATATTTGATTTTAATGCTGTGATATCATAAACATTTTTTCTTAAATGATTGGGACTAAAATTATCTCAATCAATATTCATATGTGTTGTGTAGATTTGGCAAGTAGATATAGTTATTTAAGTAGACAAAACTGCCTTGGCATATTATCTGAAATAATATCCATAATCAAAAGATGACAGACATATTCTGAACAAGCCAAGTTGGTTAGATACACTTTATTTCTTTTTATATTCTATGTTTATAATTTTATTTAAAAGAAAATCATTACTATTAGAAACTATACATGTTTTTTAATTATTCCTATTACTACCTGTCAAGGAACATGAGTGTTTACTGTGGATTTCTATAATGAGAGTGAAATTCTAAGATAGTATTTCAAGAGGAGGAGGGGAGCAGAGACAGTGTCTGTGCTAAACTTCGCTAAAAAAAATGTAAGAACAAACCATCTTCTCATTTCTTCAAAATAATGTGAGCTTAATTCATGTGATGCAGACTGAACTGCATATCAATCTGAATCCCATTAACTCCTGTGTACATAATAAAAACAAAATTAATCACCTAAAGTATGAAAAGTTTATTTGAAAAATGGACATAATAGCCTTATTTTGTAGACATTTTATGAAGACCACAGCATAAACTATTTAAGGTTATTCTGGAATTCTTGAGACGTGTTTATAATTAAACATATGGTCCATTAAAATAGTTCTCTCATGGCCATCCACCAATTTGAATTTTCCCAGTACAAGAGAATTATTCAAATTTTAATCTTCAAAGGTGGAACATCCGATTTTTTTTATTAGAAAGTACATTATCATTGTGTGTGGAAATCTTGTCTCTCTAATTTTAAACAAGAAATCCTAACTTTAATTTATTCTTCATAATAGTTTTTAAAATATAATGGATTGCCTTATAAATGCTCTTGTACATGTATATGTATATACATTCCTAAATATAACTTGCTCAGTATGTATAATGCTACCTGTATGTATGATTTCAAGGCTGACAATTTGGTATTGTATAACCAGTTCCTGTATACTCCCACAATAAGACTATGTCAGACTCTTAATATCCTTATTATTAAATCCAAATTATTATATAAATGTGTTTATACACAGATACATATGCATGTTTAGAAATTTAAAATATACTACAGAATCTTTCATGATGAAGTAAAAAGATATAACATTCACCAGGTGCTATATTTTGAGCATTAAATGTCACTTAATTGTTCAGATATTAATGTTTCAATACCCAGTGTGAAGGAGGTAGAAAGGTTAGGAGACTGGATCTACAAAGAGATTTGTTGTCACTGAGAGAATGTCCTCGATGAAGATATTTTGTGGAATAGAATATTTGTTTAGTTATGTAAAGTTGTGTTGCATTTGTTTATACTGCATTTGTTTAACTATGTAGAGATATGTTGCTGTTTAACCTTGCCTGCCTAAGGCATCTGATTGATGTAATAAAAAGCTGAATGGCCAATAGCTAGGCAGAGGTGGAATAGACAGGGCTGGCAGACAGAGAGAAAAGGGAGCCCAACCAGTCAGAAATGGAGAAAATAAGAAAGCAGGTTGGAGAGAACATAGATGACATAAAGATGACTTGGAGCAGCATATAGATTAACAGAAATGGGTTATTTCAAGTTACAAAAAAGCTAGCTAGAAACAAGGCTAAGCTAAGGCCGAGCGTTCATAATTAACAATAAGCCTCTATTTCATGATTTGGGGGCTGGTGGTCCATAAAGCCTGCTACAGGGATATGGGGATCCCATTCCCTCTTTTTCTTCCATGGATGCAGCAAAATGTTAGGCCATGTACCTAAGCATATACTCTCATTGTCAAACGGCTTCATTTTTAGAAGTCTAAAATAATAGTGTCCATATAATCTTGAACCAAAACCTACAAATATATAAGACAAAGTGAACTTTTACTATTGGTATGAAAAGTACCTCCAGTATTTTTGTTTACAGTGCCAAAAATATTGAGAAACATAAGGTAAACTAAATCTTTTCATAATAAGCTGGCTTTTTTGAGTTTGGCTTCTATATAAGCACAAAAAATATTGCTTTTCTAGAATTTAAATCTTGTTCTCAACAGCAGTTCATGCTGTCCACATATTTGGAAGACATTTGATTCTGATTCATAGACCACCTTTTCCATTTGATTTCTGTCCGAAAAGTGCACGAACTGTCATCCACAGTTCCGCCCTGCAGACCTTTCTCCTCTCTGTATTCCTATTCAGAACACTGCTACCCATCATTTGACAAGATACAAAATGTAATGGTCATAAAAAAATTGTCTGCTAACTTTCACTCCTGACAATTTTTCAAAAGGCACATTAAAAAATAATTGGAGAGAAACTGCACAGATTTTTAAAATATATTGAGTCATTTTTCTTCAATGCTTGACTGGTCAGCTTGCAAGATACCATTCTCTCCATTATTAACAAGCCAGCACTCGCTTTACCAGAAGAAATAGTGCTGTGCTGCACTCAACTTTCTCTTAGGGTTTGTTGCAATAGGCTGCTGATTTATGTGTTAAGTCAGCAAGTAAAATAATCTTTTAGCACATGACTAGTTTATGTTTCCAATTTTATCCTTTATTTATAAATACTTCCCTTCCTTAGCCTAAAACTACCACAATAAATACCAACTGAAGTTTAAGTAATGAGTATTGTAAGATTTGCTTCTGTATATTCTAATCAACATTCTAATGATTTAATAACATACTTGGGGATTGAAATGTTGCATAGTCCTATTCTCAATCAATCATAGACCATTTAATCATACTAGGTCTCAGAGGACATATTTAACAATCATCTAAATCTCATAGGAGATTGTAAGAAAGTTTAAACACACCATATTTACTTAGTGCTATGATTTGGTAAAATTACAAAACTGCTCTCTCTATATGTACTATAAATCAAGCACACACACACACACACACACACACACACACACACATATTTGATTTTGATAAAAATTTAATCCAGTTAAGCAAGTGGTCTACACTGAGCAGCACCTCCATCCAAAAACAGAAGTTTAATAAACTAAATTTAGAGTTTCCACAATGAAAAGCAAAACTTTTACCTCAATTGGAGATCCACAAATTAAAGACAAATACCAAAAATTCATAAGGAATTTTATTAATGTATTAAATGCATAATCAGAACATGATTTTATTAGAGGCTATAGATATGAAGATTATTTTGTGCTATATGTACAAATTATATCTGATTATATCAATAAATAAAACCATTTTTAATAATTTAAAGAATTGCTACTATTCTAGAAAATTTTTATATTTGTGAAGTAGAGTAACAGAATTATTGCAATCATTAAGACTAAATTATATCCATAAGTTTAAAACATACCAGTATGTATGTCATCTTTAAATGAAGGAAATTATATTTTGTCATAATAAATAGTATAAAATGTTTTGCAAGATACAAAAATTTATCTTCTAACTCAAACATACAAATGAAACTGAAAAATTCTGTTAGGAATTTTTTTTAAGTTTCCACATATATTTTTAGAGAAACTCTCAAGAAATTAAATAATTCAAATGAAGGATTGAGTGAAGAATATTAACCAATTCCCATGATGAAATAACAGTCTCTGAAATGTGATGCAATGGCCTTTTACCATGCCTCATGCATCATCTACTTCAAATTCACTGAGTATGTTAAGCCCATGCTTTCCAAAAATGTCTTAGCAGAGCCAGTCTGTCTTTAAGAACATTTCTGGAAAACAATTTATCCTTTCTTGAAATGAATATTAAGTGAATTGACATCTTGGGCTAAGTGATCTTTGGGAAAATATTCAGCAGATTCTTTTCTGGGTTGTCTTCAAATAAATCAGGCATCTACTTTTGTAAAGTAATAGTAGAATCAAATTCAAAGCCCCTAAAGGCAGACACCATAAGAAGGTTTTCAGCAAATTCAGATTCCAATGTATTAAAAAATACCATGTAATATAAACACATATAAATTTGTTTTATAGTGCTATGCAATTGCGTATATATTTAATCATATCTAGTAATGTAATTCTGGAACCTTTAGGATCTTGTGGAAATATATGAGAAGGAAGATGCTATCAAATCATAGTAACTTTGTTTCATTAAGTGTGAAGAAGAACTACAGCACTGACTCCGAAAATCTTGGTTCTGTGTTGGTGAATTTCTTATCAGCTTGACACACAATGAGATCATCTGGGTCAAGGATATCTGGGTTGAGAAGGTGCCGCTATCAGATTGGTCTGTATGTAAGTCTGTAGGGGCATCATTTTGATTAATGGTTAATGTGTAAATGACAAGTCCTCTGTGCTGTGAAACCCCTGGAGAGGTGGTCCTGTGCTGTATGAGGAGGCATGCTGAGCAAGCCATTGAAAGCAGCAGTGTGAACAGCATCCCTTTTCCCAGTTTCCATTTGTGTCTCCCTTCATCAGTTACTTCTGAAAACCAGTTTCATTCTGATTATTACTTGTGTAAACACACAGAGTTTAATTAAACCTGTACCAACAAACTGAAAAACAAATTTCAGTGTTTACAAAAAAAATGGCCTACAAAATGTGATAACTGCAAACATTTTTTTCTCATTTATTACATTGTCACTTTTTATATATCTAAGAATTTAGAAGGTAATATAGCCAAATATGCACATTGAATTCAGGCTAGGTGCATTTGTTTGGGATATATGAATACTCATTATCCCCTATACATATTGGAGAGAAGTGGTACTTGAAGAATTGTCAGCTTATACCAATATTACAGCAGTGAAATTTCTGGAAAAACAAATTAATTGTAACTACAGCAATGAATCCGTGTTAACGGTAAAAAAAAAAAAAAAAAAAAATTTGTAGGATAAAGTAGAAGTTGCAGTTAGTCGTTATAGTATCTAGAGAAATGTGATGATAAAACTGAAGAACAGAACATGGTAACTTTAGCAGAAGATTATCAAAGCTATTTATTAAACACATAATTTGGATTCACTGTGGTTTGGAAATAATATGTGAAAGACATACTTTTGCTTTACACATTACAGTAAGATTTGTGAATTGGAGTTGTTAATAGCAATAGTGATATAAGCTAAGATATACACACAATTAAAATAATGATTCTCAGAAATATAACATCAGGAAGAAAAATACTGGGGAAATCATAGTAATTCAAGACAGGGAAAATAATAGGTTGAAATAGATGGTATCAGTTAGACTTGAAATGGTGGCTATCTGGAATTGCCAAATTTCAGAAGACAATGAAATGTTACCATAGAGCTGCCAACAATAATCCTGCAGGTTTCTGGTGCCATTACCAAATACAAGAGCACTAGGAAGAGAGGAGAGTAAGCAATAAACTCAGATATAAAGATTCCAAATAGATTTAACTAAGATGTTTATACTAATAAAACTAATCAATGTAGGCAGGACTAGCACACTGTGAATAGCACCATACCCTAGGTAATGGGTTTGAAACCGTTTAACAGCAGAGAGATACAGCTGAACAAAAGCAAACAAGTGAAAATTTAAGCATTCATTTCTCTCTGCCCTCGATTGTGGATGTGAGGGAGCAGCTGCCTCAAATTCATGCTGCCGAATTTGAATGTGAGCTCCCCACAGTGATGAACTTCAAACCAGAATTGTAAGCTAAAATAACCCTTTGACAGTGAGGGTGGGGAGAGAGGAAGAGAGGAGAGGGAGAGGGAGAGAGAAAGAGATTTAACAGATCATATAGATTATTTGGCAATGATATGATTAGAGAAAAAATGATGCCTTTGGCAAAGCAAGTGTTAAGAAATGAGACAAAAGTAAGTCACAAAATAGGACTTGCTGATGAGCCAATGGGACCACACATCATTGCACTAAAACGGGGCAGTAGTTTTAAGTCTTGTCTGAAGGATGTGGAGATACACTGTAAAAGGAGACTTACTGAAATGTCTGCAGTTATTAAATATGTCCACATGTAGCTAGAGTTTTCCTGCCTTGCTCAGTCAGGACAAATCTCTCTCACCCGCCAGTCCCACAGCCTTCAGACCCAACCAAGTAAACACAGAGACTTATATTGGTTACAAACTATATGGCCGTGGCAGGCTTCTTGCTAACTGTTCTTGTAGCTTAAATTAATCCATTTCCACAAATCTATACCCTGCCACGCGGCTCATGGCTTACCGGCATCTTCACATGCTGCTTGTCATCGTGGCGGCTGGCAGTGTCTCTGACTCAGCCTTCCACTTCCCAGCTTTATTCTCCTTCTTGTCCCGCCTATCCTTCCTCCTGCCTGACTACTGGCCAATCAGTGTTTTATTTACCAACCAATCAGAGCAACACATTTGCCATACAGAACATCCCACAGCATCCACAAGTTCTTTCATCCAACAATACTATGTTGTTTGTAAATTTTTTCCCTGTACAGCAGGTGGGTATTAAAAATACTTCACTTTGAAAAAGTAATTCCTACTTCTTTCTGTTAACTGTACATTAAATAGAAATATGAGGAGATTAAGAAATGCTGTGGGAAATGAATCTAAGCTTTTGTTCATTGTCAAGATGTAGTGGCCAAGAATTACAATGGACTTGTACATACACACACACACACACACACACACACACACACACACACACACGAAAAAAGCAAACAAAACACCATGAAATTGTTCTATCCTGACAGAAGAATTTGAAATATTTTGTCAAAATGATGATAAACAGAATTTTCATTCAGAAAAAAAGAACACATTCGATTTACCTGTTTATTGGCTTTGGAGAAAATGTGTTTCCAAGCTGGGTAGATTAGCTTCAAGCTCACAATCACCTGCCTTAGACCCTTGCAAGCTGGAATTTCATCATACATGAGGATAATGGTTTTTGTGTAAACCATTTAACACTTTGTATCCATAATTTATATAGTACTGAAAATAGTATGAGTAGACTAGATGAGTAAACTAGGGAAGCCTTGTTTTAAAATACTGTTTTTGTTGCTGGAAGGATGGCTCTGCAGGTGAATGAACTTGTAGAGGCCTGGAAGGCACACATTTGATCCCTGACATCCAAAAGTTGACCCCTGACCTATATAGTTCACAGTAGCATTCATGTACAGACACACACACACACACACACACACACACACACACACACTAAATAAATAAATAAATGAATAACAAAAAGTAAGTTTTAAGATTATTTTAAATGTTTCTAGTAAGACTATAAAATTTTTGAAAAAATTAGTTATTACAGATTAAACCTTATTTGTAATTGCAGTGCAAAAAATTCCATCAGGGAACCAAATGTGTATATTTGTACATTTGTCATGTGAACAAATATGTATGGCTTTAAATATTCAGCACACTGAAAATCCAGTGTAAACAACAAAACAATGAATCTGGCAGAAACTTCAGTAAATGTTGCAATATTCAATTTAGTTTGTAATTGAACTACAGTATAGCAGGGATGACTTCCTTTCTTTAGATTATTTTACTATGTACACACACACACACACACACACACACACTCACACACACACTCACACACATACACACACACATACACACACGCATACACACACACATACACACACACATACACACACACATACACACACACACACATACACACACACATACACACACACATACACACACACATACACACACACACATACACACACACACATACACACACACATACACATACACACACACATACACACACTCACACATACACACACACACATACACACACACATACACACACACACACATACACACACACACATACATACACACACACACACACACACACACACACACACACGTATATGTATAGTACAAGGGTCTCCTGGAGCCCTGCATCCTAGCCTTTTCTTTTGTTTCTACATAGGAATTCAATTATGAACACTCTTGACTACAGAAACTGTTAATCTACCTGAAAACTAGCTTTACAGATTTTTCAACAATTCTTTCATTTAATTAACATGATTTAAAATAGCTAACTAGTAAAAATTGGACTAGTGAAAATTATTTTTCATTTTCTCTCTTTTAACAGTAAAGTGTATTACTGTTCCCCTGCAAACAGAAGGCATAATAAATAGTATGTTAGATGAGAAACAATTTTAACTTTCGTTTGAATGTAGGTATTAAAGGCCATATAAGATATATAATACCTATGATACAGTTGCCTTTTGACATGTTATTTATTTTTGTTTTTTATTTTTATTTTCAGGTAAATTCATTTGTCTGGTGCATTTTTATTATCCGAGTTACAGGGCTATGCTCACCAAAGCACTGTACAGACCAAATCAATATTCAATATATTTCCTCTATATTTTAAACTGATAGTTTTATTGATTCACTTGCTAAATTTAGATTACACTAGGCTCTGAATAAGATTTATACATTTGATAAGGGTCTAATGCTATTCTGCTACATTGAGATATTAAAAATTTCCAGAAAATTTTATTGACTAAGATGTCACTTTTTATTGTAGATTCTTGGCACCTTTGTTAAAATGAATTTATTGTAAATGTTTAAGTTCAGGTTTGATACAATTTTTACCCATACGTGTGCTTGTGTGTGTTCATGTTTATAATGATAGGTACATGTGTGCCACAGACACAAGAGACTATTGAAACCCAACACAAAGTCTTCACCTTGTTTGAGGCAGAGCATCTGTTTAATTTCTGGAGAGTCTCTTGTCTTCCTCTCCCATCTATGACTGCTGGGATTATAGACAGGATCTATTATTACATCTGGCTCTGTATATTTTCTAGCAATTTGTGCTCAGCTCCTTAGCCTCATGGGACGAGCACTTACCCACTAACCTACCTCCTCAGCCCTTTAAATCTCTGCTATATTTAATTATTTTTGTCACTGTAAAGATGTGGAGAAAAGGGAACATGTGTAAACTGTTTAGAGTAGCAGTAGCTAATACTATTCTTACTGTGGAAATGTATAGAAACTAAAAAATTCAGTTATTTACTACATGGTCCACCAATTCTACTTATGTATGTATATAAATGATTTGAAATCAGTATATCAGAAATGTCTCAATTTCCATTTCTACTGCAGCTTCTGCCATGATAGCTTCAGTAGGAAATTAACCTAAGACCCAGCGATAGGAGAATAAATAAAGGAAACACACAGACACAAAACTCTTTTTCCTTCTTTTTAAGTTTTGTTTATTGATCTATTTATTTTTCATCCTGGCTGCAGCCTCTGCCCCATCATCCCCCAGTCCTTTTCTCTCATTCCCCCACTCCAAATCCCCAATCCCCTCTTCTTCTGTCTTCATCCAGGAAAAGGCAGGTCCCCTATGAGTATCAATAAAACATAGCACATCGAGTTGCAGTAAGACTAAGCACCTCCCCATGTATTAAGGCTCTGCAAGACAACACAGTATGAGAAGCAGTGCCCCAAAGGCCAGTAAACAGTCAAAGACAGTCCCTGTTCCCGCTGTTAGGATTCCCACAAGAGGACCAAGCTATACAACTGTAACATATATGCAGAGTGCCTAGGTCAGTCTCATGCTGGTTCCCTGGTTGTTGATTAGGTCTCTGTGAGCCCCCTGTAAACCCAGGTTAGTTGATTTTGTGAGTTTCTTGTGGTGTCCTTGACCACTCTGGCTCCTACATTCCTTCTCCTTCTCAGCAGGATTGCTGAACTCAGCCTAATGGTTGGTCTCTGCATCTGTCTCCATCAGTTGCCAGATGATGCCTCTGTGAGGGCAACTTGACTAGGCACTAATCTGGTCACAAGAGATGTCCAGTTCAGGCTACTTATCCACTATTGCTAGGAGTCTAAGCTGGGGTCCTCCCCAGAGACTCCAGGGAGATTCCTCGCACCAGGCTTCTGCTGGATACCAAAATTCCCCACATCAACAGTCCTCCATCAGCACTCTTCCCCTCTCTCCCACCCCCAACCCCATATTCCTAACACCAGTTGCCCTCAGTCCACTCATGAAATCTCTTACATTTGCTCTTCTGAGGGGTATCTCGGTGTCCCTCCATGAATGCTCCTTGTTAACCTAGACCTTCTGGGTCTGTGGATTGTAGCACAATTATCCTTTACTTTATAGCTAATACATGCACTACTTACCAGTGAGTACATACCATGTTTGAATTCCCACCTGGCTGCAGGCCTTGTAGCTGAATGCTGCTGGAAGCTGCAGGGATTGCAATTGCCAATTGGGGCAAAAGTTGCTTAAGGTGCAGCTACTGTGTTGAATGCAAAACAACAGAAGTCATAAGTTTTATGATGTGAAATTATATGCCTCCCATATAAATTAACAGAAGTGGGCTGAGTTTAAGTGTAAGAGCTAGTCAGTGGGAAATCTGAGCTAATGGCTAACAAGTTTTAATTAATATCAATCTCTGTGTATTTACTTTGCTCTGAGTGGCTGAGGACTGGGAGGACACAGGAAAACTTTCAGCTACAGGTACTGAAATTCTAAAAACTCTATAATGTAAAAATGTGGTGTTATTTTAAATAAGTTCTTCCTGAATATATTCAAGATAAGATGTGATTAATCATACTGGATACCAAGTTTACCACAACAAACCGAGGACTGGTCTACATTGGAATGTTACCAGTTACTGGTATGAGAAGACACATATACCCAAGATTAGTGTATTATGAAACTAGCAACAGACATTTGAATTTATTTGGCCACAAACCATAAGACCATAGGCAACAAACGTCTCAAAATTGTGTTGTGAAGACAGATGGTTGTAAAAGATACCTATACCAAAGTATTCAGTGGTATATGGATGATGAGTAAAATTCCAAGTGGGATTTATAGAATAAAACTACCCAGTAAATGGTTATCACTCAAAAGATAGCATTGTAAATAAAAGGACATGTGAAGACCAGGAAGTGTGAGTTTTCAGAAGTACAAAGGACTAGTTCAGGGAAAAGAAACAGACTGATCATATTATAGGAGAAAATCAGGAGAAGGTGGCATCCCTCAAGCTAAAAGAACATCTACTTCCCAATAAGAAAACTGGATCATTAATATCCCAAATTATTCCAAAGTAAAGCAAAATGAGGGGGGATTAGAAGTATTTCGAAGCTAATATTACAGGTTTGTAGATTTTCTAATAATAACTTCAAAGGGTTGGCAAAAAGCCTAGAAAGCACACATATTGACATAATGGTTGTTTCTTACCAGCTGCTGCAGTTACTCACGAATGAGTAAAACCTCTTGCACTTGAGAGTTGTCCTGGAAATGGGCTGAGGGAATGTATGTGGCATGTAAGAAAGCAACTAGATGAGTTTGTGAAAAGTCCGAGCACTTGATCTGGAATCCATCAGTCATCTTACTGTGAAATTTATTATTTATTAGATACTATTGTTGATGAAATAGAAATAACAGAATATAGGAGTATAAAAACATATGAAATAGGATTATAATTGAAAAAAATTCTGATAATGTAACAGTTTAGAAATAAAAGAATAGATATAAGAAATAAAAAGACATACTTATGATTATAATATTTATTAAATCTTGTATATGTCTTTTTGTTCTAGAGCTTTTAGGTGTGCTGTTAAGTTCCTAGGATGATATCTTTCCAGGTTTTTTATGTAGGCAATTAGTAATCTGAACCTGCTTCTTAGAACTGCATTCATTGTGCCCTGTATGTTTGGGTATGTTGTATATTCACTGTTTAAAATCTAGAAAGTATTTTATTTCTTTCTTCATTTCTATTTGACCCATTTGTCATTCAGTAGGGAGTTGTTCAGTTTCCTGGAGGTTGTAAGCCTTTTGTTGTCTCTGCTGTTGTTGATATCTTTTTCTAACCTGTGGTAGTTTTATAGGACACAGTGTAATATTTCAATTTTCTTTTACTGGTTGAGACTTGCTGTGTGTCCAAGTATTTGATCAATTTTGGAGAAGGTTCCATGAGGTGCTGAGAAGAAGGTTTATTTTTTGGGGGGAGATGCTCTCTACCAGTTTGTGGATTTTGTCCTACTGTGATGTGTTAGCTTCTGTTTTTTTCTTATTATATTTAATTGTATTATCATCTCTTTGAAGCTGCTTTGTTTTCCAATAAGAGACAGGAAGTGAGTAGATCTAGATGGGAGGAGAGGTGTGGAGGAACTGGGTAGAGTAGAGGGAAGGGAACTGTAAATCAGGATATAGTATGTGGGAAAATTTTATTTTCAACTAAAGGAAAAAATATATTCTGTGTATGTTATAAACAGGTAGGTAATATGATTCTTCTGTATAAAGCTTCTATACTTTATATAACATTATTAAACAATTTGTTCAGTCAATTAAACCAAACAAACAACCATTGGCTCTTCATCATAATAAACTCACTCAAATTTATCCTCATTTTCCCTTTCCTAAAAGTGACTGAAATCAAGGAATTATTTATACTCTGTCAACATAAAATGTTGAAAGAATTTTAGCTTCATTTACTCACATGCTAACATACGTTATTTAAAATTTTATTAAGTAAAATATAAATAAAATATTTTTCTGTATGACCATTAGGCCCTTGGTCTCTCTCCCTTTCACCAAATGCAAACTGTTAAAACCAACCATACAGGGACAGAAACGTTGAATAGCTTGGCTTTTTCAGATTCCCCAGGAAGAGGGAGGGAATGATAGAAGGTCCACAGTTAGAGCTGGTGACACTACAGTTAGCTCTATTGCTGAGTGTTGTTTCTGGACCATGGTGCTATGCTATTGTAAACCACCCAGGAGACCAATTTAGAACACACCAGTCCTGTATTTACCTGTACAGCTCTGTCAGTTATATAAATCTCTTGTACTGAACATCAGAGAAACTACATATGCTGTCAGACAGGACATCTGGTGGAAATGATGGACAGGTAAAAACCTCCTGTGTCTTTTATTTTTGTCAGTTATTTTGAAGAATTTTTTTTTTTAGCAGTATGTGAGATTTTTCTTTAGTCTATTCATCTTGCTAAAGCTTTTTGGAAACTAACCTGTTAAAACTACCACTTAGATTGAAAAACAATAGATTTGCGGTTAATGCATGATCATAGGATTCTGTTTTGAACTATGGTGTGTTTTATCAATTTTAAATGAAGTGACTTGTAGATTAGATTTATAACTGATTCATCAGTTATGAACAATTTATTATTTTGGAGATGTTTACATTCCCATAAGTTTTGAACCACTATAATCTGTTCGATCTTAAAGGGAAAGAGTGGAATACTTCAAAGCAAATACAGTCCTGAAATACATCAACCTCCTTCCCAATTCTGCCTTTTGCTGGCTCACACCCAAAAGACAGGCCAAGGGATATCAGAGGTGGTGTCACTGCTACAATCCCCTCCATCACTTCTGGAGATTGAGAGCCACCAAGGTTTGCTCAAGCACAGAATGTGAAAGGAACATTCTCAATGGTATGATTCTCGCCACAGGAAATTTGCTACATTATGTGAGAATTTCTTTTTTTTTTGGACCGCAATTAAAGGAAAGCTTCCTTGAATAGTAAGATGACAAAGAGAAGAAATTCATTCAAATAATGAAACAAAACAGTTTTTGAGGCTGGAAAGCACAAAAAACTGTTCATAAGATAACCAAAATTCCAACTCTGGTGTTTTGCGATCCTAATTAGTCTTCACTACAAAAACCTGGAGTCAGACATGGATGGTGAAAGCTGAAGGATCAGAGAAGCAAAGGAACAGCCACAGCCAGCCACCAGAGATGTCTTACCTCTACAAAATCTCAAACCAAATTTGGAAATCCTAGGAATCCCCAGATTGAATGGGACAGGGATCCTGTATCTACCTGCCTTATATTCTTGTTTCCACCTCCCTAGTGCTAGGATTAATGTGCACCAATACCTCCTGGCTCTGTTTCTCTTTTATACTAGTTCAATGTCATGTAGCTCAGGATGGCTTTAAACTCCTGTCAGGCCTTGCATATCTAGTGGCTATACATCATCACAGGAAGGTGTAATCCAGTACTTTATTGTTTTGAAGTTTTTACTATGTAATGTTACATCCTTCACTGCTATTAAATATTACAATACTATTAATTGTAAAAAAAAAGAAAAAAAGAAATGGGCTATAGAACTAAACAGAGAATTCTCAACTGAGGAAACTCAAATGGCTGAAAGACATTTAAGGAATTGCTCAACATCCCTAATCATCAGGGAAATGCAAATCAAAACAACTCTGAGATACCACCTTATGCCTGTCAGAATGGTTAAGAACAAAAACACTGAAGACACCTTATGCTGGAGAGCATGTGGAGCTAGGGGAACTCTCCTCCACTGCTGGTGGGAATGCAAGCTTGTACAACCACTTGGGAAATTGATATGGCGCTTTCTCAGAAAATTGGGAAGCAACCTCCCCCAAGATCCAGCTATACCACTCTTGGGGTTATACCAAGGAATGCTCAATCATACAACAAGAGCACTTGTTCAGCTATGTTCATGTCAGCATTGTTTGTAATAGCCAGAACATGGAAAAAACCTAGATGAACTACAACTGAAGAATGGATAATCAAAATGTGGTACATATACACAATGGAATACTACTCAGCAGAGAAAAATAATGACATCATGAGGTTGTCAGGCAAATGGATGGATCTAGAAAAAATCATCCTGAGTGAGGTAACCCAGACTCAGAAAGACAAACATGGTCTGTACTCACTCATAGGAGGATACTAGATGTGGATCAAGGATGACTAGAATCCTACTCACATCACTAGGGAGGCTACCTGAAAAACAGGACCCCAAGAAAGACACAGGGCTCGCCAAATGATGGAGAAATGGAAGAGATCTACATGAACAGCCTGGACATGAGTGGGGGTAAGGAAAGGCGAGGGTCAAGGAAAAGAGAGCTTGCGGGAGTAGGAGATCCCAGCTGAATCAACAACAGAGAGGGAGGACAAGGAATAGGAAAACATGGTAAATGAAGACCACATGAGAATAGGAAGAAGCAAAGTGCTAGAGAGGCCCACAGAAATCTACAAAGATACCCACACAACAGACTGCTGGCAATGGTCGAGAGACAGCCTGAACTGACCTACTCTGGTGATGGGATGGCCAAACACCCTAATTGTCGTGCTAGAAACCCCATCCAATGACTGAGGAATCTGGATGCAGAGATCCATGGCTAGGCCCCGGGTGGATCTCTGGGAGTCCAATTAGCAAGAAAGAGGGGGGTTTATATGATCGAGAATTGTTGAGACCAAGATTGGATAAAGCACAGGGACAAATAGCCAAACGAATGGAAACACATGAACTGTGAACCAATGGCTGAGGGGTCATCAACTGGATCAGGCCCTCTGAATGGGTGAGACAGTTGATGGGCTTGATCTGTTTGGGAGGCATCCAGGCAGTGGGAACAGATCCTTTGCTCATTGCATGAGTTGGCTGTTTGAAACCTGGGGCCTATGCAGGGTCTCTTGGCTCGGCCTTGGAGGAGGGGACTGGACCTGCCTGGACTGAGTCTACCAGGTTGATTTCAGTCCTTGGGGGAGACTTTGCCCTGAAGGAGATGGGAATGGGGGGTGGGCTAGGGGGAAGGTGAGGGGGGCAGGAGGGGGGAGAACAAATGAATCCATTGCTGATATGTAGAACTGAATTTTATTGCAAAATAAAAAATAAAATAAAAAAAAATCCTTACCCAGAAGGGGGGAAAAAAAAAAGATTTAAGGTAGATTCTCAAACCTCAAAACGTCTGAGTTCAGGTGGGGCTTCCCACTTCAAATGATTCAATCCAGAAAATTTCCTCACAAGAAAAATCTGACTCTTGGGTTTTAGTTAATCAAATATACATATTTTTTCAGGGACCTGGTTTCTCTGAGTATCTTTGAAGCATAGCTTTGAATTCACATTGTAGACCAGGCTAGCCACTAAGTCACAGAGATGTGCCTGCCTTTGCCTCCAGAATGCTAGGATTGAAGGTATGTGCCACCACTGCCTGGCTAACCCATGTATTTATTAAAAAAAGAAAAAAAGAGACAGTGGAGAGGGTAGAGGGAGGGATGAATCTTGAAGAACTCACAGTTGAGGTGAATATGATAAAAATGAGTTGAACAAAATTCTAAAGTATTTTTGAGAAATTTTTAATGTTTATTTTTGCTAAAATCACAGATTGATATCATTAACTGTGAAATTCCAAAAGGAAAAGTGAAAATAGAAGCACACCATAAATTATCTAGAAACAGTGAAATATTGTAGCAAAATTTTTCTTTCTTTCTTTATTTTTTACACAAGTTCTCACTGTCTATTCTAGGCAGGCCTTGAGCTAAAACTCCTCCTGCTTCAGCAGCTCATTCCCTTGGACTCCATGGATTAAAGGTGTGAGCTACCACACCCACCTAAGCAGGAACTCAGGAAACCTTGTTGTGGAGATTTGCTTGTGGATACTGGCCAAAGAGTTAATTCAATCTTCCATCCATTTAGAATACTGCTGGTTACAGGAGCTCACCTACAGCAAGCATTAGTAAAAGCAACATGGGAGGAAGTAGGCGTGGTCCATAGAGAGTATATAAAGACACTCCAGGGGCCAGCCAGGTTCATTCTTCTCTAGACTAGAGAGAGTGTGTTTCCATACCTCCTGGCTCCTAGACTGCTAGATCTATCCCCTCCACACATTGAAGATCATTCCCAGAGCTGAGCTAATATTGTTGTGTCTCCACAACACTGCTGAGGCGAGAGACTATTTCTTGGAGAAATGGAGACAAATATTTCACAGGCCTTCCAGAAAGAACTCACGTGCTTCATCTGTCTGAGCTGCCTGACAGACCCAGTCACCATAAGCTGTGGCCACAGCTTCTGTCGAGCCTGCCTCCAACTTTCCAGGGAAGACATCCAACTTGCTGTCCAATGCCCTTTGTGTAGGGAACCATCTCAGAAGGCCTTGAGAACCAACATTGTTCTGAAGAAACTGGTGTCCATTACCAGACAAACCAGCCTCATGAAGGACCTGAGCTCTGAGGAGCATAAGTGTATGACGCACAAAGAGACAAAGAGGATCTTCTGTACTGAGAATAGGATCTTCCTCTGTCAACTCTGTTCTAATTCCCATGAGCACAGAGGACACAGACACTGCCCCATTGAAGCAGCTGCTGAGAGTCAAATGGAAAGACTTGTAAAGCAAATGGCGTCTTTATGGGAGAAGATCCAAGAGAATCAAGAGAATTTAGAGGCAGAGAACAGAAGGACAACTCTGTGGATGGACTACCTGACTCTGCGGGAAGAAATGATCAGGACAGAGTATGCAAAACTGCACCCACTCCTCTCTGAAGAGGAAGTGCAACACATCGAGTCTATGAGACATGAAGGCCAATGTGTTTTAGAGAAACTCAGGACAAGTGAAGCCATCATGATCCAAAAGAGCAAAGAAATAAGAGAAATGTACCAGGAGATGATGGCAATGTCCCAGGAGCCATATGTGGTCCTGCTGCAAGATTCAGATGACAGGTTCAGAAGGAGTGAGTCAATGCAGCTGAGCATGCCCCCATCTGTGAACAAAGAACTCACTGCTCTACCTATCAATGGACTGACTGAAAGTTACAAGCAGTTCCAAGCTCACATTATCTTTGAAAACGTAACCATACTTCATTCCAAGATGAACATATTTAATGTCATGAGAAGATTCAGCTTCCGACTTCACCATAAGGATAGACCTGCAGATTCTGCTGGATTTTATATTGCTTCCTGGGGATCTCAGAGCTTCATCTCAGGGAAATGTTATTGGGAGATTGATTTGAAGGACTCTTGTGAGTGGGCTGTGGGAGTCTGTAAGGATTCACCGTTAAGGAGTAGAAACCAAATGATTGAATCTGAGGGTGCATTTCTTCTTGTGTGTGTGAAGGAGGGTAATCATTACAGTCTCCTCACCACATGCCCTGTATTCCGGCACTACATAGAGAAGCCACTGGGCCATGTTGGTGTGCTTCTTGATTGTGAGGATGGTTGTTTAAGCTTCCTGAATGTTACCAAGAGTTCCCTCATATACAGGTATCCTCCTGGCACCTTCAGTTACCCTGTCAGACCTTGCGTATCCAGTGGCTATATATGATCACAGGAAGGTGTAATCCAGTACTTTATTGTTTTGAAGTTTTCACTCTGTAATGTTACATCCTTCACTGCTATTAAATATTACAATACTATTAAATGTGAAAAAAAGAAAAGAAATGGGCTGTAGAACTAAACAGAGAATTCTCAACTGAGGAAACTCAAATGGCTGAAAGACATTTAAGGAATTGCTCAACATCCCTAATCACCAGGGAAATGCAAATCTAAACAACTCTGAGATACCACCTTATGCCTGTCAGAATGGCTAAGATCAAAAACACTGAAGATACCTTATGCTGGAGAGCATGTGGAGCTAGGGGAACTCTCCTCCACTGCTGGTGGGAATGCAAGCTTGTACAACCACTTGGGAAATCAATATGGTGCTTTCTCAGAAAATTGGGAATCAACCTCCCCCAAGATCCAGCTATACCACTCTTGGGGTTATACACAAGGAATGCTCAATCATACAACAAGAGCACTTGTTCAGCTATGTTCATGTCAGCATTGTTTGTAATAGCCAGAACATGGAAACTACCTAGTTGCCCTTCAACTGAAGAATGGATAATCAAAATGTGGTACATATACACAATGCAGTACTGCTCAGCAGAAAAAAAAAACATTGACATCATGAGGTTTGCAGGGAAATGAATGGATCTAGAAAAAATCATCCTGAGTGAGGTAACCCAGACTCAGAAAGACAAACATGGTCTGTACTCACTCATAGGAGGATACTAGATGTGGAAAAAGGATGACTGGACTGCTACTCACATCACCAGGGAGGCTACCTGGAAAAAGGACCCCAAGAAAGACACAGAGATCGCCCAATGACAGAGAAATGGAAGAGATCTACATGAACAGCCTGGACATGAGTGGGGTTAAGAAAGGGCGAGTGTCGAGGGAAAGAGAGTTTAGAGGAGTTTGAGATCCCAGCTGGATCAACAACAGAGAGGGAGAACAAGGAATAGGAGACCATGGTAAATGAAGACCACATGAGAATAGGAAGAAGCAAAGTGCTAGAGAGGCCCACAGAAATCCACAAAGATACCCCCACAACAGACTGCTGGCAATGGTCGAGAGACAGCCTGAACTGACCTACTCTGGTGATGGGATGGCCAAACACCCTAATTGTCGTGCTAGAAACACCATCCAATGACTGAGGAATCTGGATGCAGAGATCCATGGCTAGGCCCCGGGTGGAGCTCTGGGAGTCCACTTATGGAGAAAGAGGGGGGTTTATATGAGCAAGAATTGTTGAGACCAAGTTTGGATAAAGCACAGGGACAAATAGCCAAATGATTGGAAACACGTGAACTATGAACCAATGGCTGAGGAGTCCCCAACTGGATCAGGCTCTCTGAATGGGTGGGAGAGCTGATTGGCTTGATCTGTTTGGGAGGCATCCAGGCACTGGGACCAGGTCCTGTGCTCATTGCATGAGTTGGCTGTTTGAAACCTCCGACCCATGCAGTGTCACTTGGCTGGGTCTGGCAGGAGGGGACTGGACCTGCCTGGATTGAGTCTACCAGGTTGATATCAGTCCTTGGGGGAGGGGGGAGAACAAGGGAATCCATAGCTGATATGTAGAACTGAATTGTATTGAGAAAAAAAAAAAAAGAATAAAATAATATCCTTACCCAGAGCAAAAAAAAAGAAAAAAACAAGATTTAAAGGTTTTAAGGTGAATTCTCAAACCTCAAAACTTCTTAGCTTAGGTGGGGCTTCCCACTTCAAATGATTCAATCAAGAAAATTCCCTCACAAGAAAAATCTGACTCTTGGGTTTTAGTTAATCTAATATGTATATATATATATACACATACATACATACATATATATACATACATATATATATACATACATATATATATATACATATATATATATTTTTTTTTTTTCAGAGACCTGGTTTCTCTGTGTATCTTTGAAGCATAGCTTTGAATTCACATTGTAGACCAGGCTAGCCACTAAGTCACAGAGATGTGCCTGCCTTTGCCTCCAGAATGCAAGGATTGAAGGTATGTGCCACCACTGCCTGGCTAACCCATGTATTTATTAAAAAAAGAAAAGAAGAGACAGTGGAGAGGGTAGAGGGAGGGATGAATCTTGAAGAATTCACAGTTAAGGTGAATATGATAAAAATGAGTTGAACAAAATTCTAAAGTATTTTTGAGAAATTTTTAATGTTAATTTTTGCTAAAATCACAGATTGATATCATTAACTGTGAAATTACAAAAGGAAAAGTGAAAATAGAAGCACACCATAAATTATCTAGAAATAGTGAAATATTTTAGCAAAATTTTTCTTTCTTTCTTTATTTTTTACACAAGTTCTCACTGTCTATTCTAGGCAGGCCTTGAGCTAAAACTCCTCCTGCTTCAGCAGCTCATTCCCTTGGACTCCATGGATTAAAGGTGTGAGCTACCACACCCACCTAAGCAGGAACTCAGGAAACCTTGTTGTGGAGATTTGCTTGTGGATACTGGCCAAAGAGTTAATTCAATCTTCCATCCATTTAGAATACTGCTGGTTACAGGAGCTCACCTACAGCAAGCATTAGTAAAAGCAACATGGGAGGAAGTAGGCGTGGTCCTTAGAGAGTATATAAAGACACTCCAGGGGCCAGCCAGGTTCATTCTTCTCTAGACTGGAGAGAGTGTGTTTCCATACCTCCTGGCTCCTAGACTGCTAGATCTATCCCCTCCACACATTGAAGATCATTCCCAGAGCTGAGCTAATATTGTTGTGTCTCAACAACACTGCTGAGGCGAGAGACTATTTCTTGGAGAATGGAGACAGACATTTCACAGGCCTTCCAGAAAGAACTCACGTGCTTCATCTGTCTGAGCTGCCTGACAGACCCAGTCACCATAAGCTGTGGCCACAGCTTCTGTCGAGCCTGCCTCCAACTTTCCTGGGAAGACACCCAACTTCCTGTCCAATGCCCTTTGTGTAGGGAACCATCTCAGAAGGCCTTGAGAACCAACATTGTTCTGAAGAAACTGGTGTCCATTACCAGACAAACCAGCCTCATGAAGGACCTGAGCTCTGAGGAGCATAAGTGTATGACGCACAAAGAGACAAAGAGGATCTTCTGTACTGAGAATAGGATCTTCCTCTGTCAACTCTGTTCTAATTCCCATGAGCACAGAGGACACAGACACTGCCCCATTGAAGCAGCTGCTGAGAGTCAAATGGAAAGACTTGTAAAGCAAATGGCGTCTTTATGGGAGAAGATCCAAGAGAATCAAGAGAATTTAGAGGCAGAGAACAGAAGGACAACTCTGTGGATGGACTACCTGACTCTGCGGGAAGAAATGATCAGGACAGAGTATGCAAAACTGCACCCACTCCTCTCTGAAGAGGAAGTGCAACACATCGAGTCTATGAGACATGAAGGCCAATGTGTTTTAGAGAAACTCAGGACAAGTGAAGCCATCATGATCCAAAAGAGCAAAGAAATAAGAGAAATGTACCAGGAGATGATGGCAATGTCCCAGGAGCCATATGTGGTCCTGCTGCAAGATTCAGATGACAGGTTCAGAAGGAGTGAGTCAATGCAGCTGAGCATGCCCCCATCTGTGAACAAAGAACTCACTGCTCTACCTATCAATGGACTGACTGAAAGTTACAAGCAGTTCCAAGCTCACATTATCTTTGAAAACGTAACCATACTTCATTCCAAGATGAACATATTTAATGTCATGAGAAGATTCAGCTTCCGACTTCACCATAAGGATAGACCTGCAGATTCTGCTGGATTTTATATTGCTTCCTGGGGATCTCAGAGCTTCATCTCAGGGAAATGTTATTGGGAGATTGATTTGAAGGACTCTTGTGAGTGGGCTGTGGGAGTCTGTAAGGATTCACCGTTAAGGAGTAGAAACCAAATGATTGAATCTGAGGGTGCATTTCTTCTTGTGTGTGTGAAGGAGGGTAATCATTACAGTCTCCTCACCACATGCCCTGTATTCCGGCACTACATAGAGAAGCCACTGGGCCATGTTGGTGTGCTTCTTGATTGTGAGGATGGTTGTTTAAGCTTCCTGAATGTTACCAAGAGTTCCCTCATATACAGGTATCCTCCTGGCACCTTCAGTTACCCTGTCAGACCTTGCGTATCCAGTGGCTATATATGATCACAGGAAGGTGTAATCCAGTACTTTATTGTTTTGAAGTTTTCACTCTGTAATGTTACATCCTTCACTGCTATTAAATATTACAATACTATTAAATGTGAAAAAAAGAAAAGAAATGGGCTGTAGAACTAAACAGAGAATTCTCAACTGAGGAAACTCAAATGGCTGAAAGACATTTAAGGAATTGCTCAACATCCCTAATCACCAGGGAAATGCAAATCTAAACAACTCTGAGATACCACCTTATGCCTGTCAGAATGGCTAAGATCAAAAACACTGAAGATACCTTATGCTGGAGAGCATGTGGAGCTAGGGGAACTCTCCTCCACTGCTGGTGGGAATGCAAGCTTGTACAACCACTTGGGAAATCAATATGGTGCTTTCTCAGAAAATTGGGAATCAACCTCCCCCAAGATCCAGCTATACCACTCTTGGGGTTATACACAAGGAATGCTCAATCATACAACAAGAGCACTTGTTCAGCTATGTTCATGTCAGCATTGTTTATAATACCCCGAACATGGAAACTACCTAGTTGCCCTTCAACTGAAGAATGGATAATCAAAATGTGGTACATATACACAATGCAATACTGCTCAGCAGAAAAAAACAATGACATCATGAGGTTTGCAGGGAAATGGATGGATCTAGAAAAAATCATCCTGAGTGAGGTAACCCAGACTCAGAAAGACAAACGTGGTCTGTACTCACTCATAGGAGGATACTAGACATGGAACAAGGATGACTTGTCTGCTACTCACATCACCAGGGAGGCTACCTGGAAAACAGGACCCCAAGAAAGACACGGTATCACCCAATGACAGAGAAATGGAATGAGATCTACATGAACAGCCTGGACATGAGTGGGGTTAAGAAAGGGTGAGGGTCGAGGGAAAGAGAGTTTAGAGGAGTTTGAGATCCCAGCTGGATCAACAACAGAGAGGGAGAACAAGGAATAGGAGACCATGGTAAATGAAGACCACATGAGAATAGGAAGAAGCAAAGTGCTAGAGAGGCCCACAGAAATCCACAAAGATACTCCCACAACAGACTGCTGGCAATGGTCGAGAGACAGCCTGAACTGACCTACTCTGGTGATGGGATGGCCAAACACCCTAATTGTCGTGCTAGAAACCCCATCCAATGACTGAGGGATCTGGATGCAGAGATCCATGGCTAGGCCCCGGGTGGATCTCTGGGAGTCCAATTATGGAGAAAGAGGGGGGGTTGATATGAGTGAGAATTGTTGAGACCAAGATTGGATAAAGCACAGGGACAAATAGCCAAACGATTGGAAACATATGAACTATGAACCAGTGGCTGAGGGGTCCCCAACTGGATCAGGCCCTCTGAATGGTTGAGACAGTTGATGTGCTTGATCTGTTTGGGAGGCATCCAGGCAGTGGGACCAGGTCCTGTGCTCATTGCATGCGTTGGCTGTTTGAAACCTGGGGCCAATCAGGATCGCTTGGCTCTGCCTGGGAGAATGGGACTGGACCTACCTGTACTGAGTTTACCAGGTTGATCTCAGTCCTTGGGGGAGGCTTTGCTCTGAAGGAGGTGGAAATGAGGGGTGTGCTGGGGTAGGTGAGGGGTGCGCATGGGGGGAGAACAAGGCATCCGTGGTTGATATGTAGTACTGTTCTGTATTGCAAAATAAAAAAATGTATATATTATGTCATTCAAGAGTGTCACATCAAGTAGGAAGACATTAAATGTAAAAAATAAGAATTTTATGTTGTAATAAGTTTTATATCACAAATTTGTTAGCAAGTTTAAGCAGTTTTATTTGAAAGTCAATCCTTTTGAAAATAATTCTAGTGATTTAAAGATGAGATAATTGTCATCTCAAAATCTTTATTTCCAATGAGTCATAAAATATCCTATAAGTTTAAATATTATTTAAAACTTACCTTGCACAACCTTGGTGCCGTGGGAATGGGCTTGTACCTGCCTAGGCTCAGTGTGCTGGACTCTGCTGACTCCCCATGGGAGACCTCGATTTGCGGGATGTGGGGATGAGGGGTGGCTTGGGAAAGAGGGCTGGGGTTGGGAGGTGGGAGGAAGGGGGGTTTGTTGATAGTATGTGGAGTGAGTAGAAAATTTCTTAATAAAGAAAAATAAAAAAAATATTTTGTTTTATCTAAAACCTCATAAAAATAATTTATGGCTAGTCTGAATAAAACAAATACTTGAATGAAAGCCTAGTCATTTTAATAATAAAAAAAAATACTGGTCATCCAGATAGAAATATCCAATCAGGACTGGTAGTCTAGGCTTTCAAGCCTAGCGTTTTGGGAGATTAAGGCATGTAGACAACACGTTCAAAGCCTGCCTGGACAATTGAAAAGTTCATACAAAGTCAATAATGTCAAGAAGAGTGCAACCATATATATCCTAACAGTAGAGAAAGAGGAAAGGATAGGAAGAAGGGGCGAAGGAAGAATATTTTTCTCAGATGGAGAACTATCTATGTGTTTGATTGAAACAATGCAATCCTGATTAGGAAACAAATGAAACCTTCACACTCACAGATACAACTTGTAAAAGGAAATACTCTTGTAGACATGTTACCAATAACTAGTATGAAATGGAAGAATTTTTAATTATAAAATGAAGCTAAATCTATACAATCTTTTGCAATCGTAAATTTTAAGCATTTGTAGATAATTCTGGTAGGCCAAAAGACAAGTATTAAAAAAAATCAGTCTAATTTAAACCATTTCTGTAGAAAAAATATTCTATATTTGGAGATTTTTGGTAAGTATGCTACATACAAAAATTGAAACAAATAACTTTAATATAATATATTTAAAAATAGATACTTTGAGAAATATTTTTAAAACCCTGGCAAATTTTCTTATCAGAAAACAGTGTTACATGTAAAACTTATCTTGCAACTTGGCATTCTATATTCACTGAATCTCAATTAAAAAAAATATGTGTAGTTACCTAACCTAGACACTGAGGAAGAAGGAAAGGGTGCCAGCAAAGACAATTGTCTATCATTACATGTGATCCTTTTATTACAAATAGAAGAGGTTTTGTGTATTTCAGCTTTAAGATATGTTAGATTTTAAATTTATAATGTATTTATCCAAAATTTTCAATATAATCTTCTTTTGTTTTCTATATAACTGAGTTTGAGGACAGCAATCAACTCCAGATTCAGGTTTTATTACTATACTAATTGAATAATGGGAAGAAAAGCATCACTGATTAACCCTGTGCAGTGCTAGGTGATGTTTCTTCAGAATGTCATGCTTTTCTATGAAATGACACTGTGACATCAACATTTCAGAACTGTGTCTTGGAAATCTGTCATTATTAATGGGTTTATAGTAGCTATTTATAATTGAGAGGTCTTGTTAATATTAAACACAGATTACATCTTAGCTCCCTTGTATGAGAAAAATAATAAAGTATCTCAATGATGGTTTCTAAAGACTATTTGAGGGACAATATTTTAGATATAGCAGGAAAAATAAAATACATTATTATTAAACAAATTTAATTTACATTTTTACTTTTCATGTGACTCTTCAAAATTTAAATTACATATTGGTTATCTTGAACCATTATTCAATAGTCACACTGTAAAACACTTGACATTGCCAGAAAATGTTTTACTTGTGAAAGAGAGAGCAGTTTGTTGTTATTTTGTATTACATCTCCATAGTTCCTACCTATTTATTTGAATGAGGAAAAAAAATCAAAGTCGTTTTGTTTGATAGAGACTGAAAGCTTTACTTGCTTTGTTAGCTTCTAACTCCTTTAAAGAAAAGCTTACTTTTTTGATCAATGAGCTTGGAAATGTTGCATTCTCATCTGGAATTACATAAAGAAGGCTGTAATGAAAGTAGGGTTATAAGAGTAGCATGTGTATGATATCGAGCTTTATTCCTGAAGGACAATATTCTGCTCCCTTGTGTTTTTAGTAAAATAAAACATCAATCAATGGAAGAGTTCAAACATTCACTCTCTGAATAAATAGCAATCAGAAAGGGTATTGCTGAGAGAAATCTTATGCAGGGTATAAGCATCCTGTCTTCTTTTTTGATGGCATAGCAAAGGTGAAACACTTGTTATAATTAAGTCCAATTGAGACTAAAATATCAATGACTACACTATAAGAGAAAAACAAGTTTAAAAAGAATAAATTTTTACAAAGCAGAACCTATCATAATGAAAGAAAAGAAAACAGACAAGGCACCGGAGATGCTTTTCTAATTTATTCTTCCTGTTTGGATATCTACACAGTGCAAACTGTACTCTCTTAGAAGTCAAGATTATTTTCACTCATGATATGCAGTTTCTTCATAGCACTGTAATAAATTATAGCATATGCTTCTTATTCTTGCTTGACTTTTGATAAATGTATTTAGTATATTTTAGTTTTTGCAACATGTAGAATGAAGTTGCATTCTAATGTTTATATAAAAAAAAGCTATTATTATTTTATATTCTGGCCCCTTCTAAAGAGCTATTCAATTCTTCATTCTGCTAAATGGTTGATTATCATATAAAGTTGTGATTTACAAAATTAAATGATCAACTCTATGTTTGCTCCATGAGAGTAGAATTGCCAGCAATGCCAAACTGTAGGTGAGAAATCATGATTGATATTAATATAAATGCATCAATGATGTCTGGAAAGAATGAAACCACCGGTGCTAGAACTACAAGTATGCACCACACAGGACTCTTGAATGAGGGCTGGAAAAGAATTTAGGTCTTCATGTTTGTTCAGCAACCACTGTACTCACTGAGAATCTCCCAGATCTGTAACGGATGTGAACTACATGAAGACTAGCTTTCACAAAGGATTTTAATCTATTCTTTGTATTTTCTGGGGCTAGATACTTCAAATTAGCTTCTTGGTCTTGACAGCAGATGTAAAAGTACTTTTATTAGAAACCTTTTTTTAAAAAATAATGAAGTGTTGCCATGACATACACACATCGTGGGGCCCTCGCTCTAGGGCCTGCCGCCTGCAGCAGATAGAACAATTCAAACATGGCAGCAATAGAAAGGACACCTGGAGTGCCAAAGCTGAGAGATAAAACACAAACAGGAAAGGGTAAAGGAGACAGCTACAGTTTTTCTATGATAGAATCAATTCAGGATTAGGCAAAGGAGCAACACCTAAATCCAGGAAGGGAAGCTGTTGCAGCATCCAGCTGTCCCTTTCCTTGAAGAATTCAATGATCAATCATGAAATAAAAAGTCTGGTTTAAAAAAAAAATACTTCAAATTAACAGTAAGCAAATGACTTTTAGAAGTGTACTTTGCCAAAGATAAGCACATTTGGGTGATGACTATGCACTTCTAGAAACTGAAGTCAATATTTAATGCTGGGGATCTCCATAGAGATTTGCTTTGCTTGCACGCTATAAAATGCAAAGTTAAACAACATAGTGCCAAGCCAATGTTATTTCACTTTGATTTGAATTTAAGTACATCTAGGCATGATACAATGCTGAGAATAGGCTCTTTAGTTCAACAGAGTAGTTAACAAGTACTTATTAGAGGCTAACTTATTCTATGCAATATGCTAAGGATCTTAATTTAAAGAGGAAATTATATAGAAAGGGAGATCTAATGAGGAAGTCTGTTGTTAAATATTGTAAAGAATAGATATTCAAATAGCTCCAAAACAAATGGAGCTTGATTTGTATAACTATGAAATAAACGTTTTGAATTAAAGTGAAGAATATTGTCAGCTAAAGACATACGGAGCTGAGTCACATATGCTGTGTAAGAGTTGGTCAGGTGAAGAGAGGTTAAGGTTCATTCCAGGCAAAATGGTCAGTCACAGAAATGTGTTAGAAATTTATCTGCAAGGTCATCATGAGCTACTGAACGATACTCTAACATGAATTACTATTATAAAATTGAAGAATTAAGGGTGCTTTGTTTGTAGGAAAATATGAATATTTATCTATAGCTAATACTGTAATATATAGTGAATACAGTATTTATTATCTCTGGAGTTACAAGCTCTTCAGTGTTGAACCATCTCTCCTACTTCACAAAAAATATTTTGAGGAATCTCTTGACATAAATTATTTCAAATATAAATAAGTACACAAATTTTCATACCATAAAAAAAGAACAACCCAACAAGATGACACCATGGATATGGTGCTTCTGCCTATGAAAATTAGACACTTAGGGATAGTTTCCAGGTTTGTACCAGCATAGTTTTACCATGCTTGACAACTCAAATTTATGGTGTCTGTATTGATAGGGTTTAAACATCAAGTTAAAGAGGGTAACCAAAAACTTGTGGTATTTAGGACCTCATTTGCAAACAACCCCCAAAACATGGTACCCCTTCATATCACAATGCTTTTTATTAAATAGCTTCTAGTGTCCAATAGGATCACTGTTGTCCAGGTACAGGGTAACTCCATACACTTTAAATTTTCATACCTATTATCTATCTGTCTGTCTATCTATCTATCTATCTATCTATCTATCTATCATCTATCTATCTATCACCTATATACAAGGAAGAATCTATAATAATAGGGTTCCATTTGTCTTTCTCCTAATATTTGTAGTGTTATTTATCCTTCCACAAGTCTCTCTTACACTATATCATTTGCCCTCTTTTTTAAAATTTTTTATTTTATTTATTTTTTTTAATTTTGCAATACAATTCAGATCTAAATATCAGACACGGATTTCCTTGTTCTACCCCCTCCTGCCACCCTCACCTTTCTCCCAGCCCACCTCCCATTCCCACCTCCTCCTGGGCAAAGACTACCCCGAGGACTGAGATCACCTGGTAGACTCAGTCCAGGCAGGTCAAGTCCCCTCCTCCCAAGATGAGCCAAGTGTCCCTACATAGGCCCCAGGTTTCAAACAGCCAACGCATGCAATGAGCACAGGACCTGGTCCCACTGCCTGGATGCCTCCCAAACAAATCAAGCCAATCAGCTGTCTCACCCATTCAGAGGGCCTGATCCAGTTGGGGACCCCTCAGCCATTGGTTCATAGTTCATGTGTTTCCAATCATTTGGCCATTTGTCCCTGTGCTTTATCCAACATTGGTCTAAACAATTCTCACTCATATAAACCCCCCTCTTTCTCCATAATTGGACTCTCAGAGCTCCACCTGTGGCCTAGCCATGGATCTCTGCATCCAGATCCCTCAGTCATTGGATGGGGTTTCTAGCACAACAATTAGGGTGTTTGGCCATCCCATCACCAGAGTAGGTCAGTTCAGGCTGTCTCTCGACCATTGCCAGCAGTCTGTTGTGGAATTATCTTTGTGGATTTCTGTGGGCCTCTCTAGCACTTTGCTTCTTCCTATTCTCATGTGGTCTTCATTTACCATGGTCTCCTATTCCTTGTTCTCCCTCTCTGTTGTTGATCCAGCTAGGATCTCCTACTTCCCTAAGCGCTCTTTCCCTCGACCCTTGCCCTTCCTTACCCCCAATCATGTCCAGGCTGTTCATGTAGATCTCTTCCATTTCTCCATCATTAGGTGATCTCCGTGTCTTTCTTGGGGTCCTGTTTTCCAGGTAGCCTCCCTGGTGATGTGAGTAGCAGTCCAGTCATCCTTGTTCCACATCTAGTATCCTCCTATGAGTGAGTACAGACCATGTTTGTCTTTCTGAGTCTGGGTTACCTCACTCAGGATGATTTTTTCTAGATCCATCCATTTCCCTGCAAACCTCATGATGTCAATGTTTTTTTTTTTCTGCTGAGCAGTACTGCATTGTGTATATGTACCACATTTTGATTATCCATTCTTCAGTTGAAGGGCAACTAGGTTGTTTCCATGTTCTGGCTATTACAAACAATGCTGACATGAACATAGCTGAACAAGTGCTCTTGTTGTATGATTGAGCATTCCTTGTGTATAACCCCAAGAGTGGTATAGCTGGATCTTGAGGGAGGTTGATTCCCAATTTTCTGAGAAAGCACCATATTGATTTCCCAAGTGGTTGTACAAGCTTGCATTCCCACCAGCAGTGGAGGAGAGTTCCCCTAGCTCCACATGCTCTCCAGCATAAGGTATCTTCAGTGTTTTTGATCTTAGCCATTCTGACAGGTATAAGGTGGTATCTCAGAGTTGTTTTGATTTGCATTTTCCTGATGATTAGGGATGTTGAGCAATTCCTTAAATGTCTTTCAGCCATTTGAGTTTCCTCAGTTGAGAATTCTCTGTTTAGTTCTATAGCCCATTCCTTTTTTTTTTTTTACATTTAATAGTATTGTAATATTTAATAGCAGTGAAGGATGTAACATTACAGAGTGAAAACTTCAGAACAACAAAGTACTGGATTACACCTTCCTGTGATCATGTACAACCACTGGATACACAAGGCCTGACAGGGTAACTGAGGGTGCCAGGAGGATACCTGTATATGAGGGAACTCTTGGTAACATTCAGGAAACTTAAACAACCATCTTCACAATCAAGAAGCACACCAACCTGGCCCAATGGCTTCTCTATGTAGTGCCAGAGGTGGTGAGGAGACTGTAATGATTACCCTCCTTCACACACACAAGAAGAAATGCACCCTCAGATTCAATCATTTGATTTCTACTCCTTAACTGTGAATCCTTACAGACTCCCACAGCCCACTCACAAGAGTCCTTCAAATCAATCTCCCAATAATATTTCCCTGAGATGAAGCTCTGAGATCCCCAGGAAGCAATATAAAATCCAGCAGAATCTGCAGGTCTATCCTTATGGTGAAGTCTGAAGCTGAATCTTCTCATGACATTAAATATGTTCATCTTGGAATGAAGTATGGTTACGTTTTCAAAGATAATGTGAGCTTGGAACTGCTTGTAACTTTCAGTCAGTCCATTGATAGGTAGAGCAGTGAGTTCTTTGTTCACAGATGGGGGCATGCTCAGCTGCATTGACTCACTCCTTCTGAACATGTCATCTGAATCTTGCAGCAGGACCACATATGGCTCCTGGGACATTGCCATCAGCTCCTGGTACATTTCTCTTATTTCTTTGCTCTTTTGGATCATGATGGCTTCACTTGTCCTGAGTTTCTCTAAAACACATTGGCCTTCATGTCTCATAGACTCGATGTGTTGCACTTCCTCTTCAGAGAGGAGTGGGTGCAGTTTTGCATACTCTGTCCTGATCATTTGTTCCCGCAGAATCAGGTAGTCCATCCACAGAGTTGTCCTTCTGTTCTCTGCCTCTAAATTCTCTTGATTCTCTTGGATCTTCTCCCATAAAGATGCCATTTGCTTTACAAGTCTTTCCATTTGACTCTCAGCAGCTGCTTCAATGGGGCAGTGTCTGTGTCCTCTGTGCTCATGGGAGTTAGAATAGAGTTGACAGAGGAAAGACATTGAATCACACTGTGTAAGGTGGTATCTCAGAGTTGTTTTGATTTGCATTTCCCTGATGATTAGGAATGTTGAGAGATCACTTCCTAAATATAACACCAGTAGCACAGACACTGAGAAAACAATCAATCAATGGGACCTCTTGAAACTTAGAAGCTTTTGTAGAGCAAAGGATATAGTCAACAAGGCAAAGCAACAGCCTACAGAATGGGAAAAGGTCTTCACCAACCCCACATCTGACAGAGGACTGATATCCAGAATATATAAGGGACTCAAGAAATTAGACATCAAAATGCCCAGGAGTCCAATTAAGAAGTGGGCTATAGAACTGAACAGAGAATTCTCAGAAGAGGAAACTCAAATGGCTGAAAGACCTTTAAGGAATTGCTCATAACATATACTTTTAAACCGAATATACTCTTCTAGTGAACAAATACAAACAATTCCAGGAAAAAGTGGTAAGCTCCTGATGCACAGTTAATATGATATCACTTATACCCATGATTCCTCTCATCTCCAACACAACTGGAAAATGGTAGGGAGGTGGCATAGGTGACATTTGCAAGGAACCTATCTGTGAGAGAAAAGAGATGACTCAGTGGTCCAACTCCCTACATAAGTCTGCCTTTTACTTTTGTGTTGAGTTCTCTGTATCAAAAACATTCTTCAAAGTGGCTGTATTGTACTTTTTAAAATAGAAAACACATTCTAAAACTAGAAATAAAAATACCGTGTGTATATGCATACGGTGTGCATGCTTCAATCTGTGCTCTTTGGCTCTGGTTTGTTAGCAAGGATATCTGAAGCATAGTTGGATTAACTACATTTGCTGAACCCTCTGGACCAGGAGCATGGTGGCTGTATGATGTTGAAAGCTCTATTTGGAGCTTGTGTCTAGTTCCTACACTCTTAATGGTCCCTGCTGGAATGCTGATGATGATTCTGAGGACATTCATGATAGACCCTTTCTGTAAAATCCCTATCAGCACGATTTTTGTAGATGTCCTGGAAGAAATCATTTAACCAGGGTTATAGTGTACTGTTGGAGTCTGCTTGACTCCACAGCTACCAAGGCCACTGTGTAGGCTATAGTTACGTACAACAACAAGGTGGGATCTGATAGTAGAGAAAAGTTGTTGGGGTTTTGATACCATGGATTAATTTTTTGTTGAAGATTATTTTTGTGAGAATCAGTCAGGAGTCAATTATTTAATAGGTTCTGATGCTGGGGACTGAGAAGTCCCAATGGAGTGATAAGTCTCTCCATTGCCCTTATTTCCATCTCTACCACCAGCCACTGATGACTGGTATTCCAGGTCACCAGCAAGCTCAAGTCAAGTACTCTCTCTCTCTCTCTCTCTCTCTCTCTCTCTCTCTCTCTCTCTCTCTCTCTCTCTCTTTCTCTCTCTCTCTCTTTCTATCTCTCTCTTTAATAATTAGTGTATTAGCTTCTAAAATAATTTTGTCTCTATTGTTCAATGATAACAAGTGGTTTGATTAATATAACTCCACTTAAATGTTGCATAATTTTTATATAAGTATTAAATCTTTGCCAGCAGAGGTTCCTCGAATTTTCCCATTTGCAGTTTTCCTTGTATCCCTTCTATTCAGCCTATTCATTCAAGATATTTGACCAATATCCTGGAACTTTTCTGTCATCCTCCTTACATTCAAGTGAATAGTGTTTAATATCTTCGTATGTAAACTAAATTTTATATGCTGTGGGATATTCTGTATGGCAAATGTGTTGCTGATTAGTCAATAAATAAAACACTGATTGACCATTGGCTAGGCAGGAAGTCTAGGCAGGACAAGGAGGAGAATAAAGCTGGGAAGTGGAAGGCTGAGTCAGAGAGAGACACTGCCAGCCGCCAGGATGAGAAACAGCATGTGAAGATGCCAGTAAGCCACGAGCCATGTGGCAAGGTACAGATTTATAGAAATGGATTAATTTAAGCTGTAAGAACAGTTAGCAAGAAGCCTGCCACGGCCATACAGTTTGTAACCAATATAAGTCTCTGTGTTTACTTGGTTGGGTCTGAGTGACTGTGGGACTGGCGGGTGTCAGAGATTTGTCCTGACTGTGGGCAAGGCAGGAAAACTCTAGCTACAAATGGCGTCCAACATGGTGGCAAGAGTTTCCACCTAAAAACTCTAAAACAGAGCTAAAAACAGCTTCCTAATTGTCTCTCTCAAATGAGCAGCAGCTGCTGGTTTGAGCTACTGGTGGGTTCCTAGGGTGTGCGCTTGACCTGCCCAATGGCAGGAATGAGGCCTCTGCAAGTGGCACATTAAGCTGCATGGTGGATTTAGCCTTTGCTAGTACAAAACAAAAAAAGAGGTTTCTGGGCTACATGCTGCTTGGATAAAAGCATAGACCCACGATAGCTCCCAGAGCTGGTGGTAAATGTAGCCATGTTGGGAAGCTGAGGTGGGCGGAGCCAGCAGCCACAGCTGCTGCAGTCTAAGGCAATAGATTCACAATAAGACAGATTCAGATGTAATAGTTTACAATGTGTGTAAAAGATACGTAGGCTTGAAAGAGACAAAAAAGGTGATATATAGAGTTATAGAAACAAATACATAGTTTTAAAAAATAAAGTCTTTAAAGAGACAGTAAAGGTAGTATAAAAAATAAGTCACGTAAAAATGGATATTACACAGAGATTCTGCATTGTGTTGTCTTTGGGACTTTTAACTGCAGAAAAACATTTGATTGTAAAAGCTGTTCAGTTATGCCAAAATGTAAATTTTAAAGGTAACTTGACTTCAAAATTTGGATATAAGGATATGTTACTTTGGAAAAGAGGTTCTGCTTTTGTTCCCACAGAAAGCCAGAGGCTAAGGATTTGTTCCAGATTAAGATACATCAGGTTTGACCAGCCAAGACCCCCTGAAAGGTCTCTGATGACACCATGGCCCAGATGATCCAACATCCAGAATGGTTTGAAGGCATCTGGCTCAGACAATACAGCCTCATGGACTATTCTGTGTTCCTAAAATTTTCTTTGTGTCCCCATAAGATACAGCGTCCCCCTCCAGCAGGAAGTAGTAAGAGAAGCTACGCCCAAATTCCCAAATTATATGTAATTTTATTTTGTTAAGGTTAAAACCTTCCTTTTTGAAAAAAAAAATGGGGGAAGTGCTGTGGGATGTTCTGTATGGCAAATGTGTTGCTGATTAGTCAATAAATAAAACACTGATTGGCCATTGGCTAGGCAGGAAGTGTAGGTGGGATAAGGAGGAGAATAAAGCTGGGAAGTGGAAGGCTGAGTCAGAGAGAGACACTGCCAGCCGCCAGGATGAGAAACAGCATGTGAAGATGCCGGTAAGCCACGAGCCATGTGGCAAGGTACAGATTTATAGAAATGGATTAATTTAAGCTGTAAGAACAGTTAGCAAGAAGCCTGCCACGGCCATACAGTTTGTAACCAATATAAGTCTCTGTGTTTACTTGGTTGGGTCTGAGTGGCTGTGGGACTGGCGGGTGTCAGAGATTTGTCCTGACTGTGGGCCAGTCAGGAAAACTCAAGCTACACTATTAAAATAATCTTTAACTTTACTTTTTGAAAGTTATCTTTGGATGAGAGTGATAGCATAATTCTAAATACTCAGATTTCCATTTTTTTCATTTTAAATGCAATATTCTACACACAAAAAGCATATATTTTGGTTTTTTTAACCCCAAATACTTGGTCCACATTTTATAATTTTAATAACAACACTTTTTTAAATCTATTTTTTGTTTGTTACGTGGTACTAACTACTGCAAGAAGCTCTTTAGATAATTGATAATGCACTGATCCGTAGGTATAGCAGCATGTTTTTAGGAATTGTTTTATTACTATGTTCTTTATTCAGAATTTTAGTGGTACATTTTTAATTAGGGCACGTGACCTATCTAGGCTCAGGATTTTGGCCACTTTAGTGATGTCAAGTATAGATTCCATCTCAAGTAGTAACCCCTAATTCAAATAGAAAAAAAAAAAACATGGTTTACTATCCTCTAACATCTTTTAGAATATCTTGCTAGCAGGTCATTGTTATAAGTTGCAGTGTTGTAGCTGGGTGTTCTTAGGATTATTTTTCTGCTCTGGTGCCATTCAAACTAGTTCCTAGCGCCATGGATGTTAATCAATAGGGCCAAAACTTCTATCAGGATACCAGCTCACCCGTTGGCCTAGGATTAGAGAACTAAGCCATCTTTTCACCCAGGTGTCAAGGAGCTAAACGCATGTCCCCTTGCTTGCATAGCAAAGATTTTAACAGATGAGCCCACCGCACACTTCTTTTACATTATTTAAAGTGGACTGCATTATATTAGAGATAATGTGTTCTCCTGTTCTATTTATAACCCTTTTCTTTCATTTTCTTGCTTCATTTCTCTGTCAAAGAAGCTAACACTATATTTAATAAGTGAAAAATGTGGGCACCCTAGGCTAATTTCTGATCTTAGAAGAATACTTCCAGTGTTCCTCAGTTCAATTTTGACTATATGTCAGTTATTCATCCTTTAGTAAGTTATGAATTGATACTTTGAGTACTAATTTTTTCATGACTGTTATTGGAAACAGATGTGTTACTTCTCTGAAATCCCACTATAGCATGAAGCTGAAATGATGAATCTCTCTGTACAACATGCCATGAGCTAGACAGGTTAAAAAGTATCTTCCCAGTAGTATGAGTGTTCTTGTTCTCTTCAGCAGTTTGCAGTGCTTACACATCCTTAGGAGGAACTGGCCTTTTTCATGTGGTCAGTCTGTGGGGCTTCTTTAGCCTACAGATTTTACTTCCCAAGTATTATGTAGCCTGCTTTTAGAATACCCTGAATATTAAAAATAATTCCCTTCTGAGATAGAGTGTTTAAACTGAGAGGAAGATGATTGCTACAAAACTACCTTCTGGGTATTCAGGGTATAGCTGCCCTTGCTTTTTTTGTTTTTCTGTATTACTTTTCTATATCTTCATGTGTTTTGGAAACCTTGCCATATGTTTCTTGACTCTCCAATATTAAATGTCTCTTTCTCTACTCTAAATAGAGCCTCTCAATTATTTTACCCTGGCTATTCTTGTTCGTAATGTTGCAAGAAAAAAAAAAGGATAGTCAATGTTTTAACACAAGATCCCTTTGAGAAATACAGTTTATAACTGATCATTTCAATATATAAAATCTTCCTGGGGTCCATAATGCTGTTTAATTATCATTTGGCTGCTGGCTGACTTTGTCACCATTGTTCTTCCTTTTGTATTACAATTTCAATAAATACTATGAAAATATACTGTGTTTCCTAAAACACACAATAGTTTGTTTATAGAAGATAAGTTGATAAAAATGTAAGTTTGCAAAAATTGTCTCTCATCTTGTGTTAATTACTCTCCTTAACTCTGTGACAAAATATTTTACAGAAGAAACTGAAGGGAGGAGAAAGCTTTATTTTGGAACAGGTTTCATGAGATAGAGTCCAACATGGCATGGTCAAGGGAATATCTGCTGTCCACAGTGGTATGCATGTGGTGGGACTGGTCACAAAATGGTGACAGAACGGACACTGGGTTATAATGCTCAATTACCATGGCCTACTGGCTCACTTTCTCCAGCTAGGTCCATTATCCCATACATATGTAACTCTCGACAAGAGCACCACAAATGGGAGCCATATGTTCAAATACATGAGTCTGTGGGTGACACTTTACTTCCAAATTATAACAGGTTTATTTTGTGGAATAAAGAGTCATGATTAAATTAATATTTCAAATAACAACATTTTAGCAAAATCATGTGCCACAAATTTATGCTAAGACTCTCAATTTTTCAGCAATATTTTCTAAATTGAGCACACATTAAGACTTAGAGAATAAAAGAATTCACAAGTCTCAGAAAGTTCCTGAGATTCACATTGGCCCCTGTAATATAATCAGTAGCAATTTTTAGGGAGAATAGATGTTTGAACTAGCTAGCTGCCCTTATGTTGTGTGTGGACCTCCAGATAAGTGCTTTTTGAGTATCTGCCAAGACTGTGGTAGACTTTGTGGTGAATCAGATTCTTTTTAGAGGGTGATTCTCTTGTAGTTAACTCTAACCATATTCCTACAAGGAATTCCAATAAGGTCCCCTGGTTTACAAAATTTGACTTTGGTGAAATCATTAAGTTGGTCTGTTGTTTATCCCCTGAGAAGAACAGAAAATTTGTCAGGATTCCCCAGGAAAATTTTACTTACTGTTTATTCTAACACATTCTTTTAGATTAATTTTGAAACTTCTGAGTCACTCCTTTTGTATATCATTTAATTTCAATAATAGGATGGAAGAGTGTGCACCAGTGAAATGAAATTTGCCATGCTATATGTTGCATGGCACTGACTACTAATGCAATGGTTAATGCAATTCATAGGTGTTAATTAAACACCTCCATCACTCTTTGGTGCAATAATAATGTCATGTTGAAAATGTATTGAAGACAAATACAAGAGGAATTGAGCCATTTTCTCAATATACCTTCCAAAGAAAAGTATCACTAAGTCCAGGTTAATTCTATGTGACATTTATGAAATCCATATACATTATTACATTTATTATTATCTACTTAACAATCATAAAAATGAATATTCTTCTGAAACTAAAGTTCTTTTAGGGCAGCTGAATAAAATACCATCATTATAATATAATTTTAATCAGAGTATGTTTAAATATACATGGATTTTACATTTCTTTTCATGGAAAATTTTTTATAAGATACAATCATACATTTTGTTTCTATATTTGTTTAATTCAGCATCATGAAAAATAACAATGCTTATGGATGAGTGTATGAATGGAAAATATGAAGGAAAATGAAATAAATAATGAATACCTGAATAAGGAAAGGGATTTCTTTTAACATTTTGAAGAAAACCTTCTTCCAAAGACATTTCAAAGAACCCCTATGTTAATGATAATAATCAGAATCCTGAACAAGGGAAAGAGTACAGCAAGCATTCTATGCTTTATGATTAAGAAAACATAGTAGCATCTCAACTGACCATGGTACAGATTTCTTTTCCAAAAGATGCCATGTACTTAAGTGGGGAAACATTTTAAAGTTTTATATTTTTACATATGGTTCTATCACATATAAAAAAATAATTCCAATAGAGTAGAAATATATTCACTAAAAATACAATAATGTTTTCACAATTTTTAGGTAGGTATATTTCAAAATAATTTATTAAAGGAATGCTCAGAAGTTAAGATCATTCACTGGATGCTCTTCCAGAGGAGCCTGCTTCAATTTCCAGCACCCACATGTCTGGCTGTGCACAAATGTCAGTAACTCCACTCCTGGTTAACCCAATGTCCTCCTTCAGCCTCTGCAGGCACAGTACACATGTGACATACAGAGAGACATTTGTCAAAATATGTATAGACAAAATTAAAAGGAAAAAAGTTCCTTGATATTTTCTTCAATATTTAGTGTTTAAAAAATTAACATAAATGTAATTTATTTAATCTGCTGGCATATATCTTAGTGAATTTATTTATTTATAATTTACTAGTATTTATAATTCTCTGAAAATTCATAAATTTCTATTTATTTATGTGCTGTCCCAAAGCTCATGACTTTTACATCTATTCATTCTCCATATGGCTGGTGACTCCTCTGCCTATGCCTTTTCTCATTCCATCATTCTCAGATTTGTTTTCCCACATAGCTTTATCCTGTTAAGCTATTGGTCAGTAAGTTTATTAAAACAATCACTGCAATATATATTCACACAGTGTGTAGAAGAATTATTCAACAGCATTTCCCCCTTTTTATTTTATTAAAAAGGATGATTTTAACTTTAACATAGTAAAATTATATACAACAAAAGAGTTACCAAGTAAGAATTACAGTTATAATATCCAGTGTATTTGGCAAAATTAGAGAAAATATTCTATTATCCATCTTATCTTGGAGTGTCTAAAGTTTTATAACTAACTAAGGAAATCTATAAGTTCAACTATTTAATCTTTAACTCCATCAAAGACCTCAGAAGGATGAAATGTTATCTAATGACAGAAATATCAGGCTGCCTGGACTGTCACCCAAAGTTTCTTCATAACATTGCAGCATCCAACTGTGGCCTACAGGCTAAGCATATCTGACAGACTTTCCTGTGATGCAGAGCATTTTGAAAAATAGTCCTACCTTATTTTGACAAAGTTTGGCAGCCACCTTTCTTGTGTCCTGCTGGTCCAGTTGGAATAGTTTATTGTCAGTAATTGAGGCAAGGGTGAAAGTTTCTTTGCCCACATAGCTAGCTTTTGCCATAAAGAAAACAAACTCCATACAGGGTTTCTTCAGTGTCAATTATCTTCTCTAAAGGAGATTGATGCTGCCAGGAGCAGACGTGTCTCACTGTCATAAAAAGCCTTAAGTTATTTAGCATATTAATTGACATATTCTGCAGGTCTTTAAAGTATTTGAAGACCATTTATCTATCCAAGTATATCTGTGTATGATCTTGAAAACATACCTATCATGACTATAAGTATGACTATTATAGATGACTATTAATCTATATTTCTTAATTACACATTACATTTTAAATGAGTGGCATAAATACAATATCTTAAACAAGAGTAGAAATATAATACAATATAATTAATTTTAAATTTGTATCAATAAAATAAATCCATACTAATGTACAACATTTAAGATTAATAGTTATTTTTTGTATTAAAATTGATTAATCTACCCTTTTATCCTATCATTTCTATATCCTCTCTCCTTTCCTTTTAGAACAAGGTCTCTGAATCTAATCTCCTTTGTTCAGCTTTTTGGCCTGGCCATCACCAATAACAACTTGTAACCAACCCCCCCTTAAATGATAATAAATATTCATAACCCATCATTTGGGAGTGTGAGTATAGTTCTCTAGACTACTTTCTGTTGTTTGTGGGTGCTGTTATCTTTCGGGGAACCTGAGAAAATTTAGTATGATGGTCAAGTCCTTACTGGAGTATTCTGTGAGGCTGTATCATTTCAGCAAATAGCCTTGAGGTTGTTTGGAATGCAGAATTCTGAGGAGACTAACAGAGGCATTTTGAAATGCTAGATCACCTGAGCCATGTGTTTTCATTTGTGTTTGGTCCCTTTGCTCTGAAAATACATAAACTTTTAAAGGTAACATACATATCTTAATTAATACAAGTATACACTGTGCATACTTGTGTAAGTCGGCCAAAGATGATTTTTTTGGTTTATGTTTGAGCAGGTAAAATATGCATCATTTGTCTTGTGTTTTCTAACATGGAGTCTTAAGATTATTTATAAATCTTGGCCAGTAATCCAGGCTTGTTACTAACTCTCTTTTTTGTTTGTTTATTTTAAAATATTTTAAATTCATTTTACATACCAACCACAGATTCCCCTCTTATCCTCTTCCCACTTCCCCTGCCACCTCCCCTCTCAACCCATCCCTCATCTCCTCCTACAACAGAATAAGTTCTCCCATGGGGGAAAGCTAAGCCTGGTACATTCAGTTAAGGCAGAACCAAGCCCCTCCCTGCTGCTTCAAGGGTGAGAAATGGATAAAGAAAGTGTGGTACATATACACAATGGAGTATTACTCAGCTGTAAAAATCAATGGCATCGTGAAATTTGCAGACAAATGGATACAACTAGAAAATATCATCCTGAGTGAGGTAACCCAGACTCAGAAAGACAAACATGGTATGTACTCAATTATAAGGGGATACTAGAGGTAAAGCAAAGGTTAATCAGACTACAACCCACAGCTCCACAGAAGCGAGGAAACAAGGGGAACCCTAAGAAGGATGTACATATCACCTTGGGAAGGAGAAACAGAGGAGATCCCCATGAGTAAACTGGGAATGAGGGGTGGCAATAAAGGGGAGAGGATAGGGGATGAGAACATGAGGAACAGAGTGGGAGAGCAATGAGATATCTTGATAGAGGGAGAAATTATGGAGTAAGGGAGAAAACAGGTGCTAGGGAAATTTTCAGGAATCCACAAGGATGACCCCAGATTAGACTACTAGCAATAGTGGTCAGGGTAACTGAACTGGCCTACCCTGGTAATCAGATTGGTAAATATCCAAACTGTCATCATAGAGCCTTCATCCAGTAACAGATGGAATCAGGTGCAGAGATCCACAACCAAGCACCAGGCCAAGCTCCAGGAATCCAGTTGAAGAGAGGGAAGAGAGATTATATGAGCGGGTGGGGGGGGGCACAAAATCATGATGGGGAAATCTAGGGACAACTGAACCAAGCTCAAAGGGTCTCACGAACTTTGCACCCACAGCTGTGGAACCTGAATGGGACCAGACTGGACCCTCTACATATGGGAGACAGTTGTATTGCTGGGTCTGTTTGTGGGGCCCCTCGCAGTGTGATCAGGGTCTATCCCTGGGACATGAGCTGGCTTTCTGGATCCCATTACCTATGGTCGGACACCTTACTAACTAGCTCTCAAAACTTAATCCATTTCTATTAATTCATGTGCTGCCCTGAGGCTTGTGACTTTTACTTCTCTCTTGTTTTGTGTATTTGAGTCATTTTCCATCTGGCTCGTGACTCCTCTGACTCTGCCCTTCCTCATCCCATGATTCTCTGTCTGGCTTTCCTATCAAATTTTATCCTATTCAGCTATTGGCCAGTCATCTTGGTTATTAAACCAATCAGAGAGACATATTCACACAGTGTATAGAAGGATTATTCCACAGCACACTTGGTTGCAGTAATCTGACCAGACTATCAAACTTAAAGGAAACTGCAGCAAATTTAAGAGCACATCCTCTGGGGAAGAAAAGCATATGACACAGAGTAGTGCCCTCTAGACATCTTAAGAAGAGTGACTTTAGTGGTCAAGACAGTAGAGTAAATTGAAGTCAGTTGGCCATAAAAAACAGAGGATTCGGAATGTGGATTTGCAATGTTTTAAACCAAATTTCTGTATGATCTCATTAGAGTTTGTCTCTCTCCTGATCAGTAATTGCATTTTCCTGTCATACTTTAATAGTTGCTAACAACAATCCTTAATTTCCATGACATAAAACAAACAATACAAACCGGTTTTATTTTTCATTTCTGCGGGCTAGAATTTTAATGTATGTTTTCCTTGGCTTCCAAAGCCTCAAAGGGAAAGTTCCCACTTTCTAGAAGCTTCCTGAGTTGTGTGATCTTTGTCCTCTCCAACACCTCAAATATTCATGAAAGAAATATTTCACTCACCATTCCTTTTATTTTCTAACTGAATCCAATTGTTTTCCTCTTATTAAGATTGCTCTCCTTATGTCATAATTTTCATAACCTAGGATAGAGAGCCTTGTATTCCACCTTTTTTTGTAGTGGACATTACCCATATGATAGATTTTTAAATCACATTCCATATGAGGGACCCAGTGAGAACCAAGTTACTGCTGCTTGAAGAATGCTAACCTGTATGTATTTTAAGCCAAAGGAGCCGAGGATAATATGTTTATCATGATTAAACACAGAAAGGTGCAGTCACAAGACCAGCCATTGAAACAGTACACTTTGGGGAGGAACAAGAGGTCTGACACATTCTAGAGCACCCATCAGCCTACGTATTGCAAAGAAAACTAGCATCATTTTTTGAAAGTGTGTGTTTGTTACAGCATTGGTCGTTTACTGTGCTATTATTTCAGTAGACTGATCGTTTTCATAAAATGTGTGCTGATGTCACTAAAATTTGTAAAGTGACAACATGGAATAATGGTATGCTATGTTCTTCACATATTTTTTCTTTGCTGATAAAATCTTAAATTCTTTTCTTCTTCCTAAACATTGCCTAAAGAAGTAAAAACAACATAAGATAAAACATACATATGAATAAAAAAATGAAAGATTAGAGTAAGAATAAGCCATCTAGTTAGTAGCATTCATTCCCATAAAATAGTTAATCACAAGCAGAATTTGTAAAATTTATTTAACTTCATCTTTCAAAGTTATAATTCAATTGGAAAATATTTTGAGATTTAAAATGAGTGTTGAGATCTAAATATATTGTTAATGTAAGTGTTATCTTGGCAATAAAAGGAAAGTTATAATTAGCTTTCAAAATTCAATTATGTCACTCAAAGATCCTTACTAAATTTAACTAATTTTGAAGTCTCCTAATTATGGTTCTGAATAGAAGCGTCTAAAATTTCAAAAATTAAGATTCAAAACTCCATAAAAAGGAATAACTTAAGAATAAATATAAAGTAAATGTTTGAGATCTATGTTTCACAATTATAAAACTCTATTTTGGGGATTTAAAAAACTGGAAATAGAAGCAGTATTGTTTATGGTTGAAACACTCAATGCTGCAAAAATTTCACCTCTCCAAATTAACTGATAAATTCAAAATTCTTTAATTATAACTATTACTGAATATTTTAAGGCTGAAGAATACATGACTACTATTCATCTAGACAGTCAGAAGAATAGCCTGGACAGAAACCAGACTGTGATGGACTGTTTATTTATTATATTTTTCACAGAGTATGGGGCACAGTGTCTGTCTGAAGATATAGAATGGCAAATCAAAGTTTAAAAAAAAGCAAACACTAAGCCAGAGTCAGGATTGCAGGAGGATTTAATACATAATAAAGGTTAATTTTCATCATGGGTTTAAAAATGTTCCAATAGTTTTAGTACTATAAAGAGAAAGGCAGTATCCAGCTTCACTACTGATACTGAAATATATTCTACTTGGATCTAAAACATAAAGTAAATGAAGCAAAAACAAATTGCTGAAAGAATAGTTTCTTTTTTAAAAATAAATTCATAGAGAAAACTATTTTACACAAGGAACTAAACTAAATGAAAATAAGTAATATGATTTTTTAAACAGGTCCCTTTCTATATGTGAACAGTGATAAATACATCCCCAAAAGACACACATGTTAACATATTATTCACATTGTTAAGAATATTTTTGATATTTAAAATGAGGTTAAATACTAGCAAATATTTATTCAATTTGTATTTTATTTTTAAACTGAGGAATAGTAGGTTATATTGGACATTTGTCAGTTGATTTAACTTGTCCAATGGGGAAGGAATGTATATTACTTTCATTGCAGACCTCATCATAACAATAATTAATATATTGGAAATGCATCATTGAGTAGCCTGTCAAGGAAAGAAATTAATTACCATCAAACATTTCATGTGCTAAAGAGCAAAAAGGTTTTGGAAACATTTCACGACTAACAGAAAAGCAAAGCATTCAAGTGTATAAAGAATCAAAAGGAAATGATGTGTTTCTCATTTGAGTATTGCATGATATGTATTTAATTAGTTTAAATTATTAATTTTTGTTGTTTTTTATTGTTTGAAAACAGAAAATACTGCCTATGGGCTAGTTAAAATTTAATAATCCCTAGAAAGTCATTTAAACAGATACTTTGAAAGCTCATTCCAAATTTCTACTTATAATTTTACTTAATGAGATTCACCAATTCATCTCTACTGTTTTTCAAAACTAGATAATACATATAATGATATCTAGCAAAATCTTCCTTGAGGATTTCATGGTTTTATCAAAAACGTAAGCTGACAAAATATTAGTACTATCATTTGATTAAGCAATTCTGCTAATGAATAAACAAACACTCCAGGGGAAAAGAACTTATATGGTGAAGATACATCTGCTTTTTCATGTCTCCTGCAGCACGATGTAGACCCACTAAGATATAAAACACACTAAAATGTCCACAGAAAGAAGCACAAAGATAGTTTGGTGTGTGTCTATAGAGATGACCATCAGTTGAGAGCATTTGCTGAGCAACCGTGCACACTAGAGTGTGGAACCCAACAACCCTTTAACTAGCAGGTATCCTGCAAACTACTGTAACCCCAGTCATTAGAGATATGGAGACAGGTGAATCACAGGGCTTTGCTAGTTTGGGGCTTATCAGACAAAATGCAAGCCCCAGACTCAGGTAAAGAGCCTCCTTGAAAAGTGTAGATGAAAAGTCCTAAACAAAGCACACAAAATCTTCCTTTGGTCCCCATGAATGTGCACATATGCATGAGCGCCCATACACATGCCCAAATGAATTCACTTACATACACATAAATAACTCTTTAAGAAGGAAAGCCAGCCACAGAAGACAACCCCTTGGTGTGTAGACAGGTTAAATTTAATGCAATTTCAATAATTATTATTTTTTATTGTATAGAGCATTTGGATACGCTCAGAAATTTGTATTTTCTTTATGCAGTATCTTGGAGTGTTTCCCCTGTTCCCTCTAGGCTGGTCAATGTTTTAATTTCAATTAAGATATGTATTCAACTTTGAATGCACTTTTGTGTAGTATTTTAAGACATAGCTGTTATGTTAGCTTTATTTCTGAAGCCTCTGTTATTACCCTTATGTTTACATGTCTAATTTCATGGCAAAGCCACATTGGTTTCTTAACTACAAATCATTAGTATATTTTGGAGAATGTTGTTATAATGATCCCCCATTAATCTCTTTTTTTGTGATTGTTTTGTCTGATGTCTTCTTAGTTTCCATGTGAACATTAAATTTTTCAACTCATTCTGTAAAAATGTCAGTGAAACTTGGATAAAATCATGCTCAGACTTTAGATCATGTTGATTATGGAACAGTTTAATAATGCTATGTTTTACAATCCTTTAGATGTCTTTCTACCTTCTGGTGTACTCTTTATATTACTTTATTTTGTTATAAACTAATTACACATTATTTCCCTTCCATTTTGCCACCCCAAAGCCTTCAATATATACCTGTTCAATCTTTTTGAAATTCATGTCCTCTTTTTCCACCACTTTTTATTGTGTGTGTGTGTGTGTGTATAAATATAACCTGCCTACTCTGTATAATGTTACTTATATGTATGTTTTCATGACTGATCATTTGGTAATGGATATGACCAATGGTAATGGTAGGGAAGACACTTTTGCCCACTCCCAGCATTTCTTGCCTGTCTATGGTTCTTTTTCTTCATGTTCCCAGTTTCAGTATAGATCTCTTTCACCTAGTTGCTTAATTTCATATCTCAATAGACTATTATGACTTTGATTATTGTTGTGATTTCTTTCTCCACTTTCATTTTTATTATGGAATTGATGAGTTACACATTTTGTGCACTGATTTGTATTGTACACCTGGATCATATACCATGACAAGTGAATATTTTAGTAAATTGCTGAAGTGGCTTTTCACATACATTACTGAGGATTTTGAAAGTGAGATCATCAAGAATGTTGGTCTATAATTTTGTTTTTGTTTATATGTCCTCCTATTTTTTATGAAGGTAATATTAGTTTCATGTAATAATATTAGAAAGGTTCATTCATTTTGTATAACACTGGAAAATGTGAGGAGCATTGCAGTTAGTATCTGTATTATGCTTCTTGCTATAACAATAATGGACTAAACCTTGGAACTGTAAGCCAGGTCCAATTAAGTGTTATCTTTTATATAAAAAAGTTTAATAAAAATTTATCAAAAAATATTCAGACCTAGGGTTTTCTCTGTTGGGTGACATTTTATAGAAGCTTAAATCTAATTAATTGTTATGCTCATAATAGCTGTATTTTATTGTGAAATCTGTATAGAAACACATTGTGAATAAAAAAATGTCTGTTGGCACTTAGAGAATTACAGAAACTTGGCTTCTTGCAGTTAATTGTCTTAACTTGCTATAGTCACACATCTACATGCTAGAAAATCATATTCAATATCCTCTATGAATAAAATGTTCTCTTCAATGTCCACAACATAAATTGCATTTTAATTATCTCTCTTAACATTCCGATGGCCTCATGAAATTGTCAGTGTGTTACGGTTAGCTCTATCACCTATCATAGTGTGAATTTGTCTTGACATAGGATATTTAAAAAACATAAATTACAATTGACATAGGGACATATTTAATTTTGATAAAGTGAGTAGCAGTCACATCATTTTTAAACAAAGTTGACAACATGGCTAGACATATTAAAACCTTTGAAAATGATAGTTGTTACGTAACTACCATGTAGCCCACACTTCTTAAGTGAAAACTTTCCATGTAAATTAATCACACTTTTCCTTGTCTTCCTCTCTCACCTTCTCCTACTTTTCCTCTTCATACAGATATATTATACTAAATAATGCATTTCATTATATTTAACAGTAACATGGCTTGTTTGGTCACATTTACGTACTCCGATGCCTTTACTTTCTCCTAGTCCTCACTTTGTGCTGGTTCCTTTCTTGCACTCAAATATTCACAGGTTGAATTTTACATCTTCCTTCTTCTCCCCACCTGCTTCTGCTCTGCAAACGAGAGAAAACATGAGCTGTTTGGCTTCCATTGTGATGTCTTTCATTTAATTTGTAATATTCATCATTTTACCAATGTTATAACATTCTTCTGCTTTATGATTGCAGAAAGTTCCACTTTGTGTGCATGTATCCTATGTTTTACTAAAGTTTTCTGCTTTTTGACATTTTTAACTTCTTTTAGTTTTTGAGATTATAGTATAATTCCATCAATGCCCCTATTGCCCTATCCAAACTGTACCATATATTTTGTCTGTCTCTCTTTCAAATTTATGTCTTATTTTTATTGGTTATTATATTCATTATGTATATACATCTATACATACACATATATATTTTTAAATATGACTTTTTCAATTTCATATCATGTTACTTATATGGATATGTTGTGGAATATAATTTTAAGATGTGTTACATTTGTTTCTGCTGTAGAACATTTGTTTAATAATGCATACATGTATTGCATTCTTTTATGTTGCGTTTATTTAACTCTGTGAAGCTGTGTTACTTTGCCTGTCTAAAACACCTAATGGTCTAATAAAGAGCTGAAAGACCAACAGCAAGCCAGGAGAAAGGGTAGGCAGGGCTGGCAGGCAGATAGAATAAATAGAAGGAAAAATCTAGGAGGAAAAGGAGAAAGACCTAGAGAACAAGGAGAGAAGGATGCTAGGGGCCAGCCAATCAGCCACACAGCCAGCCACATAGTAAGAATGAAAGTAAGATATACACAGAAATAAGGAAAAGAAAACCCCAAAGGCAAAAGGTAAATGAGATAATTTAAAGAAAAGTTGGAAGAAACAAGTCAAGTTAAGGCCATGCATTTATAAGAAAGAATAAGCCACTGTTTGTGATTTATTTGGGAACTAGATGGTGGGGCCCCCAAAAGATTCAAAGAGCTAAAAGTGAAACAAAAAACAACAACACATGTTTTCTCGGTTGATCATTTGGTATTAGAATGTCTGTTATCATTGCTCAGCTCAGGTTTCAGCAGTCTTGTTACTGAGACTTTATGGGTTTAGCTTCTGAGATTCCTAGGAGACACAATCTCACAGAAAATTCTCTGTTCCTTTGGCATTCATAACATTTCTGCCTCCCCCCCGCCCCCTCTTCAAAGTTCCAGAGGCTTGGGTGCAGACGTTTTATTATAGGTGTTTCCTTTGGGACTGGGCTCCACAACACTGCATTTTTTTTTATCAGTTGTGTTTTTCTGTAATAAGCTCCATCTGTTGCAAAGAAAAAAATTCCTTGCTTAAGGGTGTTCTATTTTTATTTATTTCAATCCATTCACATATCAATAGAAACCTGTGCTGTCTTCATAATTTCTACTGTTTATATTGTCAATAGTGTCTAGCATAGACAAATTTTATTTTGTTCTGCTCTCCACATCCAACAAAGCTACAATGTCTGAAAATTCAGAAACAACCAAAGAAGTATTATGAAATATGTAAGCAAAGTTAGACTAGTCTGATCTCAGGAACAAGGAACAAAATAATTGCCAAAACTTATGCCCTTCTTGATATTGCAAGACCATCTGGACACTGTTTTTGTGTGCTCCAGATTCAAGATAGACAACACATTTGCTCTGTCTTTTTTTATGTTTCCAGGACCAAAGCTGGGGTACTTCTAACTGTGCTAGAGGAACCTGGCTTGGTATCCCCACAATGAGCCTTCACTGCAAATCTTGAGTAAGGAATCCATCCTGATCTTCAGGGTATGATTCTAGTTCTTCTTCCTAAGAGTCTGTGTTTAGAACTTTATTTTTTTCTGTTTTTGAGAATTTCATATGAAAGTAATACATGAGTACTGTATATAATTTCTAGTCTTCTTTCACCTGATCATGTATCATTTACTTTCCCTCTCAAATCTGTGACCTCTTCACTTTATAATTATTATGAAACAAACATACATGACTGTCTCTCAGAATTCCATAGTCAGACACACACACACACACACACACACACACACACACACACACACACACACAGAGGCATATGCACACGCACATGCACACACACACCATACATGCCTGAGAGAGAGAGAGAGACAGAGAGAGAGAGAGAGAGAGAGAGAGAGAGAGAGAGAGAGAGAGAGAGAGAGAGAGAGAAACAGAGACAGACAAAGAGAGAGGGAGAGAGAATCAACAAGGCAGAACTAGAGAGGAAGAGAGAGATAGAGATAAAAACAGACACACAAAGTGAAGGAGAGAGGCAGAGAGAAAGGGGGAATGACTTAGAAGAGAGGGAGAGAGAGAAGGCAGGGCAGATAGAGCACTTACTAAGTTCACTTAGTGTTGCTCATATGTACATTTCTTTTGGGATGAATACTTGAATGTGGATAAGCTTTTGGAGCACTTCTTCTAGAGAAAAACTCATTCTCTTTCTTTAAGCAACCTTTGGTTGTATCTAGCTCTTTATTTCTGGACAAGGCCTGTGATATTTGCCCAAACACATCAGCATGCCAGTTGGTGTTGTCATTATGCAGGTTTTGATTACACAGCCACATTGTTGGGATTTCGTGGGTTCAGCTCCCCTGTCACCATCTTATAGTATAGTAGGTATCCATCTGCTTGATCCATTACAATCTTTCTGCCTCTTCTGTGATGATCCCTGAGCTTCAGGTATAGATATTGCAATTGAAAAGTACTGAGTGTAGTATTGGTACTACACTCACTTATTCTCTGGATTGTGATCAACTGTAGCTCTCTCTAATAGTTTCCATGCTTGTGGGATATCGTTCTGTATGCTATGAATATGTGTTACTCTGATTGGTTGATAAATTAAATGCCAGGCAGGAAGTATAGGCAGGGCAAGCAAAAAGGAGAATTCTGGGAAGAGGAGGGCTGAGTCAGGAGTCACCAGCCAGACACAGTGGAAGCAAGATGACCTGGGAATAGGTACTAAGCCACATGGTAAACATAAATAAGAACTATGGGTTAATTTAAGTGTAAGAGCTAGTCAGTAATAAGCCTGAGCTAATGGCCGAGCAGTTATAAATAATATTAAGCCTCTGTGTGATTATTTTATAAAAGCCTGCGGGACTGTGGGTGAGAGATTTGCCCTGACTGCAGGAAAGGTGGGACACAGGAAATCTTGTGACTCCATATAAGATTATCCTTACATATTTAATACGTACCTTATGCATAAATACATAATATATATAATATATAAAGTTATGTACAACATATATGTAGGTAGTTTGTATTCTTGTTTGAAGAATATACTTTCCCGAAGGAACTCACACACACAGAGAGACCCACACACACATGCAATTTCTTAAATGGAGTTTACCACACCAACGTAGTAATTATGATAACTCTTACTCCAAAAAGCCATAGATTACCTAACAAAAACCTCAATGCCAAACATGGTAACCTCATTTTGAGTTTTTAGTCAGGAGAGTCAAAGAGCCTTTCTGAAATGTAGGCTATTGCTGTTATCCTTGGTGTCTTGCCAAAATGTGGAACTATTTTATACTTACTTAGGAAGGCAGACAAGGAAGGAGATGGCAGAAAATATTGGAAAGCCCTGGTTTGGAAAACCTGTAAGTTCTTGTCATTCCCAATTTGTGGTTTCTTGTTCTTAGGTCACCTGGATCCAAGGAGCAGCCTCAAGCTGGGGACATCACCTGAAGTGAAGAGATCCCAATGTCGTTTTCCTCCATGAAAGGTCACAACTATGGATAGCTCCATTGACCTAGCCTAGGTAATCTCTTCTGTCTCCTTACAGAGCACCCAAAAGAATAAAAAAAAAAAAATTCAATGGGACAATCTAAGCCCAATAACTCAAATATTCCTGCAAAGTTTATAAACCCTATTACACCCACCCAGAAACTGGACCAAATTTGCATGATGAACTTAATGAAGGTGTGAGAATTTATATGAAGATGAAAAATTTTGTAAAGTATGTCTTAAATAAACAAGATATCAAGTAAGAAAGAAAACAAAACACAAAACTGTCAGTTGTCACAGAATCATAAAAAGGATAGCAAGGATTTTAATGCATGTTCCAAATTATATAACGTATTTTAGAAAATTGATATTTTTTAAATACCAATGAGAAATCTCCAATTTCCTTTCATAGATCTCCTTTAACTCTTTAGTATGTCAGTATAAAGATATCTGTATGAATAAAACATTGAAATTAATAAATTAACATATTATAATCATAAGACAAAAAAATCATATAATTTGAGAATTTTTTTCCTACTGAACTTAGCAATGCAAATGCCATCAAGGACAATTCTGAGCAGCAAAATTTCATACTTTAATTTCACTACTAATAAGGACAATTTTAGTAGAATAAGTTAAGATGTTCTATCCTAGGGGTCACGATCTCACAGGAAACTACCAATATTGCCATGTAGGGAACAAGCGCTCAGTTGTCTGAGCTGATGCTGGACATTTCTCAGTTGAACCACCACAACCTCTTTGATACTTTCTGTATCAAATAATTTCAAATTTAAAAATACGTTTAAAATTGCTACTCTTCCTTCAGATACCACAGGTTTTAGATTTCCATCCACAAATCATACACTGAAAAAACACTGGGATACATTGAATCTTCATTCTTCATTTGTTTGTTTGTGTTTTCTTTTGTATTTTGAGGCAGGGTTTCTCTGTGTAACAGACCTAGTTGTCCTGAAACCTGCTCTGTAAACCAGGCTGTCCTAGAACTCACAGAGTTCTGCCTCCCTAAGTGATGGAATAAAAGGCATATGACACTACCGCCCAGCAAATTTTCATTTTTATTTGAATCATGTATCTATGTAATATGCATGCCTTCCCAGTCTACTTTAAATAATGTTGTCATATCATCCACTTTTCTAAAAACATTTTTTTCTTTGCCTAAAAATGTCTACAACACATGTAGGTACTTTGTCCTAATTTTACATAAAACCAGGTGAAACATCATAAATTGGACCATCAAGAATTTTAAATTTATTGAAATTATAACAACCTATTCAAGTCAGGATGCTATTTCACACTTGTTCAGAATTTTCTTCACTGCCGTTATGGTAGGGCTTATTCTCTACCAAGACTGTTTATCTTTCAACCTAATCTGATCTCATTGTGGTTTCCACAGGTCTCTCTATAACTCAAGGAGAACAGGTCCTCAAAAACAATAACAATATCATTTCTCAGAAAGGCTGGCTTCTTCCTTGTCCATGAGATATCCTCTGTGGCTGAGTTTTCAAAGAAGAGTTTTATGTTTATTTATTAATTATTATTATTTTGTTTTTTTTTCAAGTTTTTACTTTTATCAATTTTTATTGTCTTTGTAATGTTATGTTTTGGTTTTTATTTTTTATTTGAGAATATTTTTATTCGTTTTAAGTACTAACCATAGGTCCTCCTCTCATCCATCCTCCTGCTCCCCCCCCAACATTCCCCAACCCATCCCCCATTCCCTCCTCCAAAAGCGTAAAGCCACCTATGAGGAATCAGCAAAGCCTGGAACATTCATTTGAGGCAGGACCAAGCATGCATCCTCAGCCTAATTGTTTTTTCTATTTTTAGTATTGGAAATATATTATCCCCTAGATAGGCCCAAACTGTTACCAAGACAAGTTATATAGTACAATTTATTACCTAACACTTAGACTCCATGCCATAATCTATATGTACCTAAACAACAAAAATTATCATTAGGAAAGTGTAGGTTTTCATACCAATAATAATTCTTTGAAAAATGTTGTCATGAAAGGTACTCTGAAATTAAAAATAATGAAAGAATTTTTTTCTTTATGAAAATTTGAAAATTGTCACTTTCTTTTTCAAAAATAACATTACACATTTGCCAATTATTAGTAAATTTGGGTTATAGCTATTGAAAAACACTAACAATGAAAGAAAACTCATTATTCATCAGGGGAAAAAAAACCCCAAAAAATCTGGAAAGTGAAAAAAAAACCTTGAAATTGAATAATTGGGGCTGCAGATATGGCCCATATGACTGACACACTTGCTAAACAAGCATGACTGTAGCTAGTTTTCCTGCCTGGCCCACAGTCAGGACAAATCTCTCTTACCTGCCAGTCCCACGGCCGCTCAGACCCAACCATGTAAACACAGAGACTTATATTGGTTGCAAACTGTATGGCCATGGCAGGCTTCTTGCTAACTGTTCTTATATCTTAAATTAACCCATTTCTATTTACCTATAGGTTGCCACGTGGCTCGTGGCTTACCGGCATCTTAACATCTTCTCATCATGGCAACTGGCAGCATCTCTCTTCCACCCCAGACTTCCTGTCCCTAGAATTCTCCTCTCTGCTAGTCTCACCTATACTTCCTGCCTGGTTACTGGCCAATCAGTGTTTTATTTATCAATCAATCATCCACAGCACATGACAACCTGAGGTTTGTCCCTTAAACCCCTGTAAAGGGTTGGCTATCTGTATCTGCAATGGAGATCATGAGGGAGGATGAAAGGAATGTCCTTGGGGCTTGCATTCCTGCTTGTCAGGAGTATAGGGCAAAGGCACAGAAACCAGAGAGACTTGACTCAGAACAGGTTGAATGGTTAAGACTGACTCCCCAGAGTTATCACCATACTTCTGGACTTGTACTGTTTTATATGCATGACCCTACACATACATACTGTGTGTGCCTGTGTGTATGTGTATGTGTGTGTGTGTGTGAGGAGGAAAGAGAAAAGGGATAATTTTTGAAATATTTTATTTTTGCATTTTGGTATAAATTTGTATAAATATTTAATAATTTTTAAAAACATTGGACTGACAGTACTGGACACAGTATATGATTTTGCAGGTATAGTGCAGTGATATTAAATTTTAGAAAGCTTTAATGGTTATAAACTTCATAATTTGTCTACTTGCTCATGTATTCTTTAATATTAATTAGCAGTTCTAAACATGTGCCTATATAATGTTATGTTCTTTAAATTTCACTACTGTAATTCAAAGTATATGGGCTAATGCCTCAAAATAAAATTCAAATTTGAAGATTTACACTTTTAATCATGTTAATAATGATTTGGTATAATTATTAAATGCGTGCTTTATTCCAGGAGTATAGGAAACAAAAATAAAAAGAAATTCATGAAAATTAATGCACTAGGTCATTCTATGAGATGTCAATGCATCAATAGATTTCTAGGACTTCAGCATATTCCATTAAATAAAACAGTCTTTAAAATTAAGATTTTGAATATAATATCTGTACATTTTAAAACAGCAGACGGTGTTAGTAATAGATGAATGACATGGTTAACAAAATGACAGGAAATGGTGTCAGAATGTTTCAGTGTAAACTGTTGAATTAATCTTTCAAAACAGGTGAGAAAATAGCATTGATAACCTTATTTGCATTAATGCAGTCTAAACAACATCACCTACTGACATTCGGTGTTAAATGAGATCCCCTGAAGGAGTGTGTTCATTACAAGAAAACCCACTGTTCACCATTAAAACTCTAAAGTCACCAAGTTTAGAGCTGATCTAATACTTTGAAGAAGTTTGTCCTCAAAAGCATTCAGAAGGTAAAAATGCAAAATAATAAGAGATCAGAATAATAAGTGACCCAAGCCTCATTCCCGATACCTGGACTTCCTTAACAAGATACAGTTCAAGACAGATTGTGAAATCTTAAAATGTTGATTTACCATGTATTTTTTTTACTATTTTATTAGTAGCAGGAATGGCTCTGGACATGACTTACTAGAATAAATGAATTCTATGTTTCTTCAAACTTCACAAAATACGTATATCAGATATACATGAAGTAGATTTAATGAAAATGGCATTTTCCTGGTGTATGAGATGGAACCTTGTAGAGTAACAAACTGGTGAGTTATTCATGTATGTAAATTAAGTCCAGTTATAAAAGGACAAGAATAAACAATAATAAAACATTTTTTAAATGTGCTATGTTAAAACTGTTGTGAACATTGTCCCTCTATCTTGTAATGCCTTGTATATTATATACTGTAATAGAAAGATGTGCACATTTTATTCTCCATATTAAATTAGAACGTTGCCTATTCTCTTAAAGACAGCACTTAGTATCTTCTCTGTGACCTGTCTGAGTCACCAAGATCACCTCTCTTTTCCATTAGAGCTGTTTTAAAATAAAACAAGCACTGATTCAACACAGTCACTGAGATAATATAATGTGGTATTGTATTTCCCTAAATATTGTGCATGCTAATAAACTTATCTGGGGTCAGAGACAGAGCAGCCACAAAATTAAACATAAAGGATAGGCAGTGGTAGCACACGCCTTTAATTCTAGCATTCCAGAGGCAGAAATCCATGTGTTCAAGGATACAGACAGGCATGGTGACTCATCATGCCTTTAATCCCAGAAACAAGCCTTTAATCCCAGGGAGTGGTAGTAGAAAGCAGAAAGGTATATAAGGCGTGAGGACCAGAAACTAGTAGTATTTGGCTGGTTAAGTATTTGACTGGTTAAGCATTTGGCTGGTTAAGCATTTGGCTGGTTAAGCATTCAGGCTTTCAAGTAGCAGGTCAGCTGAGACCCATTCTGGATGAGGACTCAGAGGCCTCCAGTCTGAGGAAACAAGACAAGCTGAGGATCCGGTGAGGTGACCTAGCTGTGGCTTGTTCTGACTCTCTGATCTACCAGCATTGACCACAATAACTGGCCTTGGATTTGATCTTATTAATAAGACTCTAAGATTTCTGCTACAATATAACAATTCTCGTATCTATCTGTTTTCTGTAATGGGAAAGAAATACAGAATAGATTGGTAATAGATATATTCTGGATACACTGGACAAAGAATGGTCCACATTCTGGATAGGGAAAATTGAGACAATGCCACATTTAATTGTATTGTTCAAAAGAGCAGGCAATTGAAATTTATGAAAGTTTATTTCTGGAAAATTCCATTAATTTAATAGTTTTAGATTGTATTTGTCCCTGGATAAAGGAATTTGCAGAAAGAGAAACTGAAGATAAGGTAATGATAAGGGGTAGTAAGCATCATTTAAAGACATTTGTTACAGGATTAATAACCCTGAATATTACGTTATGTTCATATAATCAACTCTGTAAACCTTCATCCACTAGTTGTATGTAAACCATAATTATGACTTGATCTTCTGATTTCATAAGCCCTCACTCATCATGAGCAGGGTTTGCTTTTTTTGTTCTCTCATGTGAATTTTAATTATTTCCTATGATGGGCATTATTTAATATTGTCAACTTAGTAGGATCTAGAATCACCCTGTGAACATTATCGTAAGTTATAAAATAGACAAGGTTGGCCTGTGGACATGTCTCTGAGGTGTTGTCATGATTGGTTAATTGGGATAGGAAGACAGGCATTTACTATAAGCTTCACTGTTCCACCATGGGTGAGGATCCTGGAGTGAATGAAAAGGAGGAGTGAGTTGAGGGGTAGAACTCATGATAGTCTGCTTGCTGACAATGCATGCAATGTGTCCACCTACCTCAAGCTCCCACCACCTAAACAGCCTCTTGGTGATGGACCCTTTAAGACTGCAAAATTAAACCCTTCATTCTTTGGATTACATTTGTCATGGTATTTTATCACAGCCACAGGAAAAAAAGATAAAAACCGTGGTTAATTTGCTATAGGAACAAAAGATATTAGTAGGTAATTGTATTTTCCAATTTTCTCATTTCACTTAAAACAGTATTATTTCCATCATACTCATTTCCCCTAAATGGTAGTAAAAGCCTTACAAATTATTTTATGCTACATATTTTAATGGCATATGCACATCCCCCCTTATAACACACATTTTGTTTCTTTCCACCTAAACTGTTATTGTTCAAGTTCTTTGTTGTTGTTTTTTAAATAACTCCTATAAATAACACTTAGGAATAAACAAGATCACATATAGGGTCCACTTTTGAAAGAATGGAGAATCAACAAAGTTTATCTGAAGGAAACAGATGAGAAAGTTTGATTGTTTGATGTCATGTTGAGTTAAGCCTAAGGAAAGTATTTTTAATATCCCAAGATGTAACATGAATCTTAAATGGTCTTATTAAATAAAAAAAAACTCGGGGGGGGAGGCAGGTAGTGGGGTGAATTCTGAAAGATCTGAAAGGTCAGAGAAGCAGAACAAGACACAGCTAACCTCACCTTATCAAATTCTCTGCTGATTCTGTTTCCTTAAACTGGAAGACTCTGTGTCCTTTATTCTCTGACCCTCAGATAAGTTTATTAGGATACACAATATATCAACCACATTTCCCTTTTTGCATCTAAAATAAAAGAGCTATAATTAATATAAGAAAAAACTATATACAGTAAGTATATACAATATATACAGTCAAGAGTTACATTAACAATGTCTAGTCCATTAACATTTGACAGATTCAGACGAAACACTCCATTTTATATATATATATATATATATATATATATATATATATAAACAATGTCCAATCCATTAATATTTGACAAATTCAGACAAAAAAATTCTGAGAAGTTGTTGAGGTGAGGTTAGCTGTGGCTTGTTCTGCTTATCTGACCCTCAGATAAGTTTATTAGGTTATACAATATATCAACTACACCAATAGTCTGGTTCCTGGTATCTTAAATGAAATTATGCCAAGATAACTTCCATAAATATCCAAAATTATCCAGATAGTCCAGTTGTCTTCTAAAGAATATTCATGTTTTGAAGGAACATGTGTTACTTTGGAACATAATATAGTAATTTATTTATGAATTATCACATAGGCTGCCACTTTTGTTTTTGTTTTTTCAAGTCAGTGTTTCTCTGAGTATCCCCCTGCCTCTGCCTCCTGAGTGCTGGAATTAAAGGCGTGCTCCACCACACCCAGCTAGGCTACCATTTTTAATTGCAACCTAATAATAGATTCTGACGAAGGCCCATTGTTACATGTAATGTGTGTTCTATCAACTACAGATTGAACATATCCAGCATTATCAGACATGTCTGTGAAGATAGGGATTCCAGATCAATATAATTCTTTCATTAACAAAATATAATTCTATAAATGGAAAATATTTGCCCAAATGAACCTTGTCATCAGGCATCCAGTGCTATATATCAACAATTGTTGTTGCTGTTATTCAGGTAACATGTTGGATATCTAGAGTGAATTCTGCTGTCACATACCCTAGACTTTGCCTGAGCCCTAATGAGGTTGCTATTGTCAGGTCATGCTTGGCATGCTTGGCAGAAACCAGAGGTCACACTGGAAACAGTGACTCTGTATCCATCCTCTGACTCCGCATATTACAAGGAAGAAATCTAGCCTTGTCACTCTCATGAGATTCATTCTGACAGACACAATGTAATTCTTCTACCCAGATATCATTTGAGAAATTTTTATGTCTGCAAGTTGTAGCAATTCAAAATTATAAAAGAATAATTTCCCTTTCCTTCAATGTACGTCTAACTTAGTGAGTTTTTTTCTAGTAAATGGAATAATGTTAATGAACATTGTGACTCCCTAGTTAATGTCAGAAAATTAGTCTAGCCATCTACCCATACCTTTTGTTATAGTTCTGAGCAACCACACAAGAAATCCAGCTGTAATTAATGTGACTTGGGATAAATCTATTTACCTAGATTCCATCATCTGGTGACTGTCATCATTCTTTGACTCATGGGTGCGTCTCTCCAACTTCTGCCTATGTGATCATTTGAACTCTGTTTTAGTTACAGTTTTCCTCATTAACAATTTTAGAACAGAAACTCACTAAGAGGTATAAAGTGTATAAATTGGAAAGACATCAAAGACAGTTTTCAGTTGGTAATATAAGTTAGGATAGAAAGAGAATTAGGTACATTTTAGACTCATCAAAGTAAGATAGATAATTTAATATTCTCTCTGAATTTGTCAAATGTTAATTGATAGACATTATTGTTGTATTCATTGCTTGTATATATTGTATTTAGTTATTGTACTTATTGTATATAGTTTTTTTATTAGTTGTAATTTTTATTAGACGAAAAAGGGGAAATGTGGTGATATTTTCTCTGTGTCCCCCAATAAAGTTTATCTTAGGATCAGAGGAAAAATCCAGACACTATATTAAACAAAGAAGTCAGTCAATGGTAGCACATGCTTTTAATCCTATCATTCAGGAAGCAGGGATCTGGCTGGATCTCTGTGAGTTCAAGGCCATACTGGCAACAGAGCCAGGTGTGGTGGCACATGTCTTGAATTCCAACACTAGTTAACCATAAAGATTTGGAGTTCTGTACAGACAGACAGGAAATAACAGAGATGTGTAGAAAGAGGAAGTGATATAGGTGGGCAGAGAGAGGAAGTGAAATGCAGGACAGAAAAGCATATAGGCATGGTTATACAGGAAGTAGGTCTCTTTGGTGAAAGATCTCCAAGTGGTAAGAGCGTGGCTGGCTTCTTTCTGCTTTTCTGATTTCTCAGCTTTTGACCCCAATATCTGGCTCCAGGTTGCTTTTATTAGTAAGACCATTTAGCACTTCGTCCTACATAGATCTACAAGGTTGCACTCACACCAGCATTGTAAGACTGTCCCTCATGTTCCACATCCTTGCCTGTATGTGCTGTCACTTGTGTTTTTAATCTTAGCCATTCTAACAGGTGTAAGATGGAATCTCAGAGTCAGTTTGCTTTGCATTTCCTGATGGCTAGGGATGTTGAACATTTCTTTAAGGGCTTCTTGGCTATTTGAGATTCTTCTGTTGAGAATTCTCTGTTTAGATCTGTACCCTATTTTTTAATTGGATTCCTTGTTTTTTTGACTTCCAGTTTCTTGATTTCTATATCTATTTTGTAAATTAACCCTCTGTCAAATAGGGGGTTAGTGAAGATTTTTTCCCCAGTTTTAGGCTGATGTTTTGTCTTATCAACTGGGTCCTTTGCCTTATACAAGCTTTTCTGTTTCATGAGTTCCTGATTATTAACTTTGTTAAATTTTTATTTTTATTTATTTATTTTACATCCAGACCTCAGTTACCCCTCCTTCCTCTCCTCTCATTCCCTCCTTCCAACTGCTCCTCTTCCTTCCTCCATCCACTTCTCCTCCATTTCTATTACAAAATGGCAGGCCTCCCATGCATAGCAACCAAAGACAACATATCAAGCTGCAGTAAGACTAAACACCCTTCCTTGTATTGATGATGGAAAAGGCAACCTAGTAAGAGGATAGAGTCCACGAAGCCAACAAAAGAGTCTGAGATAGCCCCTACTTCCACTTAGGAGTCCCACAAGAAGACCAAGCTATACAACATGCAGAGTACCTATGTCTGTCCCATACAGACTCCTTGGTTGCCAGTTCCCTCTCTGTGACCTCCTATGAGTCCAGGTGAGTTGATCTTGTGAATTTTCTTGTGATGTTTTTGACTCATCTCACTATAGTAATCCTTCTTCCTCTCTTTAGAATGATTCCTTGAGCTTGACTAATGTTTGACTGTGGGCTTCTGGATCTCTTTCTACCTATTGCTGGACTAAACCAGTCTGATGACTATGTGTCTATGCTATTGGTGTACTGGTCAAGAAGTCTTCTGTGCCAATACTTTCCAGGCTATTTCCCACTTTGGCTTCTATCAGGTTCAGTATATCTGGTTTTATGTTGAGGTCTTTGATCCATGTGAACTTAGTTCTGTGCTTGGTGATAGATATGGATCTATTTCCTTTCTTTTATATGCCAACATCCAATTAGACCAGCACCTTTTGTTGAAGATGATTTCTTCTTTGAATTTTATAAATTTGATTGCTTTGTCCAAAATCAGATGTCTGTAGGTGTGTGGATTTATATCTTGGTCTTCAATTGGATTCCATTGATCTCCCAGTCTCCTTTTATGTAAATACTATGCATTTTTATTACTATAGCTCTATAGTATATTTTGAAATCAGGGATGGTGATACCTCCTGAAGTTCTTTTTATCATGCATGGTTGTTTTAGTTTTCTTGGGTCTTTTGTTTTTCAGTATGAAGTTGAATATTAATTCTTTACAATTATGTAAAATTTATACTGGAATTTTGGGGATTTCATTGTATCTGCAGGTTGCTTTTGGTAGGATGACCTTTTTTACCATGTTAATCTTACTTATCCATGGGCATGGGAGATCTTTCCATCTTCTGGTATCTTCTTAAATTTTGTTCTTCAAAGACTTGAAGTTCTTGTCATATAAGTCTTTACTTGCTTAGTTAGAGTTACACCAATATATATTTATATTACATGTGGCTATTGTGAAGCCTGTTGTTTCCTGGATTTCTTTCTCAACCTCTTTTGTGGTGGTATTTTACTTGTACTGAAATGTGATTTTAATTGTATGTTAATAAATAAAGTTGCCTGGGGGTCAGAGCTATCAGAGCCATAGCAAGTGCGTGGCAGTGGTGGCACACGCCTTTAATCTCAATACCATAGAGGACCTGGAGGGCTGTACATACAGGCAGTGACAAGGCAGTCACATGTTTGGGTTTACAACCAATGAGAAGGCAGAACAGCTAGACTATATAAAGACATACACACAGAAAGTAGGTCCCTTTCGGAGAGCTCTCTTGACTGAAGAGGATCGCTGAAGCAGGAAGGGTGAGGCTCTTAGCTCTGACCTCTTGGCTTTCTTCTCTGAATCGGCTCTGTGTTTCTTATTTAATAAGATGGTTGGTTACATCTACACTCTTTGTCATTTGGATTTACAAAGGCTGCCGATTATTGTTTTGTTGAGTTAATCTTGTATCCATCCACTTCACTAAAGGTGTTTATCAACTGTAGGAGTTTCCTGGTAGAATTTTTGGGGTTGCTTCTGCATACTATCATATCATCTGCAAACAGTGATATTTTTGACTTCTTCCTTTCCAATCCAAAGTATAGCCCCTTGATTTATTTCAGTTGTCTCATTGTTCTAGCTAGAATTTCAAGTACATATATATACATATAGGGAGAATGGACAACATTGACTTGTTCCTGACTTTAGTGGAATTGATTTGAGTTTCTCTTTATTCAATTTGATGCTATAGAGTTGTGGTTTCTTGCCTTTATTATATTTAATTATGTCCCTGGTATCCTTGATCTCTCCAGGACTTTTACCATGACGGTGTGTTAGATTTTGTGAAAGTCTTTTTCAGTATCTAATGTGATGATCATGTTTTTGTCTTTTCTTTTTTTGTTTATATGGTGGATTACATTGGCAGATTTTTATATGTTGAACTATCCCTCCAACTCTGGAGTGAGGCCTGTTTGATAATCGGCGATGGTCTGTTTGATGTGCTCTTAGATTCAGTCCATGAGTATTTTATTGAGTATTTTTTCATCAATGTTCATGACAGATATTGGTCTATAATTCTCTTTCTTTGTGGAGTCTTTGTGTGGTTTGGATGTCAAGGTGATTGTGGCCTCATAAAGTGAATTTGGTAGTATTCTTTCTGTTTCTATTTTGTGGAATAATTTGAAGAGTATTGTTATTAGCCCTTCTTTGAAGTCTGGTAGAATTCTGTACACAAACCATTTGGCTCTGGGATTATTTTTGTTCAGAGACTTTTTGTTTTGTTTTCTTTTTTTTTTTGAATTCAGAGCTGAGGACTGAACCCAGGGCCTTGTGCTTGCTAGGCAAGCACTCTACCACTGAGCTAAATCCCCAAACTTGTTCAGAGACTTTTGTTGACTGCTTCTATTTCCGTAGAGGTAATAGGTCTATTTCAATTGTTTATCTGATATTAATATAATTTGGTAAGTGGTACCTATCAAGAAATTTGTCCATTTTTTCCCCAGTTTTGTGGAGTACAGTATTTTGAAGTATGACCTAACGAGTTTTGGGATTTCTTCAGTGTCTATTGTTTTGTCCCCCTTTAAATCTCTAAATTTTTTTAAGTTTCGATTCTCTCTGCCTTTTATTTAGGTTGGATGAGGGTTTCTCCATCTTGTTGATGTTCTTAAAAACTAACTTATTGTTTCATTGAATCTTTGTAATGTTTCTATTTCATTGATTTCAGCCCTCAGTTTGATTATTTCCTGTGGTCTACACCTCTTCAGTGCATTTGCTTCTTTTTGTTCTAGAGCTTTCAGGTGTGCTGTTAAGTTGCTGGTATGAGATCTCTCCAATGTCTTTATGCAGCCACTCAGTGCTATTAGCCCAGCTTTCACTGTGTCCCATAAGTTGGGGTATTTTGTGAATTCATTTTCATTGAATTCAAGAAAGTCTTTAATTTTCTTCCTACTTCTGTCTTGACCCAGTATGGAGTTATCCAGTTAACATGAGTTTGTAGGCTTTCTGTTGTTCCCATCATTGTTTAAGGTGATTTTTTTTTGTACTAAAATGTTATTTGTATGTTAATAAAGTTGCCCAGAGGTCAGAGCTATTAGCAAGCCATAGGAAAGCTGGGCAGTGGTGGTGCATGCCTTTAATCCCAGCACTTGGTAGGCAGAGCTAGGTAGATCTCTGTGTATTCAAGGATACATTCAGCATTGGAGACACACGCCTTTAATCTCAATACCAACCATAGAAGACCTGGAGGTCTGTAGGACAGGCAGTGATGACATGGTCATGTGGTTGGGTTTACAAACAATAAGAAGGCAGAACAGAAAGTCTTTATAAAGACAGACACACAGGAAGTAGGTCTCTTTCAGAGAGGTAGGACCACTGTGAGAGGAAGGGTAAGGTTTTTAGCACTTAGCTCTGACCTCTTGGCTTTCTTCTTTGCATTGGCTCTGTGTTTCTTATTTAATAAGATGGTTGGTTACATCTACAATTGTTGGCATCCATCTTTAACCACAGTATCTATTGAGACTTGCTTTGTGACCAAGTATATGGTCAATTTTGGAGAATGTTCTGTGAGGTGCAGAGAAGAAGGTTTTGGGGTGAAATGTTCTATAGATATCTATTTGGTACATTTGGTTCACAAGATTTGTTAACTCCATTCCATTATTTCGGTGTTTAGTTTATATCTGGGTGAGCTATCAGTTGATGAGAGTAGGGTATTGAACTCTCCTGTTATCAATGTGTGAGGATTGATGTATGATTCAAACTTTAATTATATTTCTTTTTATAAATGTGTACCCTTGCATTTTGGGCATAGATTTTGAGAACTGAGACACCATCTTGGTTGAATTTTCCTTTGATGACCATAATGTGTCCTTCCCCATTTCTTTTGATTAACTGTGGTTTGAAGTCTATTTTATTAGACATTAGGATAGCAATACCAGCTTGCTTCTTGGGTCCATTTGCCTATAAAATCTTACAAACTTTTACTCCATTGTATTGTCTGTCTTTGATGTTGAGGCATGTTTCTTGTATGCAGCTTTGGATTTAACATTTTCTTTGACTATATATCTATTTTTTATATTGTGTCTTCAATGATTAAGATTCTCTCTTTCATCTCTTATGTCCTATTTGAGACGCTTGGGTCTGTAGTTTCTATTCACTTACCTAGATTTTCCAATTCCAGAATCCTTCAGTTTGTGTTTTATTTACTGTTTCTATTTCCATTTCCAAGTCTTGAACAGTTTTATTCACTTCCCTCAACTGTTTGTTTGTTTTTATCTTGGCTTTTTTACATTCTTTAGTAGATTTATTCATTTCCTCTTTAAGTACCTCTACCATCTTCATAAAGTTTGTTTTTAAGCAAGGTTTTTGTGTTTCATCTGTGTTGGAATATTCAAGGCTTACTGTAGTGGGATGACTTGGCCCTGATGTTGACATATGGCCTGGCTACAGTTGATTGTGTTCTTCACTGCCATTGAGGCATATGGATTTGGAGAGAATTTTAGGTCTAGATCCAGACTTCTGGGCATTTCTTTGTTGGATGGGTATTTTCCTTCTTGGTTTCTGTTTCCTCTCTGGTCTTTTGGATGGCATGGCCTGTGGTTGAGTAGAAGTTCTCTGCCTGAGTTGGGAGCTGCATTTCTTTTGGCTTAGGTGGCCTCTGGTCCATTGCAATGTTGTTGCTAAAGTTTGGCACTGGAGATCTGGCAACGTGCATGTTATCTGATCTGGCTGGGGTACCTTGGAGCTCAAGATGATTGTCTGGCTTTAGGTGTGTAGGAAGCTTCAGCTGGTTTTCAGGAAGCTGTATTTGCCACTGATGTGTAGGATGTTATTTGCTTGAGATGTGTGCTGGGAGTAGACAAGGATAGGATGGGTAGTTGGGGCTATGCTGGGCAGGTGTGAGCAGTGTAAGGGGTGGTATTACCTGGGGCTCAGGGCTCTGGCCTGACCTATGGTGGGGTAGAATTCTCTTGCTAGATGTGTGGGCCAGGATATGGTGACAAGGAGAGGAGGGGAAGTTGGGCTTATGCTGGACAAGTTCTGGAAGGACAGATGAGGTGGTGCTATGGTAACTTACCTTACTTTCAGGGAGCTTGCTTGGCTTCTGATGGGGTAGAAGGCTTCTGTCAGAGGAGTGCACTGGGATATGGTGATTAGGAAGGGAGGGACCGTTGGTGCTCTGCTGGGCAGGCATGTGCAGGGTGGTGGGATAGTCTTGCATTGAGTTCAGGGAGCTGGCCTGGCCTCTGGTGGGATAGGAGTCTTCTGCTGGAGGCATGAGAAATCCCTCAGTTTAAAAAAAATGATTTATTGAAACTTACCAGACATGGTAAAAAAATAAACAAAGCACAAAAATCACAATGCATACAAGTTATGAAAATACCTGCTCCTATGCTTTTAGCATAGTTTGAATGATTATTATGAAAATAATATTAAAGTTACATTAAATGGAATATTATGAAATCAGAAATGTTTATTGAGACTGCAAACATCCTTTGTACACAGGATTTTTATCAAACAATTGTGAAACTTCTTCTCTACTAATTCAAATGATGCTTTTGAAGATATAAAGATGTTGCTATCACAATGACTGCTGGAGGAAGAATGAAATCAGTAATATTTGTCAGAGAAAATACGTTTGAATATAGCCTCTATGATAATAAAGACATTCAAGTAAACCGGAAGTAACTGATTATTGGGGGAAAATGATATGTTCAAACTGTAAGTCAGGGAATTAATATTTCTTAGTTATTATAGGGTGGGTAATATTGCCACTATTGCTTAACATATTCATTCTGTTCTGGTTTATAACTGACTTGGGATAGTTTAACATATATATTTAAAAAATATAACAGTATCTACATATATTCAATTAGTTGGTGGCCTCAGAGCTCTCTTCAGAGACTTGAATGTGCTTAAAATAAATGTAGTCAGACAAAGCTTCTCTAAATGCAACCACATGCTATCAAGCAGAGAACAAAAATAATGTGTCTATCACCAATGCCATAAATAAGATGTAAAAAGTACATCCAACTTTAGAGCAGATTTTGTTCTTATAAGTTTAATATTCAACTGTTCTCAAAATAAATTCCATATTGTTTCTACCATCTTATTTTTAATTAGTATAATCACACCACCTCATGTGACCTTAGTGAATACTAATTGAATTGAGTGTGTTCAAAATTTACTTTATGCACATAGGAGACCGATTTAAAAAATACTTGTTGAGATGAATGTGTCTCTTAATCAGTTGGTCAGAAATATATTGGTGATTATCTTCTCAAAATGACCCTAGAGGTAATTTGAGTAATTACCTAATTGAGTTGTTTGCTCATTGGACCCTAAAGTGAAGGAAAACCATATACAGTTTTCTCATTACTCACCATGCCCAGAAGATTAGTATCACATTATTTTGTATGAATTAAAATATAGTCATCAGAACATTAGTCATTCAGCTTCTGATTTTTGTATCTAAGTGAAAAGAATTGAAGATAGAATGTTTTCTTCTCTTGCTCTTTCCTATATGAATGGCCAATTATCTCTGTTCCATCAGTCATTTCAGGTGGACTTTTTTCCTGACCCACCAGATCTAATTGCAGCTACTACTATGAATCTAAAGTTTGCTTTTACCTACAGATGTGTTCCAATAGAAATGTATAATAAAGAGTTAACTGGCAGTATAATATGAACTTTACCAATTTATTCAAGACTAATTAAGTCATTGTGCTTAATCTGTTAAGAAAACTCTTACCTCACTCTTTACAAATGTATTGCCAGAGTAGACTAGTCCAGGCACCCTCTGGACTGCTGTCAGCAGTCCAAGGTGGGGTCATCATTGTGGATTCCTGAGAGCCTCCCCAGCACCTTGCCTCTTCCTATTCCCATGAAGTGCTCATCTATCATGGTATCTCCCTCCCTGCCTTCTCACTCTGTCCCTTTTCCAGCTTGACCCTCCCATTTCCCTGTGTTCTCATCCCCCACTCCTCACCCTCCACCACCCCCCCACACCCAGTCCACTCATGTAGATCTCATCGACTTCTCCTTCTCTGGGTCATCCATGTGTTCCTCCTAGGGTCTTTCCCTGTTAGCTAGCCTCTCTGGAGCTGTGGGTTGCAGTCTGGCCATCCCTTCCCTCACATTTAGTATCTACTTGTGAGTGAGTACATACTGTGTTTGTCCTTCTGAGTCTGGGTTACCTCACTCAGGTTGTGAGTGAGTACATACTGTGTTTGTCCTTCTGAGTCTGGGTTACCTCACTCAGGATGATATTTTCTAGTTCTATCCATTTGCCTACAAATTTCATGATTTTTTTTTTACTGCTGAGTAGTACTCCATTGTGTATATGTGCCACATTTTCTTTATCCATTCTTCAGTTGAAGGGCATCTAGGTTGTTTCCAGGTCCTTGCTATTACAAATAATGCTGATATGAACATAGTTGAGCATGACTGGTCTAGTGAATACCCTAACTGTCATCATAGAGCCTTTGTCCAGTGACTGATGGAGGTAGATGCAGAGATCCATGGCCAGGCACCAGGCTGAGCTCTGGGAATCCAATCAGTGAGAGAGAGGATGGATTCTGTAGGCAGGGGACATCAAGATCATGATGGGAAGATGTACAGAGATGACTGGCCACACTAGTGGAAGCCCATGAACTGTAGACTAGTGGCTGTGGAGCCCCCATAGGACTGGGCTAGGCCCTCTGGATATGGAATATGGTTATTTGGCTTGAACTGTTTAGGGGGCACACAGGCAGGGGGATCAGGATCTGTCCCTGGTGCATGGGCAGGCTTTTGGGAGTCTGGTGCTTGTGGTGTGATCCCTTGTGCAGCCTTGGTGCAGTGGGAAGGGCATGGACCTGCCTAGGCTCAGTGTGCTGACTCCCCATGGGAGACTTTGATTTGGGGGATGTGGGGATGTAGGGTGGCTTGGGAGGAACGGAGGAGGTGGGATCTGTGGGTGGTATGTAGAGTGAGTAGAAAATTTGCTAATAAAGAAAAATGGAAAAAAAACATATTGTCTTACACAAGTTCTAGCATCCACTTTTACCTTCCTGATGAATTCTAGCAAAGATGTTTTATTTTAGTGTTTTTATTTTTTTCTCAACTTAAAATTCTGAAACTGAAATACTCATTCCATCATAGCGATATGAGTTTGTTTCTCATTTTATACAAATGAATACAGGGAATTACTCTTTCACTACCAATATGCAAAACATTTAGTTTTGTTTATGCAAGTTACTCAACAGGAGTTCACCTCTTAAAGTTTTAATTGTAACAGATTCTTTCCATCTGCATGTAGTTGTAACTCAGACCTTTGCATTATTTCCAGTCAAAGTACTTCCTTCAGAAAAGGAGAGGGAATAATTCTTATAACAAATTGACAAGAAATATAAATAGCCAATTAAGATGCACTCATGATCATGTGTAATTGCTGCTGGAAATATTTTTTAATGGAATTGAACATTGCAAAAAATGACATATACAACATTGAATTAATGATTAACTCTTTTTTGAAGATGTGATGAATAAATGAAAAGAGAATGAGGAACATGTGACAAATAAAAGGACAATTGTCAACAAAAATACATGAATAGCAGTGGGATGGGACTGAGAACTTCAACCCTAGACCAATTTGAGAAAAGATAACCTCCAAAAGTTCAGAAATTATCACTGAAAACCTTCAGTTTTTACAATGTAAGTAATTTCTGGACCAAAGTTAAACATTAGACATTTTATAACACTATTAGCTTACATGTGCTCACTTAAATTCTTCCTTTGTTCCTTTATATTGGTTTATGTCTCTTTTAATTGACATATAGATATCTTCTTCTTTATAAATATAACTTTATTGTAATAAGCTTTCAAGACAAGACATCATGCAGCTACATTAAAGTAGTCACACAGATACACAAAACAGTTCCAAACTTTTTATTTCTTAGTTAGCTTCTCTACAGTTATGTTATATACTCTGAAGCTATGGAGCCACATTTAGGGTTTTACACTTTAACTATCAATTGAATTTTCATTTACTTATCTAACACACACACACACACACACACACACACACACACACACACACACACCACACACACACACACACACACACACACACACACACACACACACACACCACACACATGCACACAAACACACAAAGGAAAAAAATAAAATATGACAGACTTGAAACTAGGAAAATATTTAGCTTTACATTGCCTGTAGGTGGAAGATTTCTCCAGTCCTGCCTGAGCCCTGGGGTTGAGACCAATCTCTTCCACTTTTGTTGCACTGTGTGGGGATTCATCAAGCAACTCCATATAGTTAAAATGGAGGTTTATTTTGGGGTAACTTACAGTCAATAAAGGAGTTAGTTACAGGATCCAGGAGAGGTGAAGTGCAGTCCAGCAGGGTTCTCTGGAGAACTCTGACTCTGTCTTCCAGCATCCAGGATAACCAGGAACCAAGAGGGCCTGTACATCTGGATCTCAGGTCTTAAGGGCTCCTCTCCTCACCATGCCCTGTGGGCAGGTCTTAGGTAGACAAGGCAGTTACTGGCTGCTTCACTGGTGGTAGTACTTACAGGTCAAAGCTGGAAGAGCTACCCACTACACAGCAGCCCACTTATAAAATAATCACTCAGAAGCTTATATTAATTATAACTGCTAGGCCATTAGCTCAGGCTTATTACTGACTAGCTCTTACATTTAAATTAACCCATAATTCTTATTTACACTTAGCCACGTGGCTTGGTACCTTTTCTTAGTTCTGCCTCGTCATCTTGCTTCCTCTGTGTCTGGCTGGAGACTCTTGACTCTGCTCTTCTTCCCAGAATTTTCCTCACCTGCTTACCCTGCCTATACTTCCTGCCTGGCAACTGGCCAATCAGCATTTTATTTATCAACCAATCAGAGCAACACATATTCATAGCATACAGAACGATATCTCACAGCACTTCCCCTCTTCTGTCTAATCAAAAAGGAAGATTTTAATTTTAACACAGTAAAATTACATATAATAGAAGAGTTATCAAGCAAGAATTAGAGTTACAATATCTAGTCTATTTATATTTGTCAAATTCAAAGAAAATATGTTATTTATCCCATATTTATGAGTCTAAGTTTTCATATCTAACTTAACTTTTATCATAATCAAGGAAATTATAACTATCTAGTCTTAACTATATCAAAGACCCCAGAGGATAAAGTATTACCTAAGTAAACAGGAAATGCATTGTAAGTAACTTCCAAAATTCTAGAAATGACAGAGTCAGCTGCCTGCCTAGACAGTCATCCAAAGTTCCTCTGTAACTTTGGGGCATCCTTTTTCAGCCAATAGGCCTACAGTCTCTCACTCCTTTTTCTCTGTGCCCTATAGAATGTCTGGCAGTTTCTTTTGTAAGACAGGAGCCTGAAGGACCATCTCGCCTTGCAAAAGTTCAGTGGTCACCTTCCTATGAGCCATGCAAGTCCCGTTTATACAACATACTGTCAATCAGTTGACGCAAGGGCACTTTTTTGCCCAGTGGCTAACTTTTGCCACAAAGAAAGCAAACTCTATCAAGAGTTTATTTAATGCCCATAATTCTCCTTGAAGTAATTGATGCTGCCAGGAGTAGATGTGTCTCTTTATCCAAAAAGTCTAAGTTTTTAAAACATTTTAAATGCTACATTCTGTAGATCTTTGAAGTGTTTGGAGATTACCTATCTAATTGAATTATATCTACGTATATCTAGAAAATTTAACTAACATAGCTGTTAAGTGTGATTATCATAAATGACTAATTATTAATCTGTATATCTTAATTATACATTATAATTTTAAATGAGTCACTTAAACATAATACCTTAAACAAGATTTGAAATATATAACAAAATTAACTTTAAATTTGTAATAAACTAAAATCTATAGCAATGTAAAACATTTTCAACAATTTGCTCTTTAAAAGTAGATTCAATAATCTACCTTTTCATCCTATCATATCTATATTCTATCCCCTTTTTTCTTTTAGAAAGATATTGACTAAGACCAATAACAATTTGTAACCAGTCTCTAACAAAGACAAATATCCATAATCCATTTTTTTGGGAGTGTGGGCATAGTGTTCTAGGGTACTTCTTGCTAATGGGGGGGCACTGTATTCTTATGGAGATTCTGAGAAAATTAAGAATTATGGTGAAGTCCTGACTGGAATAGCCTGTGAAACTGTATTCTCTGAACCAGTTGCCTTGAAGATGTTCTGGATGTTGGATCATCTGAAGACCTCTCAGGGATCTTCCTTGATTAATCGTATTAGCTTGGAAGCAGTCCATAGGTTCTCATATTCTGTGGAAACAAAAGCAGAACCTCTTTTTCAAAGCAACACATCCTTAGACATAAATTTTGAAATCAATATATCTTTAAAATATACATATTGATTTAAATCAGCAGCTTTAACCATCAAATGTCTCTCTGCAGTTAAAAATCCCAAAGACAATATAATCCAGATTCTCTGTGTAATATTCATCTTTATGTAACTTATTTTTTGTATTATTTTTACTGCCTCTTTAAAGACTTTGTTTTTTAAATTTTGTGTTTCTTTCTATAACTGTCTATATTCCTTTTCCTCTCTTTTCCTAGCCTACATACATTTTTTATATACATTGTAAACTCTTTAGAGGTTTATTCCATCTAAATCTGTTTTACTGTGAATCTATTGCTTTCAATTGTACAATGACTAGAACTGAAATGGCAGCTTTGGCAGCTGGCTCTACCCACCTCAGCTTCCCAACATGGCAGAACTATGTTTACTGCCAGCCCTGGGAACCATGCTTACTGCCAACTCTGGAAAACAGTGGGTCTGTGCTTTCATCCAGTAGTGTGTAGCCCCCAAACCTTTTCTTTCTTTCCTTTCTTTGTCTGTATTAGCAAAAACTATATCTCCACCATGCACTATGCTGTGTAGCTTGCAGATGCCACTGTGTGCAGTGGCAGGAATCCACCATGCTGCACTCAAGCCCATAAGCCGTGAACCTGCCATACTGTAGCTCAAGTCCTCACGCCACTGCATGAAGTACAAATCTGATTTTGGCTCTGTTTTTGTGTGTTGAGAAGCCCCTTTTAAGCTCTTTTAGGCCTTATAGAAATTTGAGAGCCTCACATTGCTCCAAAAATGTAGTTGGAAGTTTTCCTGTGTCCCAGCCAGCTGGCAGTCAGGACTAATCTTCCTCACTCATGTCCCCCAAGTAAACACACAGAGGCTTATATTAATTATAACTTCTCAGCCATTAGCTCAAGATTATTACTACTAGCTCTTATACTTAAATTAACCCATAATTCTTATCTACATTTAGCCATGTGACTTGGTACCTTTTCTCAGCTCTGTCTTGTCAACTTGCTTCCTCTGTGTTTGACTTGCTACTCCTGACTCTTTTCAATTTATATGCACTTTTGTCAAATTTCGTCTTTTATCATCACCTAATACACTCTTTTATTTGCAAATCCTTGCCCATAAGTAACACATGCATATTTGTAAACAATGTTATGTGTGGGTATAGTATTACATTTTGAAGCCCAATGTTAGATGATCCAGATGGACAGAAAGCCAACACAAAGGCACATGTCATGAATGAGGATATCACTATTTAAAAATAGACATTGAGTTCTGTGACTTGAAAAACCTGTTCTTATCACATTGCTCATGAACCTTAGGAATTGTCAATTCAAATGTAATGGAAATATCTTGGTGTTAGTAGAGATTTACTATTTGGTCATTGACCTTTAACTGACTGGCTTTCACAAATGCCATTTTGGAACTATGTACACATATGTGGCTAAAATACAGGCTTGTTTCATTCTATAAAATAAGAAGGACTTTGAAAATATTATTTGCGAAGGTGCTCAACATTTTCTGCTGCAAACTATCTCAACTCAGTAACTGCAACATTGAGAGGAGATGGAGATACTTCTGGGTGGAAATCTGAGAAAGACTTGGCAGATTCATGTAAAACATTGATCCAAGGTTCAGGTTGCAATACATTGGCTTGCATTGACTTGTAGTCAGTGTCCATAGAGATAGAGTCATTTCTAATGATCTGCACATCTTTCCAACTATTATTGTATATGCCAGTGTTATTTTTCTAGTTTTTAAGTTTTTCATATTTCCAGTGAAGACTAGATTTTATTCACAAATTTCTTTTAACTTAAAATATTAATTAATATTATAGAAAATCAGAGGGATAGATTAGCCTTTGTCATTTTGTCTTTACCTGGATGTTTAGTTTTACCATTGTATATTCTGAAAATCTAATATGTATGTTGAAATATCAGACTAACCTCCCTAAATATTTATCAGCACAGTAATGTGTTATCTGTACAAGATTTGAGGGTAACTGCAAAGATCTTTTCTTCATGTCATTTATTGGTGTCGTCTAACTCCTTATTCAAACTGAAATTTTTTTTCTTTTCAAGAAGAAGTGGAATCTTTAAACAAACTCACAAAATTATATAAAATTGAAAACACTCCATAAACTTCAAAAGCACCAAGGCTCTTGAAATTGATAAGATTCAGCCAGGCGGTGGTGGTGCAAGCTAGGCGGTGGTGGCGCACGCCTTTAATCCCAGCACTCGGGAGGCAGAGCCAGACGGATCTCTGTGAGTTCGAGGCCAGTCTGGTCTCCAAAGCGAGTTCCAGGAAAGGCACAAAGCTACACAGAGAAACCCTGTCTTGAAAAACAAACAAACAAACAAAAAAAGAAATTGATAAGATTCACAATACTCTTTCCCAAGGGTATAGACACAATATTTGTGGAGAGGAGAATAGAATCTCTGACCAGTCAATCTAGGTGCACATCCTTCATAAATCCTCAGGAATGCAGGTCTTTGGAGTTGTTGCTCATGCTAGAGTGACCTTTTTATAAATACAAATGCCTTTGTTTTTTCCATACTCCTGAAAGTATCTCCTCAGCCATTGACCCATAATTATCCCCAGTAAACGTCCTGGTACATTAAACTAGACTTGGATAGAATTGCTCCTGTTGTCTGTAACTGGTCACTTGTTTTCCGTGTATATCTGTGTGCTTACTTATTTCCAGGAAAAAATAATCATATAATACTTTTATCAAATAAAAATTTTCAAGGACTGTTCTGAGTACAGACTTGAGAATGAATTCACTCACTGGCATAGTTGCAGCAATTCTTCAGTCTCAAAATAATCCACTTATTACTGATAGGAAGGAAATCTATTTTCGTGTTGTCCCAGAGAGATGAATTAATGTAGTCAAGTTTCATCATTTTTCTATAGAATTCTAGGAAATGTGTTAGATTTATCAAAGTAAGAACATTTCAATGTCAATCCCTCTGTCTCTCCCTCTGTTTATCTATGCCTCTCTCTGTTTCTGTGTGTGTATGACTTGACTGTATATGTGTGTTTGTTTGTGTGTGTGTAAAATATACTCAACACATGTTTAATCTTTTCTTTATCCAGAATTTGACTGAATAAGGTATTAATGATTTAGATTTCATATAAAGCAATTTCTTTTTTGACTCACTGAAAGTTGCTATAATTTGTATTTTACAGAAAGAAACACCAGTGAGAAAGAATTAAACTAACTTCCAGTCCCCATGTCTATAATAACTTATCAACCTAGTTTAAGTATATTATTATTGGAATTATTAGAGCTCAAAAAATCACTTTTGTCTTCTGCTAGTATTTTCAATGTTATAAACTTATAGATTAATTCATTTTCTCACTTTTTCTTTAACAAGAAGATATTAATTCAATACTACCTGTGCCCTCAGTAATCTTCCAATAAAATTAAAAATGTTTTTCTATCTGAGTTTACTGTGATCTTATTATATTGAGAAAGACTAGATACACAGTAAATGAAACTTCCTAATGAGTGTGTACATCTTTAGTATCTTTAGAGTAGACTCAAGAATTGAGTATATGCCAGTTTGGTGTGTTATACTTGAACAAAAAAATATAAGTTTTTGAGAAATTACCATAATATCTTCATCTTAGTCAATTAAGTTCTAATAAAAACTTCTATTTACTTTATTCCCCTTAGTGAAGACCTCTAAATGATAAACAAAATCTGCACTGAAGCAATGACTGAGAGTGTATTTTAATTGTCCAAACTGCTATTTAGACAGACAAGCTACAGCACACATATTATACTCAATACTGCACCTCTAAAGGAAAAGACAAAAACACACAGATTTGAGAATAATTTATGCTACAAGCAGTGTGTTGTGAATATAAAGCAAAATAATCCATCTGAACTTTTTGAACTGTTTTCAATCATTTTCTCAGTCTTAGTTTTAAGACTTGCATTTATAAACTTTCTCAATGATCAAAAACTAATTCATTGTACCATTTTCAAGGGAGAAAATAATAGCTCGTATTCTCTAAATCTGGCAAGACTTTAAAAAAATACTCAGCTTGTCTATATTAGTCAAATTGAAATGCAAACTTTCAAATTTACTTTGTGTTATTACATGAAAACCTGTTTGGGAAATTTAGAGCATGAATGAAAAAATATCTTGTATCATGTTACAATATTGATGAAATTAGAATTGCCATATTTATGTTTCATTTTAATATGTTGGGTTAACATTTATTGTCTTTCATGAGGTGGAATAATAATAATACATGAAAATAAGTAATGAACCTATAATCTTACCAATCAGATGCAGCTCTCATGTTTTTAGGCACATAGCCTTCTTGAATTTCTTCAGTCAAACTTCTGTTTTGGCTTATGTGAAATCATCACCTTGCTTTCTGTTCAGGTGTCCTTGAAAATATTCTCTGAGATCTAAAGGTAACTACATTATATAGACAACATAAGAGATGTTTAGGACATTTTTGCTTTGGCATTCTAGACATAAAATAGCTTTGTAGATTTGTGATCACCATGATAGTCATTGTTCCTCTCCAGTCACTGTACTGGATTTGTCCTAAACCAATACGAAGAAAAACAGAAAGACCTTAGTCATATTACGAGATATTTGCAAAACAATAAGAGCAAATAACATTTCACATACCACATTATACAAATGACCTATGCCAGGTCAATCCTCTGTAATACTTTGTTTATGTCATGTTAGTCATGGAAAACTAACCTAATTGAAGTTAGGTCTATGATATCCTTTATCAAATGGAGAAAAAGAGCATCAAGATACTTTAGTATGTGAATGTTTATCACAAGCCCTTACTGAATTTTTTCACTGAGACAACATAATGGAAAGAGAAAACCTACTCCTACAAGCTGTAGTCTGACTAACATACACACATACAGAAAGAGAGAGGGGGAGAGAGAGAGAGAGAGAGAGAGAGAGAGAGAGAGAGAGAGAGAGAGAGAGAGAGAGAGAGAGAGTATTAACATTTTTCCTTTTGTTGAAAATAGATTCTTTTCTCATACAATATATCCTATCATTTTCCCTTACTTTATGCCTACCAGGTCTTCTCAACTTGCACCCTTTCCAGATCCACTCCCTTTCTGTCTCATTAGAAAAGAACAGGCTTCTAAGAGATAAAAACCAAACTTGATAGATAAAATATAAAAGAAGGAAAAACTGTCAGATTGAAGTTGAACACAGTAAACCAACAGGAGGAAAAGAGTCCTAAGAATAGCCACAAGAGTCAGAGACCCTTGTTCTTAAAGAGGCCCATAATAATACTAAATTAGTGGCTATAATATATGTGCAAAGGACATGACTTAGACCTGTGTAGGTGCCTTGCTTTCTGCTTCACTTTCTGTGAGTTTGTTGACCTTGCTTCATTGATTCAGAGGGTCTTATTCTCCTGGTGTCCTGCATCCTCCCTGGGTCTTTCAGTTTATCTGACTCATCTTCTGAGGGATTCCCTAAGCTCTGGGAGGAGTTATTTGATGGAGACCTCCCATATAGTTCCTCTATCTGCATAATGTCTGGCTCTGGCTCTGCATCTGTTCCCATCTGAAGCCACTCTGGTGGTGACTAGATAAGGCATTGACATACAGGTCTAGCAAGCATCATTGAGTATTTTATCTATCATCTATCTATCTATCTATCTATCTATCTATCTATCTATCTATCTATCTATCTATCATCTACTTATCTATATATCATCTATCTTTCTATCATCTCTCTCTCTCTATATATATATATATGTATATATATATATATATACATATAGAGAGAGATAATTTTGAATTAGTTAATTTATTTTTGTTGGTTTTTCAAAACATGGTTTCTCTGTGTAGCTCTGGCTGTCCTGGAACTCAGTCTCTTCCAGGCCTTTAACTCAGAGATCCTCCTGCTTCTGCCTCCTGAGTGCTGTGATTAAAGACTTGTCACACTGGCCAGGCAGTGGTGGTGGCACATGCCTTTAATCCCAACACTCAGGAGGCAGAGCCAGGTGGATCTCTGTGAGTTTGAGACCAGAGTGAGATCCAGGACAGGCTCCAGAACTACACAGAGAAATCCTGTCTCTAAAAACAAACAAATAAATAAAAATAAAGACTTGTCACACTGTATGCATACATTGATATAATATAATGTACAAATATATATATATACTTAGACCAGGAGTATTTGGTTTTTCCCTAGGACTCTGGCTCTTGGTTATACAAGCAGTATTGGTCACTAGTTCCTTCTTGTGGAGTGGCCCTTAATCAAATCAGACATCGATTGGCTGGTCTGACAAGTTCGGTGCCACCATTGCCTTCCATATTTTGCAAGAAGGGGAGATTATAGGTCAAAGGTTTTGTGACTGAGTTGGTGTCCACATTTATCTTTTAGCAATTTGCTGAGTACCTTTCCTGGTAAAGTCACTATTTATACGCCAGCTTGACTTCTTCATTTTCACTGAGTTCTGTGGTTTCCTAGGAAAGGGGGCTCTGTGATCAATGTGTGAAGAACAACCATTTGTCTAAACAACCTGATAGGTTGTTTGGGGATTTCCATGGGACACCCCTTGGCCAACAAATCAATTGAATTCAACCAAGTCACACCACTGGAAGCCTTGCCTTATAACAAGAGATGGCCAGTTGAGACTCCATATCCCCCATTAAGAGGAGTGAGTCTTCATTAGGATCACCATCATAGATTCCAGTAACTTTCCATTGCACTAGATTTCCACCTCACCCACCCCACAAATACCCTCCAGTCATTTTTCCCAGTACTCTCTCCCTCCACCCCACCTGATTCCTTCCATTTCTTTCACAACCATCCCCCAGTCAACTCATAAATACTATTCTATTTTCCCAACCTAAAGAGACACATGCATCCCCCCTAGACCCTTCATCGCTACATGGCCTTTCTGAGACTACAGGTTGTATCTTGGTTATCATTTATTTAGTATCTAATATCCACTTATAAGTAAACATGTACCATATGTGTCTCTTTGGGTTTGTGTTATCTCACTCATGACAATCTGTTTCCCTGCAAATTTCATAATGTAATTTTTTTTAACTGCTGAGTATTACTCCATTGTGTAAATGCATCACATTTTCTTTATTCAATCTTTGGTTAAGGGGCATCTAGGTTGAATTTAGTTACTGGCTATTATGAATAAAGCTGCAGCAAACATTGTTATGAGAGTGTCTTTTTAGTTGGATATAGCATCTTTTGGGTAAGTATCTAAGTGTGATATAGGTGGATCTTGAGATAGATTAATTCCTAACACTCTGAGGAAATGCCATATTGATTGTAATAGTGGCTGCCTAAGTTTGCACTCCAACCAGCAATGGAGGAGTGTTCCCCTAGCTCTACATCCTTAGGAACATGAACTGTCACTTGTATTATTGATTTTAGCCATCTGAAATGTGTAAGATGGAATATCATAGTCACAGTGCTTTTGATTTGAATTTCCCTGATGGTTAAGCATGCTGAGTATTGCTTTAAGTGTTGCTCATTCCAGTTTCCTCTACTGAGAGAATTTGCTGTTTAGAACTGAAGTTCATGTTTATTATTATTATTATTACTATAATTACAATTTCATTGAAAATTATTCTTCTCTCATACAATGAATCCCAACCACAGTTTCCCTTCCTTTACTCCTCTTAGCTTCCTCTACCCCACCCCTCTCCAAGAACAACTCCACCTCTGTTTGCTTTTCAGAAGAGAGCAGGCCTCCAAGAGACTATAGCCAAACAGGACAAAACAAGATACAATAAGAAAGACAAAAGCTCTCATATCAATGCTGGAAAAGACAATCCAATAGGAGGAAAAGAGTCTCAAGAGTAGACAAAAGAGTCAGAGACATATTTGTTCCCACTGTTAGAAGTCCCACAAAAACACCATGCTAACATAACCACTTTTTAAACTGAATTGATTTTATTCATTTATTCTTATTCTTTTTAATATGTAGTTTCTTCAGTTCATTATATATTTTCAATATCAGTCCCCTATCAGCTGTGGGATTGGTAAAAATCTTTTTCTAATTCTGTAGGCTGCTGTTTTGTATAATTAATGGTATCCTTCACTTTACAGAAGCTTTTCAGTTTCTTGAGATCCCATTTATTAACCATTGAACTTAGTGCCTACACTATTGGTGTTCTGTTCATCACATTATCTCCTGTGCTAATGTGTGCAAAGCTATTCCTCACTTCTTTTCTATCAGGTTCAGTGTACATCTTTTCATGTTGAGGTATTTGATCAATTTTGATTTAAGTTTGTATAGATATATATGGATCTATTTGCATTTTTCTACATGCAGATATCCAGTTTAAGCAGCTCTAGTTGGTGAAGATAATGTCTGTTTTTCCAGTGTATGTTTTTGGCTTCTTTATTAAAAATCAGGTCTCTATATGTACTTGGATTTTTATATGAGTCTTCAAATCAATTCCATTAATCAATATATCATATGTTTTATGCCAATATCATGTTTTATTACTATTGCTCTGTAATAAAACTTGAAATCAGAAATAATGAGACCTCATGCAGTCTTTTTTATTATTTAGAACTGTTTTAGCTATCCTGTTTTTTATTTGTTTGTTTGTTTTTTCTATATGAAGTTGAATATTTCCTTTCAAGGTCTGCAAAGAATTGTGTTGAAATTTTGGCGGGGATTGCATTGAATCTCTAGTTTGCTAGTTTTCTCGGTTATATTTACTAGGTTAATCCAACTTATCCCATGAACATGGGAGATCTCGCCATCTTCTGATATCTTCTTCAATTTCCTTAATCAAAGACTTGAAGTTCTTGTCATATACATCTTTTACTTGCTTGATTAGAGCTGCTCATAGGCATTTTGTATTTTGACACTATTGTGAAAGTTGTTTTCCTGATTGTTTTCTCCGTCCATTTGCCATTTGCATATAGGAGGGCTACTATTTTTTTTTTTCTCAGTTCATCTTGTTTCCAGATACTTTGCTGAAAGAATTTTATAGCTGTAGGAAATCCTTGGTGGAATTTTTAGGGTCATTCATGTATACTGTCATATCATCTGCAAATAAAGATACTTTCACTCTTCCTTTCCAATTTCTATCCCCTTAATCTCCCTGAGTTGTTTTATTGCTTTAGCTAAGACTTCACGTTCTGTATTACGTAGGCATTGAGAGGGTAGACAGCTTTGTCCTGTTCATGATTTTAGTGAAATTGCTCTGAGTTTCTTTCTGTTTAATTTGATGTTGGCTGTAGGCTTGCTGTAAATTGTCTTTATTATATTTAAGTATCTCCCTTGTATCCCTAATATTTGCAGGCTTTTTACCATGAAGAGGTATTGGATTTCGTCAAGGGCTAAAAAGAGATGAGCATGTGGTTTCTTTGGTTTATTTATATGGTGGATTACTTGTACTAATTTTTGTTTGTTGAACCATCCCTGCATCTCTTGGACGCAGCCTACTTGATCATGAGTACATTAAACTCCTTAGGTTTAGTAATTGTTCCACTGGGAATGGATACTCCAACACTTGGCAGTTTGATTGGTTGTGGTTTTCTTTAACTGTATTTATCTGTTGAGAGAGAAGTTTCCTGAGGAGGAGTGAGGGCACTTTTCAGTTTGTTAATTCTGTTTGTTTTTAGATTAACCAGAATCTTAAAATGCTATTAATACCTTTCTTAGAAAACTACATTACTAGACTTTTTTAATTATTAGTATCAGAAAAATTCTTTATGAAGGAGTATAATATACTCATCATGAACAAGTTATTATTAAAGACATTTTTTAGTTGTTGGCTTTACATTGAAGATTTTTTAAAAGCAGATTATTTTCTCACTAAATTAATTTGTCCATTGCTTAAAATGTCCATTTATTTGCACAAATCTACTTATTCATATACACATCATCTGATAATATTATACACATTAAGCTGATTTTGATTGTAGCTAATACTTCAAATTATTTATTGATAATTTTATACATAATTTCTACAATACTGTCTCATATTTTTTAAAGATTATAGAAAGCTCAATTGTCCTTGAACTTCATCTAATTCTTGTTATGTAAACTCTTATCATCTAATAAATGCCATGTGCATTCCATGATCTTTCCATTTAGAACACAGTCTCCAGTCTGTGATATGATCATAGATATTTTCCTGTCATCTCTGTGAATTCTTTGTAGTAGATATGTCATTCACCATGGCATTTCTAAGAATGAGCAAATATTTTATTATTATAGGTAATGAGTCTGAAATGGAAGGTTTTTATCTTTCACTAAATCTTTTCAGGCTACTGCATATAATTTTGAAGATATTTAGATAATAGTTTCATGTAATAGACAACAGTTTCATTTGTTCAAATGGTAAGTTGTAGTATAACAAGTGACCAGATATGTAAAAACCTCAAGCAATCACAAACATTGTTATTAATAATATGAGATCCCTCATACTACAGTGGGGTTTCTTTTATTTAATTTTTGGTCATTATCACAGGCTGTCCACATGAAGTTTAACATTGTATAAATTACTAAATATTTAAATTCATGAATTTCATAATCAGTCACCACTCTAACCATTTGCTCACGTTAAACTTAACAATTGTAGTATATAAAAAAAACAAAGCCTTAAATTTCCTTGAAAATAATTCCTTTGGTAACATTGATGAATTTATCTTCCCTGTTTCTCCAAGAGTCACCAACCAACATTACCACAAAGAACTATGAAAAGGAGCTATTTAAAGTCCTTACCTTCTAACAGTAAGCAAAGCTTTCTGCTGAAATGTAAAGTAGCTTTGTGGTTTTCCATAGAGGGATCAAAATTAAGTTTATAGTTGCTTCAAATTTCTTTTTTTTTTATTTTTGGTTTTTTGAGACAGAGTTTCTCTGTGTAGCTTTGTGCCTTTCCTAGAACTTACTCTGTAGCCCAGGCTGGCCTTGAACTCACAGAGATCCACCTAGCTCTGCCTCCCCAGGGCTGGGATTAAAGGCGTGTGCCACCACCGCCCAGCCTCAAATTTCTTTTTATTTTCACCATAATATGTTTCCATTCTCCTTTGAGAAATTATATAATAAAGAATAATATTATATATTATTACCACATAATCATCATTCATACTCTTTATCATAAAACCAGAGGAATCCCTCATTAGCACATAAGAGTAACTGTGTGTATGTGTCGGCATCTGTCTCCTGATGTGATAGCCTATTTTAGTCATTTCAGTTAGCTTGGTAAACTCAGTGACCACGTAAAGAAAAGTGGTGTTCTATAATCTATAAGTGGATCTATGATACAGCTCATGAATATTTTCATAGTCCTTGCAACGTATTTCTAACCTAGTTAGAACACCAAATACACTAAAAAAGGGAAGAAATTTGAACAATGGCTTTAAGCTTTTGCCTTTGGCTAATGATACGTCCTTCGACATTATACTATTTAGTAATAGTTTTTGAGACGTAACATTTGGGTGAACTTTTAGTATAACATGGAATTTTTCTTCTTAAAGCTAATGTTAAACTCAGAGTATTTTATTCTAGGGAAAGGCAAAATACTTTCACCCGAAAGAAAAGGTGACATTTCCATTTTGTACAGTCTGCTAAAAATGCCACACCAGCTACAGTTTTTAATCCATGATAGTGAGTTATGCACAGATTGATTTTAAATGTAGCATTTTATTACTATGGAAGAGAAAATAGCATTTCCTTAAAAATAAGATTAAGTAGATATGTAACGGGATTTTAGTTACAGAGGTGAATTTTTATGCATACTTGTTGGTTATGCTGTATGAAATTCTCTTTCTGCATTTACTGTATGTTTAAAATATCAGCCATAAACACCCTGAAGGGCAGGTGCTGAAATGGCAGACGGAGACTGTATTCCATCTGTGTAAAAGGTTAGTACCATATTGCAATACTTAGCATAACCTTAAAAATCCATAAGTTAAACCCCCTTTCTAGGCAAGTTTTATATTTAAATGTGGTTTGGGGAAATATGTTCTCACAAGTTAAACACATAGTAAAGTGTATTGCCTTATTTTCATAAAATAATTAATCACACACTGTGGAGTTGTCATAATTCTATAAGCTTACTGTTGATTTGTGTGTTTTGTATATGCAAGCAAAAATCTTCACAGTAAAATACAGTTTTCCTATTATCAATCTGTGCATAGTACATTTATTCTAATAAATCATTTTAACAACTTGCAAATATTGAAACTAATATGGAAATGGCTAAAGGAAAATACTTTTTCTCAACATAAGTAACCTTTACTTCAGATGGGAAAAAATGATCTGCTCATATTTTGAGTAATCTCTTGCAGACAATTAGTGTTATTAATATGAATACAACATTATAACTTTTAGATATTATGTGGCCAACCTAAAACAAGTTAGTTGGAAATATTATGTTACAATTCATCATTTGGGTCTAGACTTGGATACATAGTGAATTTCATATCAGTCTGTGCTCAGTGTGGGTCCTGTATCAAAAATGAAAACAAACAAAACAAAAACTATGACTTTTATTTTCTAACTTATGTAACTTTGTATGCAATTATATTTATATTGAATTAAAGTGTTATTTTAAAAATTGACTGAACTATATCTTTACAAGTAGCTTAAATCATTGTTTCTTCTGATAGGTATCCATCAAATTTCAGCTCTTTATTCTACCTATGTACACCTACACACATACAATAATATTTCACCATCCTAGTTTTCACTGTTGGAGTCTTTCACTCTAACAATGATGTGTTGATAATCCACATAAAATAATTAGTCTCAATTTATTAAATTATGATGACATTCACAACTCATTTAACTTTTCTATCAATGTTGAAATAATTAAAATAGTTATTGAGAGGGGTGGAGAGATGACTCAGAAATTCAAAACAAAACAAACAAACAGAAACTTGCCACTCTTGCAGAGGACCCATGTTTATTCCCAGCACCCACATTGACTGGCTCACAACTGCTTGTATCTCCCACTCCAGGAGATGAAGCCCTCTCTCTTGGCCTTTGTGAGAGCCTTCACTGACTAGTACATACTTGACAGAAGAATGCATATAACTAAAAATAAAATAAATCAGTAAAAAGTAGTTATGCTCATGAGCTGTAAGAATGACCAAAAACTATTCTCTAATGTCAGAAGTTATTCTTTCAACTTGTCTGCCTCCTTTCTTATTCAAAAGAATTCAAAGCAAATTAATGATATTAATCATTACACTATAGGTAATATAGAATTTAATTTTAGATGTGACTGTTCTAAGACAGGATATCATAATTGTCTATTGCAGTTTCTTTCTTTTTCTTTTTCTCTTTCTTTCTTCCTTTCTTTATTTTTATTAATTTTTTTCATTTTACAAACCAACCACTGTTTCCCCCTCCCTCCTCTTCTCCCATCCCTCTCTACTTCCCCCATCCTACCCTCAATTCACTCCTTATAGGGGGGAAGGCCTCCCTTGGGCAGTCAATTCAGGCTGGCATATCAACATGGGGCAGGGCTGCCCCCCTGCCCCCCCCATCAATGCTGAATAAGGCATCGCACCATAGGGAGTAGGCTCTAAAAAGCCAGTTCATGTACCCTGGATAGGTCCTGGTCCCATTGCCCCACAAATAGATCATGCCACACAACTGTCACGCACCTTCAGAGGGCCTATTTCGGTCTCATGCAGGCTCCCCAGCTGTCAGTCCAGAGTCCATGAGCTTCCAGTAGCTCGGGTGAGCTGTCTATGTGGTTTTTCCCATCATAATCTTGACCCCCTTTGCTCCTGTAGTCCCTCCTTTCTCTCTTCAATTGAATTCCAGGAGCTCAGCCAAGTACTTGGCTGTGGGTCTCTGCATCTGCTTCCATCAGTCACTGGAGGTAGGTTCTATGATGACAATTAGGGAAGTCACCAATCTGAGTACAAAGGAAGGCCAGTTCAGGCACCCTCTCCACCATTGCTGGCAGTCTTAGCTGGGGACATCCTTGTGGGTTCCTGGGGATTTCCCTAGCTCCATGTTTCTGCATAATCCCATATTGCTTACTCTGTCAAGACATCTCTTTCATTGCTCTCCCTCTCTGTACCTCCCCAAACTCAGCCATCTGGATTCCTCAAGTTCCCACTATCCATCTCTTCCCCTCTACTCCCCACTCCTAGTTTACCCAGGAGATCTTAACCCTTTCCCTCCCTGGGGCAATCCATGCATGTCCCTCTAATGTCCTCCTCTTTTCCTAGTTTCTCTGGGGTTGTGGATTGCAGCCTGGTTATCCTTTGCTTTACATCTACTATCCATTTATGAATGAGTATGTACCATGTTTGATCCAACTGCCTACCAATTTCATGATGTCATTGTTTTTTACCACTGCATAGCATTCTGTTGTGTAAATATACCACATTTTTTTTTTTATCAATTCTTCTGTTGAGGGGCATCTAGGTTGTTCCCAGGTTCTGGCCATTACAAATAATGCTACTGTGAACATAGTTGAGCAAGTGTCCTTGTGTTGTGGTTGAACATTTTTTGGGTATATGCTCAAGAGTGGTATTGCTGGGTCTTGAAGAAGGTTGATTTCTGAGATACTGCCATAACAAAATCTAAATCTGAGTACTCTATAGTGAAAGGGTTTATTGAAGTTGTAGTTTGAGAATCTGACTATCCAAAGTAGCAAGGACAAATTTGTTCAATTTCAAGCAAAGCTCCTCAGCTAGGTCACGATACCTGAGGTGTCAGCATGAAAAAATAAATACAAGTGAGAGAGATTGTATGATAAGATGGAATCTTGACAGAGGGAAGAGAGCAGCCTTGTTTATTCCTAACAGCCTCGTTACAAGAATGAACTAGAATCCAGCAAAATCTATCCTTCCTATGGCAGCATCCTCCATGTCCCAATCTCCTCTCATTGCACTCTTTCTCACAGGGCTTCCATAGATTCCTACTCTGTCATAATGAGGAGCAGTCATTTGCCATTGAACTGTAGGAACCCATTCACAGTGCATACAAGTTAAAAAGATATGACCATGATCCTATACTACATCATTTAAGAGAGAAAAATTATAAACCACAAATCAGATTTCTAAATAAATGAGTTACTTGTACAATTCAAAGAGACTACAGCAACATGAATAGGGCCTGCATGCCTCTGACCCAGAAGGGGTTCTAGACCTGAGAGGAGAAGTGGACATAAGCCACCATCCCTGACCAAGAAGCCAGTTCCACTTGATAACCACTTGCAAATCAAAAGAAGTTTTCTCCAAGAGAGTCTCACTGGGGAAACAAAAGGGCAAGTCCCATGCCCCGCAGTAGATGGCCAGCAAAATAAAGGAACTCAAAAGCATCTTTGGGGTTTCTTTGTCTCATAACCTTTCTTTCTCTCTTCCTTCCTTCCTTCCTTCCTTCCTTCCTTCCTTCCTTCCTTCCTTCCTTCCTTCCTTCCTTCCTTTCTTTTTCTTTCTCTCTTCTTCTTCTTCTTCTTCTTCTTCTTCTTCTTCTTCTTCTTCTTCTTCTTCTTCTTCTTCTTCTTCTTCTTCCTCTCCTCTGCCTTCTTTTTTCTTCTTAACTTTACAATTCTTTTTTAAAATATATTACTACTTCCAGTTTTGTCTTTTTATGTTGTCCCTGTGTGTGAACCTGTGTCTCTGTGTTTGTATGTATTTCTCCTGCCTTTTCTTTGATTCTTTTTCTTCTGTTTGTATTTTAAGTCTTATTCTGATTGGCTTCCTTATTTGTTTTATTTTGTCATCTTATGCTTGTTAGGTTTCTAAAAAGTGTGGACCACCAGGGAAGGGGAGGCAGATGGGAGGAAACTTGGAGGAGTTGGTGAAGGGGAAAACATAATCAGAATGTGTTGTATAAAAAAAATCTATTTTCTATAAAAGAACAAAAAAATAGAGTCAAATGCAAGATTTTTAAAATTTACTGTTGCTTGTAAATCATTGTATTAATTTTGGAACAGCTTATTTCTGACTAGGAACTTGGAATCAAACTATAAAAAGATTTTTAACTTTGCAGCTTGGCTGTATGTGTGTAGCCTTCTGCCTTGGCCTCTCAGAACTGAATATACAGCTCCATGGTCAATGCTCAGAATTTCCCAGGTTGAGGACTGGCAATAAAGGAGTGAAAATGGGCAGCAATTTTTATACTCACATCAAATACTTTATATAGAGTTATAAGTTAACTCTCAGATAAATTTGGTCCAAATACTAAAGATAACATATTTCTCAAATTTAAAAATACAGTATCCAAAGAGTGCTGATGCTGTTAGATGCTAATTTTCTTAATTATTTAAAATTGTCCATGAACATAAACAAAATTTAAGACACATAATGATACTAATAAATGACATCAAATTTTTTAATTTGTTCACTTTTGAAGAAAATTTGAATTGTGTCTTGCTGTCACTGATGGGTCAGGGTTTTTTTTTTTTCCATTTAAATACCATCCATAGTTCCCCCTCCCTCTGCTACTCCTCTGCCCTCCCCCCACCTTTCCCCCACCCCACTCTCCATCCACTCCTCAGAGAGGGTAAGGGCTCCCATGGGGAGTCAACAAAGTCTGACATATCAATTGAGGCAGGGCAGGTTTTTAATGCCTACTGCTAACCTGTCTTAGTGACGTATAGCACTTGCAACTCCTCTTTGTCGGAATTTCCCTGTCACAGAGAAACCAAACCTGTCTTTTTTGTGGGTCATTTGCACACTGTGTGAAGCTGTATTGCTGTGATTGGTTTAATAAAGAGATGAACAGATAATAGCTAGGCAAGAGGTGCAGGCTGCAGGCGGGACTACCAGGCAGGGATAGAGGAAGTAGGAGATAAATCAATGCATGAGAGAGACACATGAGCTGGACACACAAAATGGGATAGAGGTAAAAGCCATGTGGTAGAACATTGATCAATAAAAATATGGGTTAATTTAAGTTATAAGAGCTAGTTAAAAGCAAGCTGGAGCAAAAGGCCAAGATTGTGTCATTAATAATAAGGCTCTGTGTCATTATTTGTAAGCTGGCTTGTGGGACAGAGAGGACGTCTTACATTCTGGTTGTGTTGTAAATCCAGTGCAGTAAATAAAAGTCTTCTAGTTTTTGTCACCCTTCACTCTTGGATTAGGTTGAAGACAAGAACCTGAGAGAAGAATCAGTTACCCCATAACCACCCATATTATTCTACTGCTTTAATATATATGAGGACATATGAACCTAATTAAGTCTTTACAGCTTAGGGATTTGGGGCACTCATCAAAGAATAGGGTGGGAGTAGAAGTAGAAAGCTTTGATTGGTCAATTTCTCTCTCTCTCTCTCTCTCTCTCTCTCTCTCTCTCTCTCTCTCACACACACACACACACACACACACACACACACACACACACACACACACACGCACACACACACACACACACACACACACACACACACACACACACACACACGGAAGGTTGTCCCATGACTCAGCTGAACACTTGGATAGGAGTTGTGAGGCTCTTTATACAATACTAGCAATGGGATAAATAGGTTGAAAGAAGGGATGTGGAAAGGCTGGCAAGTAGAAAAGAAATAGAGGAACAAAAAAAGAATGGGATAAAAAAAGCAGCAGGAGGAAAACAACATCAAGGAAAAGAAAAAATCTTTAAAATGTATAAAGCTTGCAAAGTAATTCGTATGCATGTTACTTCTCCAGTTTATGAACTATTCCAGAATTGTGAGCACTTTGACACTGAATATATTCTCTCAGCCTATGAAAAAACTCCAAAACAAAACAAGAACAAAGAAAAGCTATGATTTTTAAGAAGATCAAGGAGGAGCATGTAAGAGGGTTTGGAGAGAGGGAATGGAAGAGGGTGAAGTAATAATATAGTCTAAAAGATTTTAAAAGTTAAAAAACTATTTGGGAGATCCTCAAATGGATATATGTTTTGCTCAGTGTTTACAGTGTTTAGGATGTAAAGGAAAAGAACATATATATATATATATATATATATATATATATATATATATATATATATATATATCTTTTAATGTTACTCTGATATATTTGTTGGAGTTTTCAAAATTTACCTTAAAGGGCAGAAACAGTAAATTAACCTCTCAGAAGATAAGAGGCAATCTTTCTGTCACCCATCAGTTGATGTAAAAATGAACGAATGTGAGATAAATTATAATCCTTTAATTAAAAGTATTACTAGCAAAACTGTTGTACATCACGTCTAAACACCCTGGCCTTTTTAATCAGACTTGGATGAGATTATAATTATCTTTAAATATCAATACTTGTTTTCTGGGATTTGGTATTTTAAATATGCTGTAATTATTTTTTTCCACATAAAATTAATGATAAGATACAGTAGAGGAATTTTAAAAACATACACTCGACAGAAATAAAGCAGAGACAAACAAATGTAACAGTGATACAAATGCTGGCACACATACCCATATGTCAGTTTTACATCTGGCCGGTCCATGATGACAATAGATCTGCTGAAGCAAATGCTTTCCTGACAAGCTATTAATTAGAGTTACAATCATCTTCCCTGAAATGCTCTTTAAAATAAATTGTCAACTGCAAATGGATGAAAATAAATAGGTTGTCTCTCCCTTCCCAAGCTCCTGAAATAAAAAGGCCAAAAGACAAAGAGGCTTATAAATACGGTAATTTTCAAATGGGAATGTGAAAGCTGTACCTCATGTTAGATCACAGCTAGTCTTCCTGTAATTGGAAGTCCTTCCTCACCTCCCTTTTATCAAATTTCTCTAAAAGATTTTCATACTAAGAAAATGTTTCTGTTACGCTCTTACCATTAAGCAGCAACTTTATTCATATGTTTCTGCTGAACAAAGGACATTCGCCAAAGTTTCTTTAATTCTAAAGCACAAAAACCATGTAAATTATCCTAAGGAGTTTCATATCCCCGTAGCTCTATTTACTACAAGGACAACCTTGAATTTTTCAGGATATTAGCTTCATATATAAATCTTAGAAACAGTACCGTTTTTTTTCAAAAGAAATTTGGGAAAACATTGAGATGCAGTAACATCATTTAAACAACATTTGTAATAATCTTTAATTAAATTAAAGGAATTTATGCCTTAATGTATTATATACCACAATTTTTTTATTATTTTGCTTTGAAAATATTGTCACCCATGTACTTTAAAATGTGTTCATTAAAGGTAATTCAAGAGGCTAGGGAGATAAATCCATGATTAAATATTTTTTTTTCATAAGCTTGAGAAACTGATTTCAGTTTACTAGAAACATTATGAAAGACAGGGTTGGCTACATGTCCTTTAAGGTCAGAGTTGGGGACTGAGAGACAGGGTTAATGAGAAAATGATGGAGATGTCTGCTGGCTAAGTTTGTGACAAGTTGACACAAGTTCTAGTTATCTGAAGGAGAAACCTTAACTGGGAAAATACCTCCAGAAAATTGTGCTAGAAGCAGACAAGACTATTGGGCACTTTCTTAACAAGTGGGAGGCCTCAGACTATTGTGGGTGGGGCCAATTCTGTACAGATAGTCTTGGGTTAATAAGTGAGCAGGTTAAGTAAGCTATGAAGAGGCAGTCAATAAGGAGCATACCTCTATGCCTCTGCATCAGCTCCTGTCTCCAGATTTCTGATTTTCTTGAATTCTTGCATTGGCTTCCCTCAGTTTACTATGATTTAGGATATGTAAGGCAAATAAACCTTTTCCTTCTCCAGTTGTTTTTGGTCATGTGTTTCATCACACAAATAATAGCCCTAATGAAACTAATGTGTTTCCATGTTGTTTGTCAAGGTAAAATGCCTATGTTCATTTCATTGAACTCTTTAGACAGGCTTTATTTTTTCTTTATGGATGCTATAAAATAACTTCTATAAAAATCAGTAAACATCAGAACTAAAATTTATGTTTTATATGCCAGTAATATTTATCAAATTTCATTTTAAAATATGCTATTTTTGATGAAAAAGTTTTGAAAATAAGTGCCAGAGTATGCAGATTCATTTAAGCCATACAAAAGGTACAAGTAGATCAACTCTACATAAAACAATAATCTTACCTATCATCAATATGGAGATGAGCAGACATAGATTCCTTTTATAAATTCTTCAAAATCGTATTGCAAAGAAGGGTGCATAATAAAATATAATTAGGAAAATAGGAACAAACTTTGCCATAGGGTTCTGTCATTTATAAATATGTAAATATCACAGGGCCTAATTTCTGAGAAGTTATTAGATATCACATTTTGTTTCTATAGGTTTTAATGTCATAAAACATTTTTCCCTTCTTATTGAATTTCCTTGTTCCTTATCTGAACTTTCCCAGCATGTAGCCAATAGCGATTATAATTATTAAGATGAAACTCTCTCCTCCTGTCACCATCCCTTCCACCAGTTATATAAAACAATGACTCAGAGCCAGGATTTCAACAACCAAAATCTGATTTGGACTACAAAAGGTAACGAGACGTATGTAATTAATCAGACACTAATTCTCTACTATCAAAAGTTTCACTGAAAATTGTATTTATTATTCTCTTGCCAATGAAACTTTAGGACAGTTTATCTCCAAAGTCCTCTATGTGACTGGGGATATAATTCAGTGGTTGGAGTGTTTGGCTACCATTGTAATGCCCTGGATTCTACCCTCAGCAGAAAATCAGAATCTTCTGTCATTAGAATAGGTATACTTTTTTCTGTGAGTTTAGTTTTAGGAGCTTGTTCACTGTTTTGAGGTCTGTAGCAAGAGACCACAAATTAATTGAAAGACCCTGTCTTAGAGCACTCAGGCTGCTATGTGCTTGCCTTCAACTTCAATCTAAGACAGGCAGAAAATAGACCACTAGAGTCTGCATTCTGCTCTTAGAATGAATTAATAAAAACTGCACAGAGAAACAATACAATATTTCAGTGTAGGAAACCTAGGTACATGTTTACCATTATGAACACCAGCACTTAATTACTGAGTGAAATTTACCTGATATGGCTAATGAGAAAAGAATATTGACCTGGTCAGTTTGGAGGGGTCAAGCAAGACTGAGGCTCTGACAAGTTCATTACAAGCAATTAAACTTTTTATACCTTTATCAGAAACACAGTACAATGGTGGTTGCCAGGATACAATGCTGTTTGCAAAGTATACAGGGTACACCAGATTAATATCTAAGACTAATTATCCTGTCAAATCTTTCTATGTTTCACTGACCTCTAGGGAATGCAGAGATACACAGGTGGTCTGAATATGTTCACTGCTGGAGGGAGTACCTTGGTTTCTTAGGAAATGAGAGGCACACAGTGCCCCAGGAACCTTGGGCTCGAACCTGAAATATCTATGATGCATGCCTCTTAAGGAAGTTAGACCAGGCCAACTCCATGATGCTCTTAATGCCACAATGTTCCAAAACAAGTTGAAATAATAGCAAGAGCAGTCTCTCTGAACTGTGATTCAGTAGAAAACATCTAAAAGCATACCTTCAGGAAAACTTCAGCATCAAAGGAGTTTCTCCTCTAACATTCAGAGGAGGGCTCAGGAAAGGCACAGGGACAAGGAATGCAAAGACTTCTTTCATTGTGAGTATTCAAAGGACAAGAAAAATATATAAGAAAATTCATGTAAAAATAGTAAAACTTCTTCCAGTTATCAGAGTAGATAATCATATCTTCTATAAATATTTTTTATAAATAAACAAATTAAAATGATGAGATATTAAAACACAGTTTGGAGAACAATGATGCATAACAAAGAAATACACAGTTTACCTTTAATAATAACCTTGAGTAACTTCAGAAGCCAGGATACCAAAAAGTGACTAAAGGATTAGGTGGACATAAAACAGAGAGGAAGATAACAAGATAAAAGAAATTTTAAGTGAGGAACTGGAAATTTAGGGGGATAATTGGGAGAGGTGAAAGAGGTGAACAGAAAAAGAGAAAGGAAGGAGAGTAAAGTAACAAAAACTTGGTCTGAAAAAGTCATAAAAACATACTGTTATTGATTTACCTAAAATTACATAAAATGCATATAAGACTATGTGTTAACACATCATATATATTTAAATGAATATTTCCACCATGACTAGTAATGCATCCTCTGACCCCAAGAGTCATTGAATATCTTAAAACAAAAACAAAAACAAAAACAAAAAACTCAAGAATCAGGCATGAGTAGTGCTCCTACAAAACACTGGTCAGGGAAGTTCAAGACAAACCACACTTTATAGATTGTAGTTATTGTTCTTGTTTGCATTCTAGAGGTGGAAGAGAAACCCTGATTGCTGAAGACATTGTCTACATTCAACACTGGGACCCAGAGAATTGAAGGTAGGTCTGACCTGAAAGTTCCTCCTTGAGCACAAGCTTTATGATGTTAGAAAATCCAATCGAGCTTCCAAGGGAAGGGAACAACCAATAGTCCTACACAGTTAAAATGACTATGAACTACAACAGCTCTCATCATGGAACAGTAACCTTAAGGCTGCATTCATTGTGGTATACATACCTTGGTAGTAACCCACAGTTAGTTCTCTAATTGTACTTAAACTCAAAACCACTCAGAAGGAAGGAAATCATGAATGGTACTAGAAATCTAGCCAGATACCCAGTGCTAGAGAAGTCATGGATCTTGTTGAAGACCCTACATCTGCCTCTTAGCAAAACCAGAACAATTTCTAACTACTTTTTAAATATTTATCCTTATACCCACAGATAAGTTTAGCTGCCATCCCTCAAAACAGTAACTTCCCTTTGCAACAGATGAAGACCATTACAGAAAGTTATAACTGAACAAAAGTGCAGATAAAAAGTGATAGAGTGGTGTCCAACCCCAACTGATACATCTTCAACAAAACTCCTGAACCAAAGGCTTGGAGAACATTTCAGAAAAGGGGCAGAGAAACTGTAAAAACCAGCCAAAATGTTGGGAACATAGCATAAACGTTCTTACACTCACAGATATCCATAGAAACCATCAAGGTTAAGCACATAGGATATAAAAGATGTAAAAGCAAAGCAAAACAAACAAACAAAAAACCAAAACAAACAAACAAAACACAGAATCAAAACAAAACAAAAGTGTTCTTCTATCCGGAATTCTGTTAATTGGAGGTGACTAGTATTCTGATGATCTACATTATCTGTTTGGCCAGATCATATCAATCTCCTAAAACCAAGACTGGATGTGGCTACTAATCTAAATGGGCTTTACTGCTAGGGCCTCCAGAATCTCTCTCACAACTAGGATAAGAGATAGCTTATAGTCAAAATGACCTCTATATTATTGCATGACCAAGACTAGGCCAGAATCTTCCCTAGGCCCTTAGGCTAGCACAGGTAAGGTAGCAGATCTATTGAACCCAGTTTCATGAAAAAAATGATATACATCCTGGGTTGAGTTTTTATGTAATTATGGTTCCTTATGTACCAAGGGTTGTATTACATCAAGAAACTATTTTTTCTACAAATGGTGCCGAGCTTAGATATGTTGGGAATAAACTGCCTGACATCAGTTTCTTTACAAGTCTTTATCCAAGTTGATGAAGTCAATTTGAACAGATTTTTTTTCTTTTTTTTTTTTTTGCAGATTTTCAACCAAAGGAAAGGGAAACTCATAAAGATGTCAGGTGTGTTGAAAGATTATGAAAACAACAACAACAGGAAATGAGAGAATCCCTGTTCCTCATTGTTTCTCCAAACATGATAGTGAATAATTTGGAATTAGTGAAAAATCTCATATTTCTAGTCTGAAAACATCTAAAACAAAAGAGCACAATACATCAAAACAGGGAAATCTACAATTACAATGCTTTCCACTAGGAAAATTTTTATTAAAACTAATTTTTGGATAAAGAAATTATGGGAAATATTTCATAGAACAATTCTTTTTATTTCCTGTTTATAAAAAAGAAGATCATATGAGCAGAGGAACCTTTCTATGGATGATAATGCTTTTCTGAGTTAAAGATATTTTCTGGAATTCAAAGCAATAAGGATTAGAGGAAAGATACCATTATTTAAAGTACATGTGATAATAAAATCCCCAAAGACCAAAACTTTATCCAAGGTTTAAAGAGCACCAAAAAGCAATAACTGCCAATCACCCTGACTAAAAATAAATGGTATCGGGAATGGATTTGGCTATGAACCAAAGGAAGTCACAGAACAACTGAATTTAGTAAATGTGTATATAATACTCTTTCATCAATTTATGTTTCTAATATAATTAAATGATTCAGGATTTCTGGGTGTCAAGTACTTACAAACAGACTCCCTCAATTCAAAAGTCATAAAAAGGAAGAATTCTAATACAATAAAAGCAGGAAAGAAGAGGTATGATTAGTTTTATTTCAGTGATAGAGTCCTTGCCTTGGAAGCATAGAGTCCAAGGTTTGCTCCCCCAAAGCAAACAAACACACAGAAAAACACCATCAAAAAGCTGTAGAATAGGTACTTCAAATAAACGGGGTCAATGGTTACCAGACAGTATTATGGAATAAAAAAAATTCTCTTGCTTTACACATTCAATAATGAAATTTGAAAGTTGCACAAAGTTTATGATAAAATAGAAGTACACATTGTTACATTTTTTCTAAAAACTGATTTTTCAGTAACAATTTGAAGTCAATTGAAGTTTCGCCAATATTTCAGTGATGATGACTAGGTCCTGGTTTTTCATTAAGGTGTCTAGTCAATATCCTGTGAGATTCAGGAAAACATCTACGCTCATGTCAATCTTATCTTTCAGTGGAACGTTTGGTGTTTATTCAGAAAATAATAAAAGGCTTGAGAACAAGACATAGCTTGATATTAGAGTTCTTAGCCATGCATGTATAAAACCTCAGTTTTAACACACAAATATTAACATTTAATGTTTTAAATGCCTAACAGAGAAAGGCCTTCTACAGATGCTTATTTTGCCTATTCTTCATCCTTCTGTAAGAATTGTTGCTGTGTGCTTCATCCAGCTGTAAGAGTTGCTTTTGCGTAGTTCGTCTATTTGTAAATTGCTGCTGGCATTACCTGTAAGTCAGTGCTGGGTTGTCCAAGGCAGACTGTTCAGCCCTAAAAATACATACATACCACCAAAACAATATGCTTATCAAGTTGTATTTTCATAGAGTTGTGCATACACATACATATATGTTGTTAGTTTTCCTGCCTGGCCCACAGTCAGGACAAATCTCTCTCACCCGCCAGTCCCAAGCCGCTTAAACCTGATCAAATAAACACAGAGACTTACATTGGTTACAAACTGTATGGCCGTGGCAGGCTTCTTGCTAACTGTTCTTACAGCTTAAATTAATCCATTTCTATTAATCTATACCTTGCCACGTGGCTTGTGGCTTACCGGTACTTTACATCTTCCTTGTCCTCATGGCGGCTGGCAGTGTCTCTCCCACTCAGCTTCCTGTTCTCTCCATTCTCCTCTCTGTTAGTCCCGCCTATACTTCCTGCCTGGCCACTGCCAATCAGTGATTTATTCATTGACCAATCAGCAACACATTTGACATATAGACCATCCCACATCACATATATACACACATACCTGTGACACTAATAATCAAAGACAAAACGACTATCAACTTGAGGGGAAGGCATGTAATAGTTCTGGGGGAGAGTAGCTAAGAGATATTGGATGGAAAAATGGAAAGAAATTTAGTGTACTTCTATTTCTACTAAAAAACATTTTAAAATGGTATAGACAAAATTATTTAAAATGAAACTCTAAAGATTTTTTTTTTCTTTCCAAGACAGGGTTTCTCTGTGTAGTACTGGCTGTCTGTAGACAGGTGGCTTCGAACTCACAAAGACCTGCCTGCTTCTGCATCCCAAGGACTGGGATTGAAGGCATACACCACCACTGCCAGGTTAGAGTGAAATCTAAAAAGACACAAAAAATAAAATTCTGTGAATATTTTATTAATGAAAATACTTTAACAATAACCAATTAATACATTTAAGATCCTTGGAACCATAAACTAAACCCACTAGATATCACTTTACACCCGCTAGAATGAGTATAAAAAAGAGATTTGTACTACTTTGTGGACAAACTGTAAAACATTGTATATAAGATTATAGATGAGAATAGGGACTTCATAGAAAAACTTGGAGAACAAAATTAAAGGCCAAAGACTAAACCGAATGAAAGATTATATATATTATAGAATATCTGAAAAAATCAGAAAATATATATGTGTCCATGAGGATATGTTTTTGTCGTTCATAACATCATTATTTATAAGGGAAGCATATAGAAACAAATTTGCTATTATTTTACAGATGAATAAATAATATGTGGGGTATATTAACAAAACCACTGTCAATAACAAAGATAATATAAGAAATTAAAGATAATTCAAGAATGTGCATTTTTGAAAGGCATTAGGATAAGTGAAAGATAATGATTTTGTATTGTGATGGATATCCACAAAAGAAATCTCAGAAAACAACAATTTACTTGTTTCTTTGGAGCAAATATGCGAACAATATTAATTCTAAAATGATGCTAAATATTGTTGGGAATTAATAGACTACTGAAAAACTGGGGCATGGTCATAGATGTTATTTGAATTATTTGTTAGCAATTGGTGAATTTCATATTATGGAAAATGTAATTTAACAATGCTGTTAAAACTTAATTTACCCTTCTGTGTTTTATAGTTATAGATTTACAAAGTGAATAACCTAAAATGGGGAAATGTTTTCTGACATTCTTCTGAGTGGCTTTTAAAGAATATGATACTTTGTTTTCTCAGGTTGTCAAGGGTAATTTACAAACATGATACAGAAAAGCTTGCTTCCCCAAAAGGAAATATTTATATCACAGAAATACTATACTATGCACACTTCTTATTGCTCTTTCATTCCCAGTTGTCAGATTTAATAAACCAAAATTTTCAAATAAAATAGAAAACTCCAAATCCCAATCCTCAAAAGTTTACTTTTCCTTACATTCATTTCCTACTTTTAAAATTCCCCAATTGTCCTTCAAGTATAAGAAGAAACACAACTGTCAGCAAAAGGATATTTTAAAGACTGATGATTCTGAGTTTAAAATTTACAGACATTCTTTATAAATTGGAGTCATACATGTGTAATGAGATATTCCACCTTGTGTTTATCTTTATTTGCTTTATTTTGTGAGTGTGTAGGTTTAACTACTGTATGGTAGTAGAAAAAAAACCTACATTTTCTTATTAAATTAGTGAAGTTCGAGGGCTTAGAAAATTCTGTGCACAGAAGATTCTGAGTATCATTTCTGTCAATAGGTAAAACCCTACTTGTGAATTTGTAATATTTGTCCTTAGTTAAACTGATCTAAATATTTTTGTTTTAAAGTTATAAAGATTGTTCAACAGTGTAAACAAGTTTCTTAGAATTAACTAAGCTTTATCCTTAAGTATAAGAATGTATCTATAAGTAAACCTGGACTATATACCCTAAAATTGGACTTTGCACCTTAAAAATATGTATTAAATCAAGATGTGATGATGATGTAAGAAAAAGCTGCAATACCTAGAATAATACACAGTGTAATTACAATTAGTCAAGTTTTAAGCTTTCTTTCTTCTGAATTCCCAAGAAGCTTAATTATAACTGGAAATAGAATATATAATGTCAAATGATTTTTATAACTTCACTTAAGTTTTAAAATTATAATATAGTTGTATCATTTTCTTATCTCTTTCCTCCATCCAAAACCTCCTATATACCACTTATTGCTCTCACTTAAAGTCATGTCTTCTTTCTAATGAACTGTTTTTATAAAATGTATATGGATGCATAAACATATATATCCTGAAATATAACCTGCTCAGTCTTTATAATGGTAGTCATGTGTGTGGTGTCAGGGCTGACTACTTGTTGTTAGATAACAAATTGGTGTGGTCTTCTCTGAAAAAGATGATTCCTCACACTCTCAGCGTTACTTTTTGCCCAAGGGATAGTGAAGTCATGGATCTTGGAGGAGACGCTACAATCTCCCTTTTACTAAATCAGCATAGTCCCTAACTACCTTAAGCCCATTGATTCACATATTGCCCACCCCTCAATAAGGCAACTCCTCTTTGCAACAGAAGGAGATCATACAGAAAGCTACAACCAACGAAAATGTAGAGTTGTGGAGCCCAGTCCCAGGGATTCATTTACGAAATTATTCATTTACCTCGTAGAGAATTAGAGAATATTGAAGATGAGTGGGCAGAAAGATTATAAGAGCCAGAGGATCCAAGAGTTTGATGTAAGATTTCATATCCTAGTAATGTCTGAGGTTAGACCCAAAAAGTTTCACCAACGTGACTGACTGTGTAAACATGAGATGAACAGTAACAACAGTCATGATAAAGTGGATGGGGGAAAAGCCCATGAAGTGTTAACCCCAAAAGGCATTTGTGGTTCCTTATGCAACAAAGTAAAAAATAAAGAACACTTTAACTTTCTCTTTACTCAAAATCACTTTATACAAATTCATTTTATGCAAGTAATTCACTTAATACAAATCGGTGTACGAAAACATAAATATCTATAATGTAGTTTGACAACATGACCATTTAACAAAACAGAGCCCGTGACTGTCCATGGATTTTGATCATATTTACAGTATGAGGTATAATTTCTCTCTTATGTGAGAAGGCTTAAATTCAATAATAAAGGAGTTAATTATGCTCATAAACTTTCCTACCACTATTGCACCAATGTCCATAGTGGATTGGTTTTATAGCAAAACAAACAAACAAAAAACAAGAGAAAACAAAACAACAAAATGTTATTATGCACTCTTCTATGGCCAAGTATTTTTTTAAATTTCTTCTGAGTCAATCATATCCTTAAACAAGTCTTCCTGCATCCATGTGCAAAGTTTTTTTTTCAGATAATGAAAGTGTTATTGTTGATGCGAATATATATGAATTATATCTTTCACAATCAGAGGTTTATTATTTGACAAAATTTCTTCCTAACATTTGAAATTGTTAGAATTATATACAGTCTGTATGCTAAGATAAGAAAAGTTAAATTGCTGTGTTATATTTTGTTTTTAATTTGAATATAACAGTTGTTTTAAGACTGAGAGCAAGTGCCTAACACTTCAGGAAAATTGTGTGTTACTGTGGAAGAAAGTAGGAATAGTATTAAAAAAGACTCATTTGAATAGTATACATATATTGTAGACTAAATGATACAAATCAATGAGAGCAGTAAATAACCTGTAAGTTATAGAGACTTAATTTTTATTGCATCTTGTTATGCCATGTTTAGTTGATAACCCTGTTATTAATCCTGGAAAGGTTATGATCACAAGTCTCTTGTGAGTTTATTAACACAACTAACTCTGTTACCTAAATTTTTGCTCAGAGGACTTTTCTTACTTGTAGGTTAAGAATAATTTTTCACTTGATTGACTAGTACTTAGGATGTTCAACTAATGCAAGTTTGTTTCCATCCATGCTTCTGCATATGAATGATTGGAAGGGAAAACTTCAATTCTTTTTCTGAATTGATCATCCTTTCCGCCCCTGAAGGACTATGTCACCTGATCATTAAGATGCCAGTTATGTTGCTAGAATATATTGCTCTTGTTTCATGTTAAAACTTTTTGTCAAAAAAAAAATTGAAAAAATGCAAAAAATTAAAATATACTGAGAATGAAATAAAAGCTCTGCAGACATTACATATGTGTGCATTTGTATAAATCTGATTTGATGTCTGAAGTGTATCAAAGTTTGAAATATAATCCCTGATGCTACAGTATTAAAAGGTGGTATTTTCAAGATTTGATTAGGCAACAAGAGTAAGACTTCCAGCTTTACAATAGGCAAGATGAAATCAGTCCCTTTGCCCCTATAACTTTAGGCAGTAAAGGCTCAATAACAAGGCTCCATCCTGAAGATACTTGACCTGCAATGGGCTGGATCTCCATCAGTTCTTCAACCTTGAAATTCTGCTCTTTATGATGGTGGGAAATTAAAATCTTATGTTCATAAAATATCTACTCTCAGGCTGTCTTAGTTTTCTTTCAAATTGTTTTGACAAAATACCTGAAAACAATAATCTTAAGGAAGAAAGGAATTATTTTAGCTTACAGTGAAAGACTTTGCCTTCTGTTTACCATGGTGAGGATGCACTTTAGAGAGAGAAGAATGCTGGGAGATGTCTTTCTGTACACTGTGAATATATGTTGTAACCATTGGTTAATAAATAAGCTGCTTCGGCCTATGGCAAGGCCTCTTAGAGGCAGGGGGGAAATCCAAGGAAACGTGCTAATATATAGATTAATAGTTATGGGTTGAGTTAAACTATAAGAGCTACCTAGTAAGAGGCCTGTCATAGGCCATACAATTGATAATTAATATTAAGCCTGCGAGTAACTATTTTATAATTGGCTACAGGACCGCAGGGCTGGGTAGGACCAGAGAAATCTCCTGGCTACAGAGGAAGCTGTGAAAGAAATTTCATCTGCAGAAACAAAGCAGAGAGTGAACAGGAAAAGACACCAACCTATGAACCCTCCAAACTCTCTCTCAGGGACCTACTTCTTTCAATAAGACTCGACCTCCTGAACATTCCACAATAGCAATCAATGCCACCATCTGGAGACAAGGGTCCAAACTCAAGAGTCCATGCAGATATTTCACATTCAGACCACACCCTACAAGCATTGTTACCACATCGCAGAGCAGAAGCCTTGCTTTATTGTTCTGTTTCTCTAAAGAAAATGGCAAATTTCAGAGTTCAGTGTCACATCCAGCATAGCTCCAGGAAATTACTTGATTGGGCCTGTGAGAGAACGAAGAAGTGATAGACCAACAATACATAAAATCTAGGATCTGATGGTCTAGGCCATCAAATGGTACTCTGAAATCTCAGCGTGTTTAGTTTATGAAGTTGAAAAGGGGGGAAGGGTTATTGCAAAGAGGTCAAGGAGGCAAGGCTTATGGTACACAGTGGGATCATGGAGACAGGTTTTGTTAATCTGGGTTGGAGCTCTCTCTGAAGGGGAGCAATACTCCTGAAAAACTATGGGGAGAGGAACTCTGATGGATTTTAGATTTGTGAGCAGAGACTTAAATGGCATTTTTCACGTTCATCCATTGTTATTTCACTACGTGGTGTGCATGGCTCTCCTATCTCTATTTTAAGCTCATTAGAAAACTTTCAAGAGGCATTCTTAAGGGTATTAACACAATTTAATTGAGGATAAAGATTTTATATCTCAGAATATTGCCATACTCTAGCTACAAACTTCAAGTGTTATTGTTTTGAAGGAATTCCCAGGTTAATAAACATAGAAAAGCTCAACACGATATTTTGAACAGTTTCCATCAAGTTCATTTCAGCCCCTCCTAACTGCAAAAAAGTTAGCAGACAAATAAATGTGTAACTAGGACAAGGTAATTTAATATTAACTTCATAGTGATACTGAAAGAGCTAGTGTATGTTTACATATATAAATATACGTTGCATAAGTATAATTTTTGAGTTCATTTACTGTTACTTGTATGTCCAATATTTTTTGGGGTGGGTTAGACCCTTTATATTGGATAGCTAATTAGAAGTCTCCTGCCTAGGCAAGACTAATTTTTCTTCTCTCAGCAGTCATTAATCACCTGTACTTCTGCATCTATGAAGAGTGGGGAGGCTTTACATTTCCCCCATTCTTCTCTGCTTCTCAACTGGTGTAGTCATTGTTCAGATCTTGTTTAGGCTTTCATATTGTTTAGATTTCAAGGGTGTGGCTTCTATGTTATATCTAGAAGGCAAACACACAGCAGATTTCCAGATCCTCTGCAGGTTATTATCTTTCTGCTCAATCTCCTGTAATAGCCTCAGCATCTTTAGATGTAGGAGATACCTTTGTCATCTCTGTCAAATAATAGATGATAATAGTTACATGCACTCATGTTGTTGTCTTTTATTGTGTCTAATTAGTCTACAGGCTTATTTCTGTACATGCACCAGACTGTTTTTGCCAGCATAGCACTATATTTTATTTTAATATCTGGAATTCTAATCCCCCTGGAAATAAAATATTTAAGAATAAACCTTACTAAGGATGTGAAAGATCACTTTGGTGTAAACTAAATCTTGAGAAAAGATATTGAGGAAGCTAGTAGAGAATGGGAAGATTCCCCCATGATCTTGGATTGGTCAAGCTAAGAATGTGAAAATCATCATTTTACTAAAGGCCACATACAGATTCAATGCAATCTCAATCAAAATCCTCAAAAACGTCTTTTAGAGATAGAAAAATATCTAAAATTACTGTGAACATTAGTTTAATATAATGTGTGCTACTATGTGTTTTAACTTGCATGTCTTTTCAAACTCAATTTCATTTTTTTTCAAAAACAAATTAATAATAGTAGAGACAAGTAAAGTGTTATTATTTTCCATGGAGCAGTCTTTAAACTTCCTGTGTTTTAGTTTTACTTCACTATTTCCTTTAATAAATCATCTTAATAAAAGTGGCAATGGTGATAAATGTATCCACAATAACCAGTGATATTTACCTAGTTCTAGGCAATATTGAAATTTATAAAATAGTAAGTCATTTTACCTCCCCATTATTTTTGGTAAGTTCCATTTTAAGTAGGTTAAGGTACTGAAGAAAACACTAAGAATCAGTTTCTTTGAGTTTGCATTAACTTATGTTATTAAATAAAACTCTGAAATCTACTTTATTGGGTCATTTTTTTATATCTTGACCCTATTAAATTCCTGTGTCTGACATTCTTTAAGTGAGACGTGCCTTCTTCCTTTGAACAGCATATGTTGTTTTATCTTATAAGCCAAATGATGAAATGCATTTTATCATTGCATTATTATTGTAAACACAGTATTCAGACTCTGTAACACACATGCATGAAATGTTTATTATATTGGTTTGGATAAGTAGCTGTAAAATGTCCAAAGGTCTTGGAGAGTTTGACCTTAACTGTAAATCTCAGCACAAGTAATGAGCAGACCTGGCAGTTAGAAATATTGAGATTCTCATGCATGTTCCCACCTTTGAGGCAGATCATGGTTTCAAGAGTGCCTGATGGGAGTGAAGTTCAAGGTGTTAACTGTTATTTTGTTCTGGATAAACAGAATATTCAAAATTTAGAAGGTTTTAAGTTTAGAGAAGTGATTGACAGAGGAGCAAAAGAGACTTACCATTTGTTAAAACACAATGGGAGGTACACAGGCTAAAACCTGACAGGAAGGGCATCTGCCAGGAAGCAAAATCACCTGAGTCAACTTGCCCCTTTTTTAAACTTAAAGGCTTTCCAAGAGGAAGCCCAAGGAATGGTTCAGTTTAAGAGTTTATAGACTTTTAAGAGTAAGAAATTTAATTTAGTTTTCCTCTTGTTTAATTAAAGGACTGATGATGAATAAGCCCTAAACTCAATCATAGTATGAAGGAGTCACCTGGATGCCTTTAGCGGTGAAAAACAAGATTACTCACCAGAGAAAGGAATCAGTAGCTTCCTAATGCCTTCTGGCGGAGTCTAGACAGATTCCTGAAATGAGGGATACACCTAGATTGCACAGTAAAAGTCTCATCAGGCACACACTAGAGCTTACAGAGCAATTGTTCATCTAATTCATTTGAAGACTCTTCTAAGAGTACACCAGGCTTATCTCTGTAGTGCTTTAAACTGGCACCTGGGGTATGGGAAACATTTTTTTTTAAGTTGGATTTGCATTAACTTAAATAGGAAGTAGACATCATTGAAGATTAGCTTGTAAGAATATCTTCCTTTTTGCTACTATTCCTTTTAATGCATTTTCTTTTCATATTTTATTAAACATGAGCCTGCAGTAAAATACGTTTTGATCATTACTTATGCTTTTGAATACCTCAGCACAGCTCGTCTTCCCCCTAAGATTCCAGCCAGAGTTTTTCCTCACATGATGACAAAGTGAAATTGACATTGAAGACAGAGAAGCTGTCTTGTCTCATTTGCATGCAGTTTTCCTGTACTTAAAACCAAAAGGGAATGGTCAGGAATGAGAGGAGTTCCTTATTCTTTCTATAGGACACAAAAATGTCTACTATTGGGGTGTTTGTACTACAGACAGTAGTGCAGTTTTTCTTTATATTTTTACAAGTTTACTTTGAATAAACTCTAGCGTGCATCTTAGCAAACTACCATAAACTATTTTTTCTTAGTACTGCTTTAATTGAACCCAATACTATGAATTTAATAAGCAATCATTCTATCATTCAGCTACACTTTCAGCCATTAAGTGACTACATTCAATTTTTTAAAAGATCTATATATTTTTAAATTCCTGAGAGATTTACGTACATGTATGTAAGTGTGCTTTGTGTATGTGCCTGGTGCACACAAAAGCCACAAGAAGGGCCTGAATCACTTGGGCTGGAGTAACAGATGATTGTGAACTGCCATGTGGTTAGTGGGAACTGAAACCAGGTCCTCTTCCAGAGCAGCATGTGCTCTTCCTGCTGAGCCAGCTCCCCAACTCCAAGCTCCTGCTTTTAAATGAATTATTTAATAATATGGATTTTACATTTGCGTTTCTATAAACAAGGATAACAGAAGGATTGCTCAGTTGAGGTTTATTTATTTTTTTATTTTAATACAAACCCAAATTAATGTGCAATTATCCATGAGGCAAAAGTGGATTTCTTTTTACGCTAAACTACTAAAAAAGATTCATAGTATTTCAAAATGGATCTTTTGAATCAAAACCTAAAATGTGAAGGTGTAATAATTTCAGATTTATGATATATGTATTTATTTTCTTTAATGTTATTTCCCTTCATACTGTACATAACAAAAACAAAGCCTTGAATTACAAAATTCATTGATTACTTAAGTAGGCTGAACTTTGGAAGGTTTATATTTATGTACTAAACTGGAAAGTTCCATAGTACAGTTCAAAATGTTAAATATTAAATTCAGTGCTCTGATTCAGCATATCAAAACCATAATATGTGAAATCTTGGCAAAATGAAGAAAATTTTCTCAAATCAGCCAGAGGAGAGGTAGAGGGAGAAAGAAGGAGCAGGAGCAAGAGAAAAAGAGAGAGAGAGAGAGAGAGAGGAGAGAGAGAGGATGTTGTTAGCCAATTACATAAAGAACAAAATTACGAAGGAATTTGTCTTTTAAATTAGATCCTAAAATATTATTAGCTTTGTGCTAAATATGTAGGAAATGGTTAAATTTGCCTATAACAGCTGGCATTAAGTTCTTTTCTCAAGACAACTTCTATGACAAAAGTCTATTTAAAATTATTTGGTGATTAGTTTTTCTCTGTTGTATTTTAAAAACTGAGCAGGTTTCTTATTAAGGTTATTTTTTTTAACATTGATAATGTATTTGAATTTAAGTGCATGGGGACAAAGAATGCAGGACAAAAAAGAAAACAGATGGTGTGAAAGGCACTTAGTGCAAGTCTGCCTCGTTTTAAAATGAAGGATTGTGGGAATATTCCAGATCAGTCGGTGAGAAGTTATTTTAAAATATGGATAATAAGAAGAATTTTAAACATGCCTTTCTGTAATTCATATTTTCTGTATGTACACATAATTACACTCACAATATAGACATTAAGAATAGAGACTTCCATTTCTTTAGTTTCATAAATCTTGGAAGTAAGGCAGTAAAAAGATACCACCATAGAGTATAAATTTAGGATTGTGGGCATCTGAGTTCAATCCTTCCCCCAGTTACATGATCTTGGCAATTTTCTTAACTTCAACCATTCTCTTTCTCCCCTGCATATAAAGAATAATTAAAACAATTCATATAAAGTGCTTAACCATTTCTGGGGACATATTTAGCACTGAATAAGCATCATTTCACATTTAAAGTCTGATATTTCATGCTGGCTCAGTGTAGAATGAAATGCAACCATGCTGTATAGCATAAAGAATAAGATGAGTCAACAGCTAGCAAAGAGACCTCTTTTATTCTGACTCCCTGTGCTTTTAACTCACATTGTTTAAAACGCAGTCTCATGAAATCTAGCCTCAGCTAAACTTCAGCTCACTATGTAGCCAAGGACAAACTGAACTCCCAATATCCTTGCCTCCCATTGCACACACTGGGATCACAGGTGTAATCTACCCTTCCCTGACTAAGGAAATTCAGTCAAGAAATTAGGTACAAAGAATTCAATAATTTCTTAAAAATTCATCAATTATATTTCACCATTTTATCTTTTCCAAGGCCAACAGAAAAACCTACCTTCAAGTTTTTTTGTTACTTTTTTTAAAATTTTTTTATTTTTATTTTGCAATACAATTCAGTTCTACATATCAGCCACAGATTCCCTTGTCCCCCCCCTCCTCCGGCCTCCCTCACCTTCCCCCCAGTCCACCCCCATTCCCACCTCCTTCAGGGCAAAGCCTCCCCCACGGACTGAGATCAACCTGGTAGACTCAGTCCAGGTAGGTCCAGACCCCTCCTCCCAGGCCGAGCCAAGCGATCCTGCATAGGCCCCAGGTTTCAAACAGCCAACTCATGCATTGAGCACAGGACCGGGTTCCACTGCCTGGATGCCTCCCAAACAGATCAAGCCAATCAACTGTCTCACCCGTTCAGAGGGCCTGATCCAGTTTTGTTACTTTTTTATTATGAAAAATATATATTGCCGTTCATTAAAGTATAACCATAAGGTAAACATTTGATACTTAGCTACACAGAGAAACCGTGTCTCAAAAAAAAAAAAAAGACTTAAAAACTTAAAAGACTTCACAGTCTCTTTTTCTTGGTTCTATTTAAATTAAAAACATATTAAGAAACGAAAGTGGCAAATAAATAGTTTAAACATACGGATTAGTGATAAAAATTATTTTATAGTTTTGGTGCTACTCAAAAACTAATGGTGCAGCCGGGCGGTGGTGGCGCACGCCTTTAATCCCAGCACTCGGGAGGCAGAGCCAGGCGGATCTCTGTGAGTTCGAGGCCAGCCTGGACTACCAAGTGAGTTCCAGGAAAGACACAAAGCTACACAGAGAAACCCTGTCTCGAAAAAAAAAAAAAACTAATGGTGCCAGCTCTTACGTACCACTTAACTTCCATTCCAATGAGTAGTTGTCCCAAGGTCTGTTAAAAGTAAGCCTTTAGGATGCGGTTGGTCCCTGCCCAAAGAGGGAAGATGGCGCTTGATGGGCCAGAACAGAGGGAACTGGAAGAGGGGAAGACAGGCAGTGGACTCTGCCAGTATTATCTGTCCAAGATTGAAGAACTCCAGTTGATTGTAAATGATAAGAGCCAGAGTCTCCGGAGACTGCGGGCACGGAGGAATGAGCCAAACACGAAAGTTCTCCTGTTGCGGGAGGAGCTGTAGGTCCTATGGTGGAGAAGTAGTTCGGGCCATGGATAAGAAAAAAGTGTTGGTCAAGGTCCATCCTGAGGGCAAATTCGTCGTTGATGTAGACAAGAACATTAACATCAATGATGTGATGCGTAGTTGCCGGATTGCTCTAAGGAATGACAGCTACACTCTGCATAAGATCCTACCTAATAAGGTGAAGCCTCTGGTGTCACTCATGATGGTGGAAAAGGTGCTGGACTCAACTTATGAGATGATTGGTGGTCTGGACAAGCAGATCAAAGAGATCAAAGAAGTGATTGAGCTGCCTGTGAAGCAACCTGAGCTTTTTGAAACACTGGGTAATGCACAACAATGGGGGTGCTCCTCTATGGACCCCAGGCACTGGGAAGACATTGTTGGCCCGCGCTGTGGCTCATCATATGGACTGTACCTTTATTCATGGCTCTGAACTGGTACAGAAATTTATCGGGGAAGGGGCAAGGACGGTGAGGGAGCTGTTTGTCATGGCATGAGAACATGCTCCATCTATCATCTTCATGGATGAGACTGACTCTATCAGCTCCTCCCAGCTGGAGGGAGGCTCTGGCAGGGACAGTGAAGTGCAGCGCACAATGCTGGAACTGCTCAACCAGCTGGATGGTTTTGAGGCCACTAAGAGTATCAAGGTCATCATGGCTACTAACAGGATTGATATCCTGGACTCTGCTCTGCTTTGTCCTGGAGGATCGATAGAAAAATTGAATTCTCACCTCCCAGTGAGGAGGCCCGGCTGGACATTTTGAAAATCCACTCTCGGAAAATGGACTTAACCACGGGGATCAACCTGAGAAAAATTGCTGAATTGATGGCAGGAGCTTCAGGGGCTGAAGTGAAGGGTGTGTGCACAGAAGCCGGCGTGTATGCTCTGCAGGAACAGCGTGTCCATGTTACTCAGGAGGACTTTGAGATGGCAGTAGCTAAGGTCATGCAAAAGAACAGTGAGAAAAATATATCCATCAAGAAGCTATGAAAATGAGGGTCTGTCCTTTGTGTGGATCCCTCCAATAAAGGTCTGTGCGGTAAACTCTTAAAAAAAAAAAAAAAAAAAAAGGGTAAGCCTTTAAATTCACATATTGTGAGCCAGGAGGTGGTTGCAACACCTTTAATCCCAGCACTTGGGAGGCAGAACCAGGTGGATCTCTGTGAGTTTGAAACCAGCTTGGTCTACAGAGCGAGATCCAGGACAGGCACCAAAACTGCACGGAGAAACTCTGTCTCGGAAAAAAAAAAAAAAGAATCATATATTGCTTTGGGTGACGGGGTGCTTTGTGCAATGATTTACACTTCTTTAGAGACACAGATCTTAGTGTGATGGACAATATCTTTGAAGGAACATTTTAGGCAGCCCTTTTGGTATGCGACCATGACAGCTCCCCTCCCTGCATCCACTCCACAGCCCAAGCCTTCATTTCTATTGCATTAATTCTGAGTGTCCTTAAACAAGTACTACCCACACTGGAGCCTATTTTCCTTTACTTCCTGGAAAAGCCAATTGTGAAAATAATAATAATGGTGTATTATACATAATCTACTCTGCTGTGGGATGTCTTTCTATACACTGTGAATATGTGCTACTCTTGGTTGATAAAATGCTGATTGGGCAGTAGCCAGACAGGAAGTATAGGTAGGGCAACCTCAAGACCCAGATTTACCAATTTTGGGTATATACCCAAAAGATGCCCAATCATACCACAGGGACATTTTCTCAACTATGTTCATAACAGATTAATTTATATTAGCCAGAAACCAGAACAACCTAGATGTCCCTCAAATGAAGAATGGATAAAGAAAATGTGGTACATTTACACAATGGAGTATTACGGAGTATTACTCAGCTGTTAAAAAAAAATGACAAAACATCACTAAATTTGAAGATGGATGTATGGAACTAGAAAAGATCATTCTGAGTGAAGTAACCCAGACCCAGAAAGACAAACATGGTATGTGTTCACTTATAAGTAAATATTATTTGTAAAGTAAAGGAGAATCATGCTAGAATCCACAGACCCAGAGAATTTAGGTAACAGTGAGAACTCAAGCGGGAATGCTTGGATGTATCTGGAAACAGATATAAGATATGTCATGTGTGGACTGGGGGCAGGTAGGAATGGGAAAAGGAGGGATCAGGTTAGGGTGGTGGAGTGGGACAGTACTGAAAGACATGACTAGAAAAGGGGTGGGCATTTAGGGGTCAGATAGAAACCTGGTGCAAGGGAAATTCCCAAGAACCTACAAGGATGATCCCAGCTAAATCTCCAAGCAAACGCAGATGTGTAGCCTGAACTGGCCATTTCCTGTGACCAGGCAAGACTTTTAGTGGAGGCATTGGGACCAACTCAGCCAAATATACTTTAACCTACAATCTATCCTTCTTATGGGATGTGCTTGGGTAAGGGTGGCACCAAGATTGTGTGAGTGGCCAACCAATGACTGGTCCAGCCTGAGACCTATGCCAGTAGAGTGAGCTCATCTGTGAAACTGCATGTAAGGCCAGTACTTAGAAGCTGGATGGTCCAGAGACATAAGATAGAACCAAACACCATCAGAGAAAAAAAAATGATGTCAACGTAGTGATTCCTAGTAATATTCTGCTATAATCATAAATTTGTGCCTACCTTATTGAGATCAGAGAGGCTTCATCCAGAAACTGATAGAAACAGATGCAGAGACTCACAGACAAACATCAGGCAGAGCTTGGAAAACCTTGCTCAATAGATGGAGGAAGGATTGTAGAAATCAGAGGCGTCAAAAGCATCACACAAAACCCACAGGATCCACAAGCCTGGGCTCGTGGGACTGATGTAGAGTAGGCCCTATACTTGTATGTGACAGTTTTGTACCTTGGTCTTCTTGTGGGACTCCTAAAAGTAGGAGCTTTGTCTGCCTTTTGGAAATCTATCCCTTATACTATGTTGCCTAAAGAGGTTCTTAGTCCTGCTGTAACTCCATATGCTATGTTTTGTTGATATCCATGGGATGCCTGCTCTTTTCTGAACAGAAATGGAGGGGGAGTGGATGGAGGACAGAGGGAGGGATGGAGAGGGGATGGAAAGAGAGGAAGTAGGAGAAACTGTGGTTGGGATGTAAATAAATAAATAAATTTAATAGAAAGGATATATTCTAATAGAATGAAATGTTAAAATAAAATATTTTATAAAACAGAATATCTACTACATTTTTAAAAATGTGCTTTTTGTCTATCTCATCTTCTAGCGATTATGAATGAGAAATGAAAAGTATAATGTTGCTTATTTATTTTTATTTTCATAGGGCTGGTAAGTATGAGCTTTCCCTGTCCTAAGCACTATATTATAGTATACTCTCTGAAGCACTTTATTGTACCAGTTATTACTAGATAAGGAAAATGCAAGATTCAAAAATGTGATGCCTGGATCTTATAAGAGGCTTTTCTTGTTAGCTTTAAGGTAAAATTAAGTAAATGGAAGTCTGGTACCATATGTATTTTTTGAATTATTATCAAGTGCCATCAATCTTTCACTTCAAAATCAATGGCAAGATAAATAATAAAAAACTACTTATATTTATGTCTATGGATAAAAGCTTATGAGTAAAATAAAAAATAAGTTGTCTAAAATCAACCAAATTGATACATGAGTAACACTGAAATCAACTGATATATTCATAAGTAATAAGTTTCTCATTAAAAGTTACAAAATGTATCCTAAAAAGTGTTTAGGCAAGAGACAAAAACTAAATAATATATACCAAAATATCACACAAATAATTTCATATAATGTTACCGTCAGAAAGTTTTCCCAACATATATAATTGAATTCTGAAAAATATGGCACTCTTCATTCTATGCCCATGTAAATGTGTAATTGTAAGACTCTGAATGAAATAAAAATGTTTCAAAGGAAATTTATAAACAAATTCTGCCATTGTGTACTAACATTTAGTTTATATCTAGATATGTAATATGTATAACATGTTTAAACCTGAAAGAAAAAAGCTTGGAATCTTTTAAGCTTAATAATATTGTTGACTGTAGTTCTGAATTTTTATATGAATATTTAAAACTCACAAAACTTGGTAGGTTAAGATCTTAAAAGAATGTACTATAAAGAAAAGAAAGAAGGGGAGGGGAAGAATGGGAAGGAAGAGGAAGGGTCAGGAGAAGAGGGAAGAAAAGGAAGGGGAGGAGAGGAGAGGGGTAGGAAGAGGAGGGGAAGGGCTGAGATAGGAGAAAGGGAGGGGTCCTTCGGCTCAGTCTTTAGATAAAAGGGGAGACTCTAGTAAAGAATCAGAATCTTTGCCTTTTTTTTCAGTGAAAAACCACACAGGTTGCATTGAAAGTCCTGCTACATTACAGAATTATTCTCTACCAAATAGTTCTCTAAAAACTTCATAATTACTTTAAAACTGAGGACTACACTCTTCTAATTTGCTTATTTTATAAAAGAATAAATCCATTAATATTGAAGTAGGAAACTATACAAAATCACCTGTTTCCATAAGTGTCTTTCTATAATGAAAAATGTAGTTTCATTCACTCTTTAGAAGAAACCTGATGATGCCAGGTAGCGGTGGCGCAACACTTGAGAGACAGAGAGGGCCAGGTGGATCTCTGTGAGACCGAGGCCAGCCTGGTCTACAGAGCAAGATACAGGATTATACAGAGGAATCCTGTCTCAACTCCCCCCCCACAAGAAAAACAGATTTCAAACCAAGTATAAAATACACTTAAGTTTTATAATTCACTTCTGTAATCTTCAAATGAAAATTCTTAAATAATATCTTACGATCTTGCTCCAGACTTCCCTTTTGCAACACTGGTGAGTGCCCTTCCTTGCTCCGGACCCCATCCCTGGGCACCAGCCACTCCAGGGAAGACCTGCCCAACTTGGCCCCAGGTTCTGGCCACCAGGCAGGTTCCCTGCTAGCCGCACAGGGAAGGATCCCCTTCTCCAAGACCCCTGGCAGACCCTGCAGTCTCCACGCCCTGCCCCCACGCCCATCCTCCTGAGCCCCAAGCCTCTTCCTGAGACTTAGAGGCCAGCCCCCAGCTCCCATCTTGCTCCGGACTTCCCTTTTGGAACACTGGTGAGTGCCCTTCCTTGCCCCGGACCCCATCCCTGGGCACCAGCCTCTCCAGGGAAGACCTGCCCAACTTGGCCCCAGGTTCTGGCCACCAGGCAGGTTCCCTGCTAGCCCCACCAGGAAGGATCCCCTTCTCCAAGACCCCTGGCAGACCCTGCAGTCTCCACGCCCTGCCCCCACGCCCATTCGCCTGAGCCCCAAGCCTCTACCTGAGACTTAGAGGCCGGCCCCCAGCTCCCATCTTGCTCCAGATTTCCCTTTTGGAACACTGACTTCCCTTTTGGAACACTGGTATGTCTGAACCAAGTGTGCGGATAAGGCCAAGAACAAACCACAAGGAGATGGGCAGACGTCAAGGCAGAAAAATATACAACAAAATGAATAGCAATACAGCATCACCAGGCCCTAGCCCTCCTCCAACACCTAGACCTGAACATCAGAAATTGGAAGAAGCAGAAGAAAACAGCCTTATGAATGACATCATGAAGAAGCTAGAGGCTTGTGTAGAGGAAAAGACAAAAAAATGTGAAGAACGCTGTAAACAACTAGAGGAAAGGGCAAACAAATTAGAAGAAATCAATAAAGTCCTGGAAGAAAACAATAAAATACTGAGAAAAAATCATGAAAAAGCAATGAAACAAATGAAGGAAACAGTCCAAGACCTGAAAAGGGAAATAGAAAAAATGAAGAAGACACAAACAGAGGGAATGCTGGAAATAGAAAATCTGAGAAAATGATTGGGAACTTCAGATGCAAGTATAATCAACAGAATGCAAGAGATGGAAGAGAGGATCTCTAGCGTTGAAGATACAGTAGAAGAAATACATTCATCAGTCAAAGAAAACACTAAAGCCAACAAAGTCATGAACCAAAATGTCCAAGAAATTTGGGACACCATGAAAAGACCAAACCTAAGAATAACAGGGGTCGAAGAAGGAGAAGAATACCAACTCAAGGGCACAGAAAATATATTCAACAAGATCATAGAAGAAAACTTTCCCAACTTAAAGAAGGAAATGCCTATGAAGATACAAGAAGCTTATAGAACACCAAACAGACTAGACCCCCAAAAAAAGTCCCCTCGCCACATAATAGTTAAACAACTAAACGTACAGAATAAAGAAAGAATATTAAGAGCAGCAAAGGAAAAAGGCCAAGTGACATATAAAGGCAAACCCATCAGAATAACACCAGATTTCTCAATGGAGACTTTGAAAGCCAGAAGAACCTGGACAGATGTAATGCAGACACTAAGAGACCATGGATGTCAGCCTAGACTAATATACCCAGCAAAACTTTCAATCACCATAGATGGAGTGAACAAGACATTCCATGACAAAGCCAGATTTAAACTATACTTAACCACAAACCCAGCCCTACAGAAAGCACTAGAAGGAAAATTCCAACCTAAGGAAGTCAGATACACCCTCAAAAACACAGGCAACAGATAAAGCCACAGCAGTAAACCCCAACGTATAGAAGTACCCATACATCACCACCAAAAAATAACAGGAATGAACAATCACTGATCATTAATTTCCCTCAATATCAATGGACTTAATTCACCTATAAAAAGACATAGGCTTACAGAATGGATACGAAAGCAGGACCCATCTTTCTGCTGCATACAAGAAACACATCTCAAATTCAAAGATAGACACTACCTAAAAATAAAAGGCTGGGAAAAGACTTTCCAATCAAACGGTCTTAAGAAACAAGCGGGTGTAGCCATCCTGATATCCAGCAAAATAGACTTCAAACTAAAATCAATCAAAAGAGATCAAGAAGGGCATTACATACTCATCACAGGAAAGATCCACCAAGATGAAGTCTCAATTCTGAATATTTATGCCCCAAACACAAGGGCACCCACATATGTAAAAGAAACATTACTAAAGCTTAAATCACATATAAAACCCCACACATTAATAGTGGGAGACCTCAACACCCCACTTTCACCACTGGACAGATCTCCCAAACTGAAACTTAACAGAGAAATAAAGGACTTAACTGATGTCATGACTCAAATGGACTTAATCGATATCTACAGAACATTCCATCCTAACAAAAAAGAATATACCTTCTTCTCAGCACCCCATGGAACCTTCTCTAAAACTGACCACATACTTGGCCACAAAACAAATCTAAACAGATACAAAACAATTGGAATAACCTCCTGTGTTCTATCAGACCACCATGGTCTAAAGTTGGATTTCAACAACAACAAAAACTACAGAAAACCTGCAATCTCATGGAAACTGAATAATACCCAACTGAATCACCAATGGGTTAAGGAAGAAATAAAGAAAGAAATTAAAGACTTCCTAGAGATCAATGAAAATGAAGACACCACATACCCAAATTTATGGGACACTATGAAAGCAGTACTGAGGGAAATTCATAGCACTAAATGCCCACATAAATAAGTTGGAGAAATCTCACACTAGGGACTTAACAGCATACCTGAAAGCTCTAGAACAAGAAGAAGCACAGTCTCCCAGGAAAAATAGACGCCAGGAAATTATCAAAGTGAGAGCTGAAATCAATAAAATAGAAACAAAGAGAACAATACAAAAAATTAATGAAACAAAGAGTTGGTTCTTTGAGAAAAACAACAAGATAGACAAGCCCTTATCCAAACTAACCAAAAGACAGAGAGAGAGCATCCAAATCAACAAAATCAGAAATGAAAAGGGGGACATAACAACAGACATTGAGGAAATCCAGAGAATCATCAGGTCAAACTTCAAAAACCTCTATTCGACAAAACTGGAAAACCTAAAAGAAATGGATAACTTTCTGGATAGGTACCACATACCTAAGTTAAATCAAGACCAGATAAACTATTTAAATAGTCCAATAACCCCTAATGAAATAGAAACAGTCATTAAAAGTCTCCCAACCAAAAAAAGCCCAGGACCAGATGGTTTCAGCGCAGAATTCTACCAGATCTTCAAAGAAGAGTTAATACCAATACTCTCTAAATTGTTCCACACAATAGAAACAGAAGGAACATTACCAAACTCCTTCTACGAGGCTACAGTTACCCTAATTCCTAAACCAAACAAGGATACAACAAAGAAAGAGAACTACAGACCGATCTCCCTCATGAACATTGATGCAAAAATACTCAATAAAATACTGGCAAACAGACTCCAAGAACACATCAAAACAATTATCCACCATGATCAAGTAGGATTCATTCCAGGGATGCAAGGGTGGTTCAACATACGAAAGTCCGTCAATGTAATACACCATATAAACAAACTCAAAGAAAAAAACCATATGATCATCTCACTGGATGCAGAAAAGGCATTTGACAAAATCCAACACCCCTTCATGATAAAGGTATTGGAGCGATCAGGAATACAGGGAACATACCTAAACATAATAAAGGCAATTTACAGCAAGCCAACAGCCAACATCAAATTAAATGGAGAGAAACTCAAAGCAATTCCACTAAAATCAGGAACGAGGCAAGGCTGTCCACTCTCCCCATACTTATTCAATATAGTACTTGAAGTTCTAGCCAGAGCAATAAGACAACATAAGGAGATTAAGGGGATACAAATTGGAAAGGAAGAAGTCAAGCTTTCCCTATTTGCAGATGACATGATAGTATACTTGAGCGACGCCAAAGATTCCACCAAGGAACTGATACAGCTTATAAACACCTTCAGCAACATAGCAGGATACAAGATCAACTCAAAAAAATCAGTAGCCCTCTTATATACAATGGACAAAGAAGCGGAGAAGGAAATCAGAGATACATCACCCTTTACTATAGCCACAAATGACATAAAATACCTTGGGGTAACACTAACCAAGCAAGTGAAGGACCTATATGACAAGAACTTTAAGTCCCTGAAAAAAGAAATTGAAGAAGATGTCAGAAAATGGAAAGATCTCCCATGCTCATGGATAGGCAGGACTAACATAGTAAAAATGGCAATCTTACCAAAAGCAATCTACAGATTCAATGCAATCCCCATCAAAATACCAACACAATTCTTCACAGACCTGGAAAGATTAACACTCAACTTCATATGGAAAAACAAAAAACCCAGGATAGCCAAAGGAATCCTGTACAATAACACAACTTCTGGAGGCATCACGATCCCTGACTTCAAGCTCTACTATAGAGCTACAGTAATAAAAACAGCTTGGTTCTGGCATAAAAACTGACATGTGGACCAATGGAATCGAATTGAAGTCCCTGACATTAATCCGCACACCTATGAACATATAATTTTTGACAAAGAAGCCAAAAGTGCACAATGGAAAAAAGAAAGCATCTTCAACAAATGGTGCTGGCAAAACTGGATGGATATCAACATGTAGAAGGCTGCAAATAGATCCATATCTATCACTGTGCACAAAACTTAAGTCCAAGTGGATCAAGGACCTCAACATAAATCCAGCTACTCTGAACCTGCTAGAAGAGAAAGTAGGGAGTAGTCTTGAACGCATTGACATAGGAGACTACTTCCTAAATAGAACACCAGTAGCACAGACTCTGAGAGAAACAATCAATCAATGGGACCTCTTGAAACTGAGAAGCTTTTGTAGAGCAAAGGATACGGTCAACAAGGCAAAGCGACAGACTACAGAATGGGAAAAGATCTTCACCAACCCCACTTCTGACAGAGGACTGATATCCAGAATATATAAGGAATTCAAGAAATTAGACATCAAAATGCCCAACAGTCCAATTAAGAAATGGGCTATAGAACTAAACAGAGAATTCTCAACAGAGGAAACTCAAATGGCTGAAAGACATTTAAGGAATTGCTCACCATCCCTAATCATCAGGGAAATGCAAATCAAAACAACTCTGAGATACCACCTTACGCCTGTCAGAATGGCTAAGATCAAAAACACTGAAGACACCTTATGCTGGAGAGGATGTGGAGCTAGGGGAACTCTCCTCCACTGCTGGTGGGAATGCAAGCTTGTACAACCACTTTGGAAATCAATATGGCACTTTCTTAGAAAATTGGGAATCCATCTCCCCCAAGATCCAGCTATACCACTCTTGGGCATATACCCAAGGAATGCTCAACCACACCATAAGAGCACTTGTTCAGCTATGTTCATATCAGCATTGTTTGTAATAGCCAGAACATGGAAACAACCCAGATGCCCTTCAACTGAAGAATGGATAAACAAAATGTGGTACATATACACAATGGAATGCTACTCAGCAGAGAAAAACAATGACATCATGAGGTTTGCAGACAAATGGATGGATCTAGAAAAAATCATCCTGAGTGAGGTAACCCAGACTCAGAAAAACAAACATGGTATGTACTCACTCATAGCAGGATACTAGACATGAAACAAGGATGACTTGTCTGCTACTCACATCACCAGGGAGGCTACCTGGAAAACAGGACCCCAAGAAAGACACAGGGATCGCCCAATGACAGAGAAATGGAATGAGATCTACATGAACAGCCTGGACATGAGTGGGGGTAATGAAAGGCGAGGGTTGAGGGAAAGAGAGCTTGGGGGAGCAGGAGATCCCAGCTGGATCAACAACAGAGAAGGAGAACAAGGAATAGGAGACCATGGTAAATGAAGACCACATGAGAATAGGAAGAAGCAAAGTGCTAGAGAGGCCCACAGAAATCCACAAAGATACTCCCACAACAGACTGCTGGCAATGGTTGAGAGACAGCCCGAACTGACCTACTCTGGTGATGGGATGGCCAAACACCCTAACTGTCGTGCTAGAAACCCCATCCAACTACTGAGGGATCTTGATGCAGAGATCCATGGCTAGGCCCTGGGTGGAGCTCTGGGAGTCCAATTAGGGAGAATGAGGAGGGTTTATATGAGTGAGAATTGTTGAGACCAAGGTTGGATTAAGCACAGGGACAAATAGCCAAATGAATGGAAACACATAAACTATGAACCAATGGCTGAGGGGTCCCCAACAAGATCAGGCCCTTTGAATGGATGAGACAGTTGATTGACTTGATCTGTTTGGGAGGCATCCAGGCAGTGGAACCGGGTCCTGTGCTCATTGCATGAGTTGGCTGTTTGAAACCTGGGGCCTATGCAGGGTCGCTTGGCTTGGCCTGGGAGGATGGGACTGGACCTGCCTGGACTGAGTCTACCAGGTTGATCTCAGTCCTTGGGGGTGACTTTGCCCTGGAGGAGGTGGGAATGGGGGTTGGGCTGGGGGGAAGGTGAGGGGGGCGGGAGCGGGGAGAACAAGGGAATCCGTGGCTGATATGTAGAACTGAATTGTATTGCAAAAAAAAAAAAAAAAAAAAAAAAAAAAAAGAGTGGACTCAAAAAAAAAAAAAAGAAAAAAAATACCGATAAAAAGACTACTAATGATACTTAGCTACACTCAAATTGGGGCCTTGATCAGCCATCATCAGAGAAGCTTCCTCTTGCAGACGGTAGAAAGAAATACACACACCCACAGCAAGACAACATGCAGAGAGTGAGATATCTTGGAACACTGAGCTTAAACAGGAAGTCTCCTTCAAATCCCTTCCCTCAAAGCTCAGTGAACCATGTGGAAGAGGAGGCAGAAAGAGGGTAGGAGCCAGAGTAGATAGAGGACACCAAGAAAATAAGAGCCTCTAAATTGACATGATCAAAGCTCACATGAACTCACAGAGACTGAGAGGCCATGCACAGGGCCTCCTCAGGTCTGCATCAGGTCCTTTGCATATATATTTTATATTATATGTTATAGATTTTAGTTTAGTGTCTTAGGGGATTCCAGAGTGTGCAGTTAGTGGGCCTCTGATTCTTGTGCTTTCTCTTGGGAAGGATACTTCTTATCTCTTGGAAGATACTTCCGTTTGTTTGTATCTTCCAACTTTGATATGATAGTTCTTATTTTGTCTTACTATATTTTATATTGTTACATTTTAAAAATGTTTGAAAAATGAATGAATGAATCAATGAATCAAAACCTATCCATTAGGGTAAAGGCTACACCTAAACTGTCCTTTATACCCACTTTGAGAGAGAAATAACAGTTTTATCCAATGGAGGGAAACTGGGCTTATCAAGCACTCCTGGGCAGACCTCATGATCAAGAGCAGTTGGTCAGCATATTACAGACTGGGACTCAACAGTTTTTTCTGTGTCTTAATTTGTTTACATTTTAGATGGATCTTTGTTTTGTTTTGTTTTTTCTCTTTTCCTTTTGTATGTTATTTTATTTTGTTTTTTTGTTTGTTTGTTTTGGGTTTATTGTTGTATTTTTTTGTATTTTGAGAAAGAACTTAAAATTGGGTGGTTAGGGAAAGTGAGAAGATCCAGAAGTACTTGGGAGAGGGAAAGAATAGGATCAAAATAAATTTGAAAATTGTTTTAAATATTAAAATCATACTATAAAGAAAACAAAAGGATAAAATTTGTGAGGTTCTTTTTGTCTGATGCATCAAGAATTACTCAGTAGTTTATTCTCCTACTTAACTTCAGGAAAAAACATGTTAATAAAGAAGGAAATATACTATGAGTTGAAATTATTTCTTCTTTATTTTTTAAAAAAGTATTTGTTAGTCTTTGTGACAATTTTATACATTGTTCTTTAAGTATGTTCACCCTCATCTCCTGTCAGAACTACCCGGCCTTCACTACTTTCCTGTGGTTGATATATTGTGCACCCCAATAAATTTTTCTGGAGGTCAGAGAACAGAGAAGCCACTATATTAAACATAGGGGTTAGGCAGTGGTAGCACACGCCTTTAATCCCAGCATTCGGGGGCAGAGATCCATTGGGATCTTTATGAGTTCAAGGCCACACTGGAAACAGTCAGGCAAGGTGATACACGCCTTTAATCCCAGGAAGTAATGGCAGGAAGTAGAAAGGAATATAAGGTGTGAGGATCAGGAACTAGAGGCTTTTAAGCTTTTAGGCCTTTTAGCAGCAGTTCAGCTGAGATCCATTTTGGGTGAGGACTCAGAAGCTTCCAGTCTGAGGAAACAGGATTGATTGAGGAGTTGTTGAGGTGAGGTTGGCTGTGGCTTGTTCTGTCTCTCTGATCTTTCAGAATTTACAGCAATACTTGGCCCCGAGGTTTTTTTTTTTTTTTTTTTTTTTTTTTTTTTTAATTTAATAAGACCTTTTAAGATTCGTGTTACATTCACCCAACTTCCTTTCTTCTCTTCTCAACCATACAGTCCCATTTATGCTGCTCATATTCTCTTGGGTGTGCAGCCATCCACTAGAGTGTGGTTAGCCTACAAGTAGTGAAACCCTTAAAAGATTACTCTCCCTTTTCAAGAAACTGTCAATTTTGAATAGTTCCTCAGTGAGAGGTGAGTTTTTGTGAATGCTTCCCCACTCTGTACTAAAATAAATAAGCAGAATAGGTTAAAAATGCAAAACATGGAAATGTGTATTACAATATTGCAGAAGTTTTCAACTAATATATACATATTAATATTTAAAATATATAAATATATTTAATATTTTATTAAATTATATTAAAAAATTAAATACATAAAACAACAAAATAAGACTACATTAAGAGCGACCTTTAAAATTAAATATGAGTTAAAGATTGCTCATTGGTTAAGAGCTTTTATTACTCATATAGAGGGCTGGAGCTTGGGACTCAGCAGTTAGGTCAGTTATTTCACAGCTGTTTGTCACTCCAGATCCAGGGATGTGATGCCTACTTCTGTCTCTTTCAAATGCACACATACAGACACACATAGATCAAAATGAAATAAAGTTATCATACATTTAGTTATCAAGAAATTTCAGGAGGTATAGATGAACTAGTAAGGAAAGGAGGAATTTGTGATCTTTTTCTAAATGTGATTTCAGAACTCAAAAGGAAGATATAGCCATAAAATTAAATAAACATAAGTCATGTGTTTCAGTTAGGGTTTACTCTTGCTGTTAAAGAGATACCATGAACACAGCATCTCTAATAAAGAAAACACTTATTTAGGATGGCTTACGTACAGTTTCAGAGGTCAGTCCATCATGATGATGGAGGATGGCTACATGTAGGCAGGCATGGTGCTGGAGAAACAAATAAACAAATGTACCACATCTTTGCTTAGTTAAGATAATATTCTACAAAACCATGCTGAAAAAAACACATGAGAGCATAATATGAGAAATGTATTTGTAAACAGTAGGTATGAGTTTGCTATATCCTATGTCTTGCAGACAACAGGAAGTCAAATGACTAACTGGGCTGTATCCTGCACATAAGAAACATCAAAGTCCACCCCCTCAGTGACACACTTCCTCTAACAAGGCCATACCCACTCCTACAAAGCCACACTTCCTAATAATGCCACACCCTATGAAATTATAGGAGCCAAATACATTCAAACTACCACATCATGTAATTAAAAGGATCTGCCTTATGAGGCTGATGATTTTCAAAAATCCGTAGTAATTAAGTCATTATTTAATACACATTTTTGCCTTCCTAGAAAAATATTTGGCATAAATAAACACATGATACTCCATAGATAGCAAATTCATACCTACTGTTTACAAATACGTTTCTCATATTATGCTCTCATGTGTTTTTTTCAGCATGGTTTTGTAGAATATTATCTTAACTAAGCAAAGATGTGGTACATTTGTTTATGCTGTGGAATATTACTTTAACTGTGTAAAGATGTGTTACATTTGTTTCACCTTGCCTGCCTAAGGTACCTGATTGTTCTAATTAAAAGCTATAGGTAGGCAGAGAAAGGATAGATATGTATGACAGGCAGGGACAAGAAATAGAAAGAGAAATCTAGGCTAAAAGAGAAAAAGAAGAAGAAAAAAAGAATGAGGGAGATGCCCAGGGCAAGAAGCCTGGCACCACCAGTCAACTAGACATGAGAAACAATGAAAGTAAGATGTACAGAAGGAAGAAAGTTTAAAAGCCCTGAGGCTAAAGGTAAAGAGACACAGGTTAATTTAAGATAAAAGAGGTAGCTAGAAATGAGCCTAAGCTAGACCAAACATTCAAAACTAATAAGGAATCTCCATGTCATGATTTATGAGCTGGTTGGTGGCTAAAAGAAAAAACCTGGTACAGCATGGCTCTTACATTTACAAAATCTACTATAAAGTTTCCTAGTAGGTCCTGTCAACTCTGATTAACTCTACATCTTACTACAGAGATACTTGGTCATACACAGTCATTGATTCTCTTGTTCATCAACTGGTGAATGTGTAAAAAAATGTGCTACATTTATACAATGAAATATTACTCAGATTTTAAGAAAATGAATTTATAGCTGGGCGGTAGTGGCTCATGCCTTTAATCCTAGCACTCGGGAGGCAGAGTCAGGCAGATCTCTGTGAGTTCGAGGCCAGCCTGGTCTACAGAGTGAGATCCAGGACAGACACCAAAACCACATGGGGAAACCCTATCTCGAAAAACCAAAAAAAAAAAAAAAAAAGAAAATGAAGTTATGATATTTGTAGATAAACGGATGGATAGAGCTAGAAAGGCATATCCTGGGTTTGGTAATCCAGACCTAGAAAGACAAACTTAGCATCCTTTCTTTTATATATTGAGGTTAGCTTTTAATCTTAAGTTATGTGTGTTTCATTGAGCACATCTGCAGAACTTACAGAGCTGGAATGGATCAAGAGGTGGGAGAGTAAGAAAATCTCTTAAAGAAGGAGAAATATAGTGTCATAAAGCAGTAAATAGAAAAGGAAGATTAAATGGGAAAGAGGATGGGAGGGCAGAGTAAATGGGAAATACGGAGAGAGGCAAGAAACACTAAAGGACTTTTGAAAAACCATATGAAAACTTACTATTGAGGAATCTTCCATATGTGTCTGTCTGTCGGTCTGCCTGCCTGTCTTTCTGTCTATGTATATACATCATGTATGGATATTTTTCCATATTCTATGAATTTGTATGCATTTAATCATATAGTATGTTGACTTTAGGCTTTTGTTTGTTTTTCACACATAATGCCCATGTAGGTGCTTTGAATGTTTTTCTTCCTGCCCAAGGTTGCATGGTTATTCACGCCTATGTGTTTCCATGAAAGATACTGTTATTTTTTGACAGGATTTGAACACTTTGGGTATTGCTTCAATTTACAGATTAATAAAACATGTGTTCTTCTATATTTCCTAGAGATATGTGGAAGATTCCCAACTGTTGCAAACACCTGTCAGTAGTTTGGATTATAAATCTTCTTTGTAAATCTGTAACATTTGTGTTTAGTGTTAAATAACATTGCATATCCTGTTTCCCTTGTATTTCCCTATAACCAATAATACTAAATGTACATAAAATATCTATTATACATGCTGTTTTAAGTTTCTGCTTTGTCTTTTTAACTAAGTTTCTTTGAAGAGTATACTTTTGTTGAACTATAACAGTAGTTCATTTAATGCCCCAACACATAAGACTAAACATGTGCACACAGACGTACACAGACTCCCACATGCAAACACACACACACAAAACAGGCACAGAGTAGTAAAGTTGTGTCTCTCTCTCTCTCTCTCTCTCTCTCTCTCTCTCTCTCTCTATATATATATATATATATATATATATATATGTATGTATGTATGTATATGTATATGTGTGTATAGTTATAAATAAATAATATATTTATTTATAATTATATATGATTATAAATACACATACCTATATAATTCATTTCAACAATTAGCACTCCCTTAATTGTTTGGAATTTTTGTTGTTGCTTGAGATTTTTTTGTTCTTTATTCATCTTGTTCTTGCTTTATGACAGGATCTTTCTGTGTAACTTAAACCAGGCTTGAACTCACAGTACATCTTAAACAACTCCTGAAATCCATCTAACCACACTCCTAATTACTCCATTTCAAATAGACAATATATGTAAGCATTCATTTAAAATATCATTACTTAACACTGAAACGCATTACATTTTATATCAGAATAGTAATTACCATGAAGTTAAGTGATTTGGTTGACTCATTCAAATGTACTTAAATGAATTATGCTTTATCCAAAAGCATAGAATAACAAAATGCACTGCACTGATATGAACAGGAACGGTTGCAATAATAGAACATTGGTTGCAATGTTTTTGTTCAGCAAAGTATAGAATGCAAACCCAGTTTGAGTATGAAGAGATGCTAAATCTACAGAGTTTGCAAATAAGTCTCTTGTGCTGCTGTTTGTGCACTTTTACACTGCTACACATCTCCAAATATCCGTGGAGTAATGTTTGAACAACCTTTAGTTTTTGTTATAAAGGAACACCTGTTTATCTTTTTTATAATTCATAACCAGCTACATCACACAATCAATTTTTGCAGAAGCTCACTGCTGAGTAAGCCCACTATGATATAATGGAATAGTATGAAAACTGTTTTCCAGCTAAAGACAATTTACAATAAACATCTCCTGCTGCTTGGGAAAGTCTACTGTTTTAGATTCATTTTTTTCCAGCCCGAAAAGGGTCACAGAATTTGTAAGATATCTTAGATGGATAGCTAAATGATTGTAAATTAAACAATAAGTTGAAAAAACACACCGTTTCAGAATCATATTCTACAAAGCCCAAGTGATTTATCTGTTATAGAAATGGTTTTAAATCATACTTCTTAGGGCTGTTCTCTAAATAATCTTAATATAAAGCTTTCTTAATCATCCAACATAATAAAACAGCTTTTGTATTGGGCAAAATATTCTGGAGTAATATTTGACATGATTATAGTCTCAGGTAGTTAATCTTTCTAATTTTTCTAATTGTTTGTCATAATGCAACTTATGAAATAATTACATTTTAAGTTCAAGCATATTGAAAATATAAATATCAAGAAAATTAGTCTAAATTTTTTAACATTATTTAAATACTAAATTTATAACAAGCAACCCATGAAATTTTTATTAAAACAAGAAGGTGGTAATGAATAACTGAAGCAGATATTCAAAATTCAACAATGTTATTATTTTGATTTAAATATGCACAAAGTAAATACATCACAGGTCTGTGAAGGAAGGAAACTTTACTTTAGTTAATTTTGTATCATTTTTATGTACATAGTGTTTTCTATTAAATTAAAGGTGAAAATTTTGCAAATTAAAATAAGATAACTGATAGAAGTTTCCCCATCAACTTTAGTTTATTTCATAAATATTAATGTATTTTATAATTCACAACTTACTGTTTTATTCATTTCCAAAATAATTACTAATATTCATAAAACCATTTTATTTTAGTAGAATTTCCATAAAGTTGATATACCTATTTAACATGTGTATGTGGATAATTTTGACTGTTTTTCCTGATGAAGGCATAGAGAGAGTTAAAGGGTATAAATAGACTCCTCACTCTCCATTTCCCCTGCCCCCTTTTTGTTATTGACTTTTTCTTCATTTAACATCCATGATAAGAACTTGGAATACAAAATATGGCCTGGTAATAATTTTAAAGGACTCAATACAGCATTGTTAGCTATAAATACTGCATTCCATGATGAATCACCAGATCATATTTATCTTGTGTAACTTCATACTCTTTAAGATCACATCCTTATTCCCTCAGCTTCTTAAAAATCACTCTTTCATTCATTGAATTTATGAACTGGATTAGACTCAAATGCATGTGGCATCAGAGTTAATGTCTTCCTTCCATGGGTGAAGTCCACCAAACTCATCTGTGAGGTCACAAACATATGATATCTCTAATACAAAATCTTGTGTGTACTTTTATCTATTAACACACATTTAGGCTAGCTCTGTATCTTGAATATCTTGAAATTATTACTATGGACAAGGATTTGGAGACTTTGATTTCAATTGTTATGTGCATATTCCAAGAAAAATAAATTAGATATATATATATATAAGTATATATATATATATATATATATATATAAAATTTTTGAGATTATAATCAAATACAACATTCTCCATTCCTTTTTCTTTCTCCGAATGCACCCATGTAATCTTTTCCACTATCTTTCAAATTTAGGGCCTCTTTTCCACCAATTGTTATATAAATACATATGTGTACACTATATGTTCTATGTGTATGTATGTATGAAATAACAATTACATATTGAATGAAATAATATATTCATATATATACTCTCCTAAACTCCTAAATATAACTAGTATACTCCATATAGTGTTACTTGTATATATGTTTTCAGGGCTGAGAATTTGTCGCCAGACAATGAATTGCAATGCTATTCCCTGGGGAGGACCACCTATCCTGTTACCTCTTTACTCCATTGCCTGCAGTCCTTCTTCTAGGGTTGAGGCCTCATGAGCTTTGTCATATCTAGTTTGGCAAGCTCATTGGTGTCGCCCATGTTTTGGTCATCTTTGGATGGTCATGCTGTTGAGACTTGTGAGTATAGCTTCTGATATTTCTAGGAGACAGTCTCATAGCAAGCTTCTTGATTCTCTAGCTCTTACAACGTTTCTTCTGCCTCTTGTGTAACATTTCCTGAGCCTTAGGTACAGGTGTGTTTTGTAGATGTTTCCACTGGAATTAGGTTCTACAAATCTTCATTCTGATTTGTTGTGATTTTGTTTTTGTCAAATTTTTGAAGTGTCACTGTACCCACAGCTGTGTCTATATAACATTCTTTGGAATTTTTATTCTTTATTTCCCTTTTGTTAAATTTAGATTTTTCTTTTTCAGACAGTATAATCTGAAAGTGACTCATTCACTAAAGGCTAGGTTTACAACCAGTTTATATTCTTAACATTGTATGTCTTTACATTTTCTCACGTGAACCAATTCATTCACATGCATATTTAATGCATATCAACATATACACATATATTGTAATTGGTATAAAAACATGTTTAAGGTGGTTTTTCATTATGGTTTGATTTATATTCTTTTACAACTAGCCACTTTTAGTCATTTTTATGTCTTTCAAAAATGACTACTCAGGTTCTTGGTCTATTTTCTTATCAGTTTTTTTTTTAAACCTTTCTAATCATTCGCAAACATTCCTTTTATTTCTGAGATATTACCCCCTTGTTATTTATATGATTTTCAATTAATTCTTCCAATATACACACTGAGAGGTGTGCACTGCCTTCTTTTTCCTTTCTTCCCCAGTGATAAATATTCTAACAAAACAACTTGATGGAGAAAGAGCTTATTTTGTCCCAGAGTTCCATTTTATAATCCATCACATTTCATTCCACAATTAGAAAGTAGAAAGCAACAAGTGCTTGTGCTTAGTTCTCTTCCTGTTTTTATAAAGAACAGGTCCTAGCCCTGGATCCCAGTACACACACTGAGGGAGTCTTCCCTCATCTCCTAATGTAATCACCATCTTATTTAACAGTTATGTCTGGACGTCATCTCCCATGTGATGCTAGTACACCACAAGTTGAGCATTTATAATAATTATCACACACGCACACACACACACACACACACACACACACACACACACACACACACACACACACATATATATATATACTTCGTTATTTCCTTTGCTGTGAGAGCTTTAAAAAATAAAACAATCCTACTAATTTATTTTATATTTGTTGCTTGTACAAGGTAAAACACCATTGAGGCCAATTTTAGTGAGTTTTTCTCCCAATATCTCTCTCTCTCTCTCTCTCTCTCTCTGGCTGTGTGTGTGTGTGTGTGTGTGTGTGTGTGTGTGTGTGTGTGTGTGTATGCTCACTTGTCTGTACATGTGGTTTATGTACTGTTCATATGGATAAGTGTATGTGTTTTTGCAGGTGCATTTGTATGTGAGTTGGTACAAGCCATAGGTCAATGTTGACTAGCAGTCCATAACATCTTTATTATTTTTAAATTATCTTTTATTTTTTTGAGATTATGATACAATAAAATCATTTACCTCATTTACCCCTTTCTTTTTCTCCTCTAAAGCCTCCCTATATGCCTTATTGCTCTCTTTTAAGTTCATGGCTTCTTTTTTTGTTAATTGTTGTTACATATATATGTATGTATGTATGTATGTATGTATTTGTATGTCTGTATCTTCCTAAATACATGGACACAGTCCATTCAATCTGTGTAATGTTACATGTATGCATGTGTTCGGAGCTCACCATTGGTATTGCATAACCTAATGTTGTGCTCTTCCTCGGGGCAACTTTTCTGGTGTCGGCATTCTGTACTTGCCTGCTGTTTTTCTGGCAGCAGACAGAAACCATTTCAGAAGAGCACAACCAATTAGAATGGCAATAGCAGAGCATAGTTTCAATGGATACTTCGCCAAAATCTCCTTCCCCTTAGGTGTAAGGACCACTAAGGAAGAGAGGATGGAAAGACTGTAAGAGCCAAGGGAGCGGGGCTTAGTATGAGTTTGTGACTCCTAGTGTTGTCAGAAGCTATACACATAAATTATAACCAACATGACTGCCAAAACTCCACCTGAAGAAGGACAACAACAGTAGAGATGCCAAGGTGGAGAGGAGAAAAACCTACAAGTCTCGAATTTCTATCGCTCTTTACCTTTGTTAGGCTGTGAGTCAATCAGTGAATCTGGATTTGGGCTAGATTTTTTTGTTCAATAAGTTCTTGGTGCTCCTGTATCTTTACCCAAGAGGACTAGGAATATAAAGTGTACCAGCATTCAAATCAAATCAATCAACAATGAAAACAGTCCAATGTTTCAAAGTGTTTATGTATTATGTAGGTATGTTTGTGGACACGTGCCAATGATCTCATGTGGACATTAGAGGAGAATGTGCAGAAGCTAATTTTTCCCTTCTTTCATGTGAGTTCAGGGATAAGAAACCATATCTTCTGGCCTCGAAGCAAATGCTTTTACCTGCTGAGCCATCTTACAGCTCTGATAACTTGTTTTTTATGAAGACTTTTTAGGTATTGGAATTTACTCATTCAATTTATTTTTTTAGCAATAACAATATAATTACTAATTTGACACCTAGACATTACTATGGAATATAGTCATCTGAATATTATTTCTAAGATTTAGCTTTGCTGCCATAAAAACTGGAGTCCACTGAAGAAGTCATATGTAATTTATATTGGCTTAAGGTTTCAAAACTAAGAGTGGACATCTACTTGGATGACAGACAGAAGAAATGAAGGCATGTTGAATTAACAATTTGTCTTTATGAGAGAAAGTGTGGTGGACTCGCTGAGAAGCTAAGATGGAATATATTTTTATTTTCCCCTGAGAAACAGAAAATACATGCAAAATCAATCTAAACTATCAGTTTTTTCCAAGTTTATTAAACAGCTTTCTTGCAATTAAAGGATTATAATTGGGTAAATGAGTCAGAATAGGCAAATTTGTTCTATATCATATCACATGCTAGCCACATGCAAAATTTAGAAAAGAGAAAGTTGCAGCTATCTAGTCAGAGCTGAGGTGAAATGTTCTCACCCAATTACCAGATCTGAAGATGGAGTAAATGGTTTACCTTAATGGATGAATAAATTTAATTCCAAAGCATATAGCTTTTTACATCAAATACCATTGGATCATTGTCTAAGAAAATTCAAGGTGATGCAGTTGTGATTAGTACTAGTGAAGGATATGTTTGACAAAAAATGGTAATGGCTTTCTCTGAATATATTAGTAATGTATTAGGGAGATTATTTATTGATGATATTAAAACTGTATCCCTATCTAAAAAGATAAAACTCAGCATAATTGAGGATTTCTGATCTTTCACTATTTAGTACAGAAGCTGATGTCAGAGTACACAGTCTGTGAGAGAAACCCTGCTTGTAGGGGTTTAATGTGTAACAACTATTTACACTCAGAAACATGTAATATTATTCAGTGAATAATTAAGAAAAATGTGTGAAAGGTAGTGCAAAATACCTGAAGGCAAACAACTATTTATCAAAATATTTATATGATTTTTTATAGTTCAAATGGGTCATTGTGCATACAATTTCAGAAACAGTGAGAAAAATATAGTGGAAAGAAACAATGTATATTGTTTAATAGATATTAAAATATCTACCTTATAAGTATTTTACAAACCGTGAAGGTTTATGTGAAGCAAGAAAATCCTGTTTCTTTTGTTCTGCATTATTTCTCATTTATATCAGAGGATATTTTGTTTTAATAACACTGGATACTTAAATGTGAAAAACAATGTTTTCAAAGGAGCAGAAAAAGTAAGTCTTTATGGACATTAGATTTATATATATGTATGTATATCTAAATATGTATATATACATACACACACATATATATAGTATCATGAAAAAATCTCATGTCATAAAACATGTAGTAAAAAATAAGCTTGTAGAAATAACATAATAATATTTTATGGATTACAAGGAGCTTTATGATACTATTTAATGATTTTTCTTTGGCCACTGTGTGAATGCTGCAGCATCCAGTTTACTATATCTAAATTGAGTTTTTCTCATATTTGTGGCATTACTGCAGTTATTTTATACACGTAAAACTTATTATATTTCACTGTTCAGTGTCATTTCTTCAAATTGATGTGGCCTGTGTTACCTCAGTGTGGATCACTGCCCTCATGCCAAGATTTTTCTTAATGACATTGTCTACACATCACAAAATAAGTGGCAAATAGGCAACTAAACATTATTTTCACTTTAAATTGGTCTCTAGATGATACTTTGTAAGCCTAGTCTGTCTAACACAACCAAAGCTACTTATTATAAGGGGATTCTTCAAAGTATCTTTATTCTCCATTAAATTTATTTATTTATTTGTTTGTGTGTGTGTGTGTATGTATGTGTGTTGTTAGTCATATATATACCCAATTTTACTCCACTGTAACCTGTTAGATGTTAAATCAGAACAACAGATATCTTAAGGTGCTGTTGATATATCAAATACCTGTTGATGTATCAAATATTAAGTAGAGAATAACAGTTTCCTTTTGTAACATAATTGGACATCATAATATAATTCCATAAATTTCTGCCTTTTCCAATTCAAATTTTATAAATAAATATGTTTGAAACAAAAACATCGATTTAGCTTAGAACTTCATTAGAGAAGTATGAAATTTGGGGTGGAGGGAATTATACCAAAGAGGAAGGAGAAAGATTATAAGAACCAGAGGTTGTGGGTGACTCTAGAGAAACAACTTCTAGACCAATGCAAATATGAACTCAGAAAGTCTGACAGCATGCATGAGACTTGCACAAGTTCTAGACAGAGGAAACACCAGCAAAGAGTCTGAAAGTGTATAGTGGGCACAAAGACCTACGCATAACCAGGAAACTAGTTGCAATTGATACCTGCTGGGAGAGGAAAAACAGTTTGGCACAATGGAGTGACACTGGGTATATAAACCAAACCACACTCCAGGGAAAGCCCTGTGCTAAGGATTAGTTGGCCTACACAAATGAGTTTTGTGTGTGTGTGTGTGTGTGTGTGTGTGTGTGTGTGTGTGTGTGTGTGTACGCACTTCTTTGATTTTGGTGGGTTTTGTCTAAAAAATTTGGTGTTACTTGTGGTTTAGTTTTGCTCTTCTTTTGGGGGGCCACCAGCCAGATCCCAAATAAATCACACATGGAGGCTTATTCTTAAATTTCGAATGCTTGGCTTTACTTTCCTTTGTTTCTAGCCAGCTTCTCTTAACTTTAAATTATCCCCCAACTATCTTTTACCTCTGGGCTTTTGCCTTTCTCTAGTTCTGTGTATCTTTCATTATTTCTTACTCCATGGCCGGCTGTGTAGCTGAGTTCCCTCCTGGTGTCCTCCTCCTTCTCTCGCTTTTAGATCTCATTCTATACCTTCTCTCTGCCTGCCAGCCCCACTTTTCCTTTTTCCTGTCTTGCTATTGGACGTTCAGCTCTTTATTAGACCATCAAGTGTTTTAGACAGGCACAGTAACACAACTTCACAGAGTTAAACAAAGGCAACATAAACGAAAGTAACACACCTTAAAATAATATTCTACAACAGTTGCTGCTGTTGTTTCTTTGGTTGGTTGATTTTTTGTTCATTTGTTTTGACTTTTGTGTTATTTTTTTCTAGAGAGCAAGAACATAAATTTGAGTATTTAGGGAACTGGGAAAGATCTGGGAGAAGTTAGAGGATGAGAAAGAATATGACCAGTACATATTGCATGAAAAAAAACAGCAAAAATAAAATACTATTGAAAAATGTCTGAGCTATTCCAAAAATTAAAAGGATAATGTGTACTCTAATTTTCACTGGATATATCAATTTATACATTATTAATTAAAAAACTGTTAGCAGGTAAGAAATTAATTGACACATTTTTAGCATTAACTTTAAAATTGTTGTCTATCATGACATTATTATTTAAAAGTGTGCTTTTACTTAGGAGGTAATTAATTTTGGAATGAGAGAGTTCTCATTTTTAATTGAGGTAATAAAAACACTAGCAACTTTTAAAGCTGTAGGAAACATACTTTTCATGTGTTTGTCCTACCTTATGCTTCCTGGAAAAAAATCATAGGCTACCTGAAAAAACACTGAAGTGTTTGTTAAAACCTCTATTTGAAATACAAGCATCCAAAAATATATAAAAGCTATCCACTAAGCTGTTAATGAGGAGGAAAATTAGAATGACCCATAAAGTGACATTGATGTAAGTGTTGTGCAACAGGAAAGACATCAAAATGAGTAATAATGGAAACTGTTTGGGAAAACAAGCTTACATTCATACGTGTCTCCTTATTTATAGAGCATGGCTTTGAAAGCCTGAAATGTCATACAGAACCTGAGCTGACCTGTCCTTTCATAGTTAAAGCTGCAGTGACTCCTATATATCTTTATTCCTTTGCTTGGGGCCATCATTAAGGAAGTGTCATTTGGACACATTCACTGTAGCCCAGTGACATTTGATGCAATGACTGAGAGAGTTACTTGGTGGGTAATGGGACAGTAGTATGTAGCACATAGATTCTCACATTTAGTGTGGCAAAGCCTAGAAGCATGACACTTCATCATCCTGGAACTTCATGTGATTGCAAAAGTATAAATGCTTTATCTTTAGAAATTTCCACTTAATCATATTGGATTGTGGTTGTCCATAGTAACTAATCCTGTATAAAATGAAAGCAAAATGAGAATTAACTAGTGTAGGAATGCATCAAGTCTTTTTGTGTTTAGCACTCATTAGATACTTTGAAGGATCCAGGAATTAACAATATTTTTCCTAAGTGCAAATGTTAAATGAATTTTAAATTTTGTTTTCAATAATACCTTTACACTCATTGATCATGTGTGTCATGAGTTTTGTTTTTTTTCCTATTTTAATTCACATTCATTTCAATTTGAATATTATATTCTAAATTGTGAACATAGATATTATTAAGAAAAGTTGAAGAGTGTCTGTTAATTAATATTCATTTTCAGGTTTCTGGATAAGATGTACAATATACCTTAATTTTTATTTTTCAAATACAAGAAAACAGTTTTCATTACAGTCTCATAGACTATAAATCTAGTAATCTACATTTAACTTACAAATTCAACTATTCTAAACCAATATATTATCCTGTGGAAAAATATTAGTAATATAAGTCTAAATATGTAGTCTCATATATTTTATCCCCACCAAATCTGTGTTGTCTGAAATACCATACGGAAAAACTGTGCGCATCAAGAAGGATGCTTTCTCACGAGTCATAACTATGTGATTTTGAATAAATTCTTTCATCCCTTCAGGCTGATTTTTCTCATTTCAAAAGTGACAGTTATATTGGAAAAAAAACTCCTGAGAGTTGTGAAAATTAAGTGCCATTTTATGTAAAATAACAAGCAAAGACAATCTGACTTTGTGAGATGCTTATTTCCAAATGTAATTAAATGAAGTAAGTTGAAAACAATTTCCTCAAGACACCGTGACAACAACTTGTGTTTTTTTTTTTTTTTTCAGATGCAGGAGATTAAATCTGGAGTTTCACATAGCTAGGCAATCTCTCTGATGCTGAACTACACCCTCAGCCATTTCATTCAAAATGTATCCACTAATTTCAGAATCAGACATAAGGAAACAAACATTTGTCTGCAAGTAATGGTCATCAGCCACTTAGAGAAGAGGTTAGATGTTCAGATACTGAGTTTACAAAATAAAAAGTCAGAACTCAAAGAAGACATTTTGAAAGTATCATCTAATAAGTAAGTAAACTTTTTTTTTTTTTGAGACATGGTTTCTCTGTGTAGTTTTGGTGCCTGTCTTGGATCTCACTATGTAGGCCAGGCTGGCCTCAAACTCACAAAGATCCACCTGCCTCTGCCTCCTGAGTGCTGGGATTAAAGGTGTGAACCACCACCACCCAGCCTAGTAAATAAACCTCTATGAACATTAATATTGAACCTTTTGCCAGACAAGGTAAGACTGTCAAATATAGTTGAGAAAGAGGACTTATTTACAAAATATTCATCCAGAGTCTAGTACAAATACAACATTGTATCATTGTCCCACCATGAGGACTTCGGAATCATCACCAGATTTCAGAGTATTCAGAATAGGGTAATGAAACATAGAAGCCTAGGTCAGCGTTAGAAGATGGTTACAAATATTGACCTATTAGAGAACAAGAAGGACTCCTACAGAAGTGACTGCTAACATTCTGAAAAGTAACCCCAGAATGCACCCTGGAGAGAAGTGGGGAAAGACGTATGTAAAGCACCATGGTAGCATGGGCAAAGTGCCAAGGACATGTACACCTGTGAATCTTTGCAGGTTGCTGCCTCTAATCTTAGGATGTGGAAATGAAGTATCAGGAGTTGAGGATACTCTATCAGAGCTACTGAAAGTTAATGAGTATGTAATATTACTTTAACATTTCATTGATATTCAGAATTTACTCATACTTTCACTATTTGTTTTAGGATAGTTTTGTATAGATGAAGGGTTCTTTTCAAGAGGTTATATTTAGGGATATATATATATAGATAGATAGATAGATAGATAGATAGATAGATAGATAGATTCATATCTGCGTGTACTAACAATGAATGAAAACAGAAGCCATAGTTTTGAAGGAAAGTGGGGAGGAATATATGGAAGGTTTGGCCAAAAGTAAGAAAATGGAGAAATATTAAATTACAATCTGAAAAACAAAAAGAAAACAGAAAGGGTGTAGATGAAAGGCTGTAGCTAAAGTTTTCCTGCCTGGCCCACGGTCAGGGCAAATCTCTCTCACCTGCCAGTCCCACAACCGCTCAGACTCGACCAAGTAAACACAGAGACTTATGTTGCTTACAAACTGTATGGCCGTGGCAGGCTTCTTGCTAACTTTTCTTACAGCCTAAATTAATCCATTTCTATAAATCTATACCTTGCCACGTGGCTCGTGGCTTACCGGCATCTTCACATGCTGTTTGTCATCGTGGTGGCTGGCAGTGTCTCTCTGACTCAGCCTTCCACTTCCCAGCTTTATTCTCCTCCTTGTCCTGCCTACACTTCCTGTCTAGCCAACGGCCAATCAGTGTTTTATTTATTGACCAATCAGCAACATATTTGACATACAGAACACCTCACAGCAAAAGGCCTTTAGAAAAGAAATCATTTTGTGCTATATTAGTGGTATAAGACAATGTTTGAGCAGGTTAATGATTTCTACCAGGTGGTAAGATAATTAATTAACTTATGAAAGCTTATTTTTGCCCATAGTTTTGTATGTCTCATTCCAATAGATAGTTCTGTTGCTTTTGATGCTATGAAGAGGTAATATATCACAGCAGAAATATGTGAGTTAAGAAACTGTTTATGTTGTGGAATACAGATAGCACCATCTCACTGACAGCTCTGCAGCACCTGTAAGATTGAAAGACTTCCAAGTGTCCCACACTCAGTAAAGGTCCATCACTTCCCTTGGGCAAGCAACATCATCATTGGCAATGAACTAAGGGTTGATGTTAAAACATTTGGAGAATAAACCCAAACCATAGCACATAGATTCACAGTTGTAATGTTTTGGAATTTTTCTGGAAATTTTAAACATTGCCTCATATGATTATAATGTCTAGTTGTAAGGGAGTCCAGTGATCTGACCCCTGAAAACTAGAGATCTCAGAGGGCTGATGGTATAGATACAGCACAAATTCATTCCCAGGAAGTGAGGCTTGCATGGAGACACACCTCCTGATCTTAGTTTAAGCTTCAACAGAAGTTTCAGTGCTGGATGACCAATACTAGAAGATGATGTCTTAGAGCAAGCAGAGCATGCAGGCTAATTCTGCACTTTTTTCTACCTTCTTGTTCTAGTCTAGAGTTCAATGGATTAGGTGATACACAGCTACATATCACAGAAGGTCTTCTTCACTCAATTTACTATAATTCAAATTATAATCTCTTCTATAATCATCTTCACAAATAAACCATAAACAATGTATTCCAAAGGGTTTTACAGTCTTACCCAAATAAAATTGTCATATAATATCATTCCAGACATTTAACTTACAGAAAATTCAGAAAAGCATTGGAACACATTTTTGACAGAGACATCTTTATCACTCGACTATGCATAAAATACAAAAAAAAATTCCAATCAATTTACAAAGAACTAGTAAGAGATACAGGTTTATATTAGACTAAGTTTGTCTGTTTTCTCATCCCCCTTCTTTTTGAAAAAAATGAAATAAAACATCTCTTAAACAAATTAAGCCTGGTAAAGAAGATTGCCATTGGGGATATGATGAGGAAGTAAGTGAGGCAGAGGACGGGTGAATATCTGAAGAGAGAGAATGAGGAAACCTCCCTTAGCATCTGTAGTTCAATGATGTTAGAGACAGAGCAGTAACTACAAGCACTGAGAAAGTCAGTGTAGAAGAGTGAACTGAGGGTGTCCTAATGTAAGATTAGAAACTCCACATTCAGCGAAGAGGAGAATGATGGGAGTTTGTAAATGTTCTCTCATGCAAGGCCATAAATACATGTGTGAAAGACAATTTCATGTGTGAAATGTCTTCAAAGATTCCAAGTGGCTCAACTTGTAGTCACTCATGAACACAAGCTATGCTAAATATAACAAAATACATCACCCAAACAAACTGATTACCAATGGATCTACGTGATATATTGAGGACTGTTGTCTTTTACAGTATATTACGGCATAAATGTTGCAATATATACACAAATTCCCGATGTTTATTCAATAATGAATTATAGCATGTTTTAGTGTGTCTTTCAAGAGGTCATGTACTGAAATATATTTTCCATTCTAAAGTTTTCAGGGGATAGAAATTAAATAAAACTATGGTGTTTAGAAAGGACTAATGTCCCATCCATCTGCATACCTCGTGATGTCATTGTTTTTCTCTGCTGAGTAGTACTCCATTGTGTATATGTACCACATTTTATTTATCCATTCTTCAGTTGAAGGGTATCTAGGTTGTTTCCAGGTTCTGGCTATTACAAACAATGCTGATATGAACATAGTTGAGCATGTGTCTTTGAGGTATGATTGAGCATTCCTTGGGCATATGCTGAAGAGTGGTATTACAGGGTCTTGAGGGAGGTTGAATCCCAATTTTCTAAGAAAGTGCCATATTGATTTCCAAAGTGACTGTACAAGTTTTCATTCCCACCAACAGTGTAGGAGTAATCCCTTGCTCCACATCCTCTCCAACATAAGCTGTCTTCAATGTTTTGATCTTAGCCATTCTGACATGTGTAAGATGGTATCTCAGAGTCATTTTGATTTGCATTTCCCTGATGATTAAGGATGTTGAGCAATTCCTTAAATGTTTTTCAGTCATTTGAGCTTCTTCTGTTGAGAATTCTCTGTTTAGCTCTATAGCCCATTTTTAAATTAGACTGTTGGGTATTTTGATGTCTAATTTCTTGAGTTCTTTATATATTTTGGATATCAGCCCTCTGTCAGATGTGGGGTTGGTGAAGATCTTTTTCCATTCTGTAGGCTATCATTTTTCTTATTGACCATGTTCTTTGCCCTACAAAAGCTTCTCAGTTTTAAGAGGTCCCATTTATTAATTGTTTCTCTCAGTGTCTGTGCTACTGGTGTTATATTTAGGAAGTGATCTCTGGTGCCAGTGCATTCAAGACTCCTTCCTACTTTCTCTTCTATGACGTTTAGAGTAACTGGATTTATGTTGAGGTCTTTGATCCACTTGGACTTAAGGTTTGTGCATGGTAATAGATATGGATCTATTTGTAGTCTTCTACATGTTGACATCCAGTTATGCCAGCACCATTGTTGAAGATGCTTTCTTTTTTCCATTGTATAGTTTTGTCTTCTTTGTCAAAAATCATATGTTCATAGGTGTGTGGACTAATGTCAGGGTCTTCAGTTACCCAGACTCAGAAAGACAAACATGGTACATACTCATAAGTGGATGCTAGATGTAAAGTGAAGGATAACCAGACTGCAACCCAAAACTCCAGGGAGGCTACCTAGTAAAGGGGACCCTGAAAAAGACACAGGGATCACCCAGCAACAGAGAAATGGATGAGATCTACATGGTGTGAGAGAGAGTAATGGAGGGCAAATGTTGGAGGAAGGATAGCCTAGGGGAGCAGGAGGTCCCAGCTGGATCAGGAACAAAATGGGAGAGCAAGGAAAGAGATACCATGATAAGTGAAGACCCCATGGGAATAGGAAGAAGCAGAGTGCTAGAAAGGTCCCCAGAAATCCACAAAGATATCTCCACTATAGACTACTGGCAATGGTCGAGAGGATGCCTGAGCTGACCTACTCTGGTGATTGGATGACCAAACACCCTAGCTGTCATGATAGAACTCTCATCCAGTGACTGGTGGAAGCTGATGGAGAGATCCACGGCCAAGCCCCAGGTGGAGCTCCAGGAGTCTAATCAGCGAGAGAGAGGAGGGATTATATGAGCAGGAGATATCCAGACCATGATTAGAAAAAGCACAGGGACAAATAGCCAAACTAGTGGAAACACATGAACTGTGAATCAATAGCTGAGGAGCCTCTGAGGAACTGGACCAGGCCCTCTGGATAAGTGAGACAGTTGATGAGCTTGAACTGTTTAGGAGGCCCCCAGGCAGTGGGACTGGGGCCTGTCCTTGGTACATGAGCTGGCTTTTTGGAACCTAGGGCCTATGCTGAGACACTTTGCTCAGTCTTGGTGCAAGGAGGAGGGGACTGGACCTGCCTCAGCTGAATCTGACAGGCTGGGCTGACTCCCCAGGGTAGACCTTGCCTTGGAGGAGGTGGGAATGGGGGGTTGGGTTGGTTGGGAAGGCTGGGGGTGGGAGGAGGGAGGATGGGGAATCCGTGGCTGATATGTAAAATTAAATTAATTATAAAATATAAATATTTATATAAAAAAGAAAGGACTAATGTAAAAAAGATTGTTTATTGTTATTTCCTGCATATATGTATACATACACAATACACTCAGTCTTTTCAAATGGAATATTTGATGCCACCGAAAGAGTCTTTTACTACATATGAGAATCTTGACATTCTGAAAATTAGATAAAAGTAAATTTCTCCACTTTTTGAAGGTACTCAGCCATGGGTATTTTGTTATAAAAATGCAAAACAGATTGGTACGCTCACTTGTACATTAGCCTATAAAACTATTTTTACTTGTAGATAAAAAGCTTACTAGGCCATTTCCCAAATCAGTTTTGTTAGGCATAGTTCATCTTTTTACAGGATTTAATTTTACTTATGCAAATGCTACAAAATGTTTCATTTTCTAAATCATAAATTAGATAGGAAAATAAAGATAAGTATGTCAAAATACTCCAGAGTTTATAATCTTATTGGCTACCAGCATGCTTTACATGAGTAGGATAATTTAGGTCTATAGATAGAGTTATTGCAATATAACTTGGTTCTCAGTAATAAAAAATTGTCATGGATATCTATGGTTGTTTTCAAAGAACAGAAAATTTCTCTGGAGAGAAATCAAACTTAGAATTGTCGTAACCATGTTGTGATTGTAAATACAATTTAAAACACCCATTATACAACCCAGTAGTTACAGTCAAATGAGTTGAATACTTATTTCTTCACAAAAACCTGGGCATGGATATTTGTAGACAATTTCTTTTTCTTCCAAAACTTGGAAGACATCAAGATTCTTTTCTGGAGCCTAATAACTCAATAAACCATGATGCACCCTGACAATGGAACATTATTTAGAGGTGCAAAAATGAGCTACCATGTCATGAATAGATTATACAAGTAGCTTAAATGGATAGTTGATAGAAGGAAGTCTTGGATAGAGACATAATTTATTATTCCAACTTATATGAGGTACCAGAAAAGAGAGGTAAAAGAAAGGTTTCTCAAGTGACAGAAGCAAGGATAAAGAACACAATATTTCCAAAGGTGTGAAAAATATTATGCATGGTAAATTGTCTGAACTTACAGAATGAATATGGGAGATTGTGAGGCATCATGTAGTTCATAATCTTAATACTCTGGAGTAGGAAGGGGCTTATACTTATTAATCCTACTACCCTTTGCCATAATTTCTTCCTCTAATCCATTTTTATAAAACACATGCGAACCTTTCTCTTTTCCAATTGCATCATTTTATCATCACTTTTAGAACCATGGCTGCTCATGTATATTTGTGATCCAAATAAGATATTTTCTTAAAAGTCAAGTGCATAATATGAGACATGAAATCCTGGAAGAAAATGAATACTGTCTTTTACCTTGCCTGATGAGAAAGTACAAGCATAAAAAATTCATGATTGAAAATGAGAAGTTAATGACTAAATTGCCTGAGGAAAAAGAAGTAATTTGACAGATAAGAAATTTATTGTGTTTTCAAAAAGAAAGCCCTTATTACAATCAATTATGTTTTTACAAGTACCTTGAATTTTGTGAATTGAGAAACAACATTGTATTACTGTCATAAAATATTAAACAGTGCATAAAAGACACAAAATTAACTTCATAGTCAATATGAAGAGACTTTAACTCCCTCAGGAAACTCTCCCTGCCTATACTGAAGCATGCAGAAATCAGGAACAGGAGAAAGAAGTCATTTTATATAGTGCAATTCACTGAAATTGGCCTTAGATATTTGAAGTTGCTGGTATTAAAGTGTTCAAATTTCTCTAAAGCTATTCTTTACAAAAATTCTTTGTAAGAAATACCAGCATTCATTCCCCTACAATGATGAGAAATGATTATCCATATCAGAGCAAAAACTGCTGTTGAATTTATGTATCTGAAATAACAAAAAAAAACAGGGAGTACCAAGAAGACAGGTGGAGGGAGTGGTCTCAACCATTCTTAATTAACTGCTATTTTCCCCAGGAGTGTACTCTGCAAAGAACACTGAGCATTGTTGACATGAAATATTTGAAGGTCGTTCATGCTAGAGTGGGGGTGGGAAATATAACTTCATATGCTCTAACTATAGTAAGTACCTACAGTTATTCCACAATATGTAAAGAATCATCACCTTGCTTATACTCCAAGATTTAGTTTTAAGCAATATTTTCATTTTTAAGCACATCTCCCCTGTTTTATTTTTTTAAGTTATATATATTTGGATGTGTATATATATATATATGAATACAATGCACCTATATAATAATATTTTAAATGTATATGAAGAGTATAAATAGGAATCCTATATTATAATATTACAAATTTATAATGCACATGCATATATATGTACATATATACATATATTATATATATTATATGTATATATATTATATATATACATATACAATCAGGATGATGAAGCATAAGTGAGAGCACACTCTGATATATTTTCAGACTTTACAAAACAGCAACAAAAATGTCAAACATCACAATGCAAGAATGCGAGGAAAAGGATATCTTTGTTAGCAGTTGGAAAAATATGTAAATGAGTACACCTATGACTAAGAGAACTTTTCTGTGCTCTGTAACTACAGCATCACTCACAATAGCCATGTGATGTTCCCAATATAAACGTACTAACAATATGATCAGTTAAATAAACTTATATAGAGAGTCAAATTACTAATTTTCTCCTTGAAATACAGAAGAAAGTCTATCACTTTTCTATAATACTGAAGGAACAAAAGTAAATTGAATCAAAGCCAAACATCAATAAATTCTGAATGATATCATTTGTTTGTCATCAAAAGAGTCACTGTTCAAAACTAGAAGTAAATGATAACTATAAGAGGTTGGGGGATGAGAAGACTCCAGAGATGTATGTGTCAGGAGAAAAAAAAATATTGTAGTAAAAAGGAATTGATACAAGACATCTCCTACACAGCATGGAGTCCAAAGTGCAGAAGGCTGCATAACAAAAAGTATTGCTAAAAAACTATAAGTGGCCGGGCAGTGGTGGTGCATGCCTTTAATCCCAGCACTCGGGAGGCAGAGGCAGGTGGATCTCTGTGAGTTCGAGGCCAGCCTGGGCTATAAAGTGAGGCTACACAGAGAAACCCTGTCTCGAGAAAAAAAAAAAAAAAAAAAAAACAAACTACAAGTGATCTCACCACAAAAATGATAATTGGTGCAATGTACATGCTAAATAGCTTAATTTAAACATTTTTGGAAATATTTCTATAAAAACATCTTTCTTCCACACACTCAAATTATGCATAGTTTAGATAGCAATTATAACAAGTTTAAAATAATTATATCTGACTGTGTTGGTTAGTTTAAACTGTTAAATTGACACAACCTAGAATTACCTAGGAAGAGAGTCTTATGGGATAATCTGGGTCAAGTTGAACAGTAGATATATCTATGAGAAGCTGTTCTGATTGCTAATTGTTTTGGAAGGAAGAACCTACTGTAGACTTCATCATTTATGGAACAGTCCTTGAACTGTATAAGAGTAAAGACAGCTAGCTGAGAATAAGCATCAAACAAGTGAGGATACTGTTATTTTCTCTTTGCTCTTGACTATAGATGTGATATGATTAGCTGGTTGGTTTTCTGTTTTGACTTCACTCAAATGACAGACTTAGCCCTTTAATTATGAGCTAAAATAAACTTTCCCTTTCCCTAATTTGATTTTGGTCAGAGTACTTTATCACAGCAACAGAAATGAAACTATAACAGAAATTGGTATCAAAAATTTGGGTTGTTTCTATGATTAATTTGACTGTTTATTATAGGAGGAATGTGGAAACTTAGGAATATGGACCAGGGAATGTCATTGACTGCTGTCAGAAGAGATGAATGTTCTTCAAAAAGCAGGTAAGACAATCTTACTGAAAAAAAAAAGTGTATATTCTAGAAGTTTCAGCTCATGAGGTTTCATAAGGGAACAACTATTTTAGCAATGCTCCAATGACCATTTTGTGGTATTAAGGCTAAGAATCTGTGTGTGCTGATCAGATGGGCTAAGGAAACAGAGATGATTGGAAAGGAGATCAGCATCACTAAAATGAAACCTGGGCTGTCTTGGGGTGATAGGAACATTTTTTCCTCAGGGTCTGTAAAAAGAGCTATGGTTCAAAGAGCTAGGATATATCTTAACAAAATATGACAACATAAGTATTGCCTAAATGGGGTAGAGGTTGAAGGCCTGAAAGGACTATGTGGAGAAACATAGGCTTGATAGCTTCTCACAGAGTCAGAATCCCTACAGATAGGCCCAGAAAGGTCATTGGAGAAGGTGAAATTCCAGCTACAGTAGAAGCACCAAGGTATTGGAAATGCTAGGACTTACAGGTTTTCATTAAGAACTGCAGGTTTGGGAATGGCTATTCTAATGGGGAAGCTGACTGTGATACTCCTGGCAGAACTGGAGAGGTGGGGCTGCTTATACCACTTAGATGCCAGATATGATCTCGGATGTCCGACTCACTGAGAGTCACACTAACCCAGCCACAAAACCTAAAACCCACAAACTGGCCTCCTGGCAAAATGAGCTGGGGCAAGATGAGCTGGTAGCTAAGAGCCTCTCCGAGTGGTCAACCAATGACTAGTGTAACTTGAGGCTCAAGCCATGAGAGGGAGTCCATGCTTGACACTGCCTAAATGGTCAGGAACCAGAAGCTGGGTAGCTCAGAGACCTAGAGCACTAGGGTACAACCACACATGATAGGGGATAGGATTGTGGGAGCTGGTGATGTCAAGGACACCAGGGGATAGGATTGTGGGAGCTGGTGATGTTAAGGACACCAGGAGAACATGGCCTCCAGAATCAACTAAGCAGGGATCATGGGGGTGTACAGACACTAGAGTGGCAACCACAGAGTCTGTGTATATGCTGTGGTTATTTAGCTTGGTGTTTTTGTTGGACTCCCAACAATGGGAATTCGTTGTCTCTGACTTACTTGCCTACCGATGGAGCCCTTTTTCTCCTTTGGGGTTGTATCACCCAGCCCTGATATAAGGGTTTATACCTAATCTGATTGTTTCTTGTTATGCCATATTCAACTGACATCACTGGGAGGCATGTACTTTCTGAAGTGAAACAGAGGAGAAATGTATCTGGAGGAGAGCAGAGGAGGGGGGAAGTTGTGAGGAGTAGAGGGAGGGCAGGTTGCAGTCAGGATGTAATATCTGAGAGAAGAATTTTAAAAAATAGGATATTTTAATAAGGTTTAATTGAAATATATCACTCCCCACTCCTTTTCCCCCTCCCAGCCACGCCCGGGGATCTTCCTTAAACCCAAAGCTATAGAGAGGAAGAAGTAGAGGAGAGAAAAAGTGGAATAGGTAAAAGAGAACAAAAATACTAGCAGCAGCAAAGATGAAAAATTTTTGGAAAGCCTAAAATATTTATTAGTTGATTTGTTACAGCAAACTCTTTAGGTCCATGCAAATGGCTTCTGTTGTTATTATAATATGTTCCTGTGTTACTGTCAACCCTCAATTTCATAATTACAAAATTATTCACTTGATTCATTAGTTTTGAGTTAGAAGTGAGACTGATATTTATTCCACTGTGTCTGAATAGTATTATTTTCATATTTGAATGTACATCAGTGGTTTCTCCCTGTGACAGAAAACAGGTTAAAGGGCACCAAAGCTGTGAAAATTGGATGTCAAAGTGGAGTGGATGTAGTAAAACAAAATCGGAAAGTGTCATTTGTCAGAAGTCAGTAGACACAAACCCACAGGTGCACAGAGAAATCAAGCAACTACCAGGGTTTGCACTGCAGCTCAGAATAAACACTTCTCTAGCTGTTTCATGTTCACTTTCAGCTAAAAATGTAATGTTGCTCCAGCAATACTCATTGAAATACTAGTGATCATTCTCTAAGCAAATGGGCAATGCATTTGTGACAGGAGTTTGTTGACATTAATAATTTGCAACACTAAAAGCAAAAACTTGAGCATTTGAATGAAGATTGTTGTGGAACACTGATGGGCAATGTTGTCCTATATGCTGTGAATGTGTTGCTGAGATTGCTTGATAAATAAAATGCTGATGGCCAGTAGCCAGGCAGGAAGGACAGGTGGGATAGGCAGACAAGGAGAATTCTGGGAAGAGGAAGGCTGAGTCAGGAGACGCTGCCAGCTGCTGCCATGAGAAGCAAGATGTAAAGATGATGGTGAGCCATAAGTCACGTGGCAAAGTATAGATGTAGAGAAATGTGTTAATTTAAGATATAAGAGCTAGCTAGCAAGAAGCTTGTCATAGCCATAGTTTGTGTGTGTTTATTTGGAACTGAGCGGCTGCAGGATCTCAGGACCATGGGAGCCGGCCGGACCAGGAAAACTTCAGCTACAGAGCACAGATTCATTGTTGATGAATCTGAATCTGGTGGCTAGTGGAGGAACATTCTAGGATATTTCAAAAATGCTACTTTGTCCATGGAGATTCACAAAGTGCATCAACATTATCTACTAGTCAGTTGTTATATTGGAAGCTGCTTCAACTAGTTTTACACAGATTATGTGAAAGCTTTATACATGTTGCCACTCTTGACACACAATCTTTCTATAACTCATGTGAGTGAGCAATTGTCTACAAAGCAAACTTTGATCCAGTAAGATTTAACTGTCCATACAATGCCTTTCTTTAAACTCTATAATATAGACTTACTTATTTTGAGCATATTTATTTTCAAACTATTGTTTTTCCTTAATGAATGTAAAATGGTGGCTTCCTATTAAATAATTTACTGTGAAAAGAACTGTGACTAACATGCTCTCAAAGACTGAATTATTATTACTTCTTTGTATCTATTTTCCAAACTAGTCACTCAGCAAATTTACTGAGGATCTCTTATGCCAGGAACAACTTTTAGACACATTTGTTGACAACATATTTTAATATCATTTGTTATAAGTTGTTTATCCTCAAACAAATTTCAGATAAATTCATATTTTTAAGATTAGATACTCTTGCCGGGCGGTGGTGGCGCACGCCTTTAATCCCAGCACTCGGGAGGCAGAGCCAGGCGGATCTCTGTGAGTTCGAGGCCAGCCTGGTCTCCAAAGCGAGTTCCAGGAAAGGCGCAAAGCTACACAGAGAAACCCTGTCTCGAAAAAACCAAAAAAAAAAAAAAAAAAAAAAAAAAAAGATTAGATACTCTTAATTTACTGCATTTTGATATATTTTGGCATTGACATTTTCTTTCAAGTCAAATATATTTCATTGTCAGAAATCCATAAAATAGTTAAGTGATTTTCTGCATTATTATGGCAAGCAAGTGATATGTGTTTTACATTGAAATATTATTTCCATGTGATATTTATAAATAGTTTGTAGACTGCAGAAGCATGACATTTGATAGTTTCATTTTGCAGAATATTCATTAAAGAGTGTCCTTTAAAGGAACTCAATATCTTGGGAATTTTTCACGCAAATAATTCATTTCTTTTGCTCACCTGTGATTTAAAATATTAGAAAATACTTAAATATATTTAATTTATCAGAAACAAATGACCATGCAATAATAGTACTATTTCCCAAGCCTAGCACTTCCCTCTTATAAAATCCAAGGTCTTGAAATTCAGATACCAGCTGTGCTACCCTCTGCCAGTAAGCTGAGTGCCAGATAAGGCCCTCCAAAAAAATGTTCTAGAAAATTTGAAGGGAGAAAGCTTGCCCTTATTAGGTTAATACAATTTTGTCATTAAAATTTAAATGGCCCTGTTTCTTGGCTGAGTCATTTAGGTCCTAGATCCAGTCCTGTTTTCTAGTCTACAGCACTAATAGTCTCCTCTATGTGTAGAGCATTGAACTGTATTGAGAATGTCTCCGAACGGTTCAAACTCTGCAGTCTCCTCCAGTCTTGAATCATCAGCGTTTATCATGATCAGTTCTGCTCCCTGAGTCCAGTCCTGTCCTCACATACCCTTTTTTCCAAGCTCCCACTCATCATGGTCCAAATGCTTCCTTTACATTGATGCAGTTTCTGGAAAGTTTACTCATGGGTTGTAGTAGGACGTTGTTCTACTTAGCTGTTGAACATTTAAATTCTTTTGATTTTGGTTGTGGATAAGTGAATTAAATATGATATATACTGACCATGTCTTCTACTCTAATGCCAATTTTAATGCATATACATTTATTAAGTTGTGTAGACTTTGGGTCTGAATAATTTTGATGTGGCGTTTCTCTTATTTGTAAGTTTTGTTTCTAAAGGTTTACAAAAATCCATTATAGAATGTAATGGGAAGAGAGCAAGAAAATGTGTTTTCTGTCTTTGTTCTTGTGTTGCTAACAACTGGTTAACACATTCTTTGGATTTAATACTTACTTTAAATCTAGTATTGTAGCTTCTCTTTTAGCTACTAATCTCAGGCTCAAAGCACCTTTTGTTGTTTGTTTGTATGTTTTCTTTTTGTATGCACCTGTGTATGTGTGCAAGTTTGTGTGAGCCTAGTTGTGGATGTGTATATGGGTGTCTGTGTGGCGTGGCCAGATGTTAAACCTGTATATCCTCCCTCAGATGCCATCCATATTTCTAAATCTATTTACTATAATTTAAATTTTGCACACTTTTACTTATTTTTTGTGTGTATGTAAACTTGTGAGGATGTATGTGAGTGTGTATGTCTCTGTGTGTGTATGTTTGTGTGTGGGGGGGGTGAGCTATAGTGCATTGAGGAGTCAATACTATACTTCATCATGTAGTTTCAGGGAATCAAACTTAGATCATGAGGCTTATTGACAAGTTCTTTCACACATGGATCCTTGAGATGGCCTCATATTGATTTTTCAGAGAGGATGTCTCATTGGCCTGGACCTGACCAACTAGACTATGCTGTCTGGCCAGTGAACTTCAGGGATCCCCTTTCTCTGTCTTCTTTGATGCTGGGACTCCAAGCACACACCACTACATTTGGCTTTTTTTTGTCTGGTTTCAGGAGATTAAATTTAGATCTTCATGCTTAAGAGACAAGAACTTTACTTATTAATTATCTTTAAAAGTTACATGGTGAATTTAAATACTTGACTCCTTACTGTCTGAAAAAAATCATGTTTTGAAAACTTAAAATCAAATCTGACAGAAAACACATTTTCTTGCTCTCTTCCCATTACATTCTATAATGTATTTTTTTGTAAACCTTTAGAAACAAAACTTACAAATAAGGGAAACGCCACATCAAAATTATTCAGACCCAAAGTCTACACAACTTAATAAATGTATATGCATTAAAATTGGCATTAGAGTAGAAGACGTGGTCAGTATTTATCATATTTAATTCACTTATCCACAACCAAAATCAAAAGAATTTTAAGTGATCAACAGCTAAGTGGAAAGAAAAAAGACTTGATATGTTTTCTGTCTAATACATCTATCTTTATATAATAAATTATTATAAATTAATAGTCTGACTTATGAGGTATAAATTAAATGAGTATTCCAGGAAGTATTAGCCACATAACAAGTAATTTTGTAATGATACCTGGAACGCAGTTACCAAGTTTATAGGAAGTCTGAGAAAATAAAATTATATGTTTATAAATACAATGAGGATCATATTTTGGGTGGTCAACAGATACTTGTTGAAGAAGCATAAAGTAAAAGACAGTATAAGGAAATTTCTATGAATCATAGTGTATAAACAACAATAAACAAACAATCGAGCAAAAGTGTAGTGGGTGGCTGTTTGAGCCATGCCCTGAAGCATTGCCCCTAGTGAGGCAGCAGGTAACTGTTACACCTGCCAATGACCTTGAGGTACATGCTCCTAGGGCATGACCCATAGGGGACCCTTTAGACCTGCGATATACATATGCTCTCTTTCTTTGTTACCTCAAAGTAGTTTTGTATACTGAGACCTTTGACCAGGCAGATCAGCGTGGGACATAGCTCAACTTTCCTAGACCCTACCATAAATCTCCTGTGGTTGTGAGTTAAGCCCCAAATAAATTCCTTTGCTCATTAAATAAACTCTGTAGATTAATCCCATTACAAAAGTTTGTCTCTTTTTCTACCTTGTCAAGAAACAAAATACAATAAAACAAAAGCTAGACAAGTTTATCTTAATTCTTTGCTCCAATGACCATTGTTAGAAATATAAGGGTCCAACATCTGGAAATATGATTTAGGACTTTTGGCTCTACAGTGACAGGGGCTTAGAATGAATGTTATTGCTGAGCTGATAATGATAAGGAAAAGCTATTTTGTCCAGTTATTAGAGTGAAAATTAGACATCCTAACACAAATTCTCTCTATTGGTTACTTTAGAATTCTGCTGTCGTGGATGTTAAAATAAGGATACTCTACAGTTCCTGTTCGTAATTATCAGTCTTACACTTTTACTCATGGAAAAAATTTTAACTTCATCATGTTGTTCCAAATTGAGAAGCAAGTTGACTGTTTCAGTAGATATTTGGATTCTAAGTGGTATTTCTGTAATTCGGAATCTGATCATCCTATACAGCATTTGTAAATATATAACTATCTTAAAATCCTAGAAAACTAATCTTAAAAATGCTGAAACAAGTGATTTTGACTCAAATCAATTAGTCCCCTCTCAAAAGTTTGAAAAAGAAATTTCTCAAAAGTGCTTACAGTAGCTGGATATGAGACATATACCTAAAATCTCAATACTTGTGAGACTGAGAAAAACATGACTTCAGGGCCAGCCTGGGCTCATAGGGTGGCCACGACATAAGGAGATTAAGAGGGGAGAAAGGATGTATTCAAATAACATATTTACTTATCTTCTATGATTAGGATTTCACCTGTGAATAGTTTCTAGTGCTAGCAATCACTCTCAGTAAAGTTATATTCTGTTTTCCTATCTGATCTTGACCCTTAATCATAATCCCAAAGTCTATGAAGTTCATGCTTAAGACTTCAGCTGCTGTGAATGAAGTTCATGCTTAAGAGTTTGGTTGCTATGATTTAGATAGGTTTCCAAAAAAAAAGTGTTTTATTTTTGCTGTTTTCCAATGAGAAGGGATTGTTAACAAGTTAAGTCAGTCTATGGCATAGCTCATGGAAAGTGATCTGTCGATATTTTCTTTGTTTAGAATTTTGGAAATTCTTTTTTTTTTTCTATCCAGTTTGTCTTTTATTTGCTTGTACAAACAAAGGAATTTGGTGGCTCTACCATACACGTAAAGGAAAATTAAAATACAAGAGAAAGTAAAATCTAGTCTGTTTGAATTCCTCCTATAAAGTGCCACTAGATACATTTAGAACAACCCACAACCTACTCTCCACACCGATGGAAAGAACACATCCCTCTGTGGAAGTTGTTATTGTATCTCTGAAGACTGAATGCCACCCCTTCCCACCCCTCCACCCCCTACATTTTGACAAAACACTGCTAGCTCGCTAAACTCTGGGGCTGTGTAATCCAATGCATTTTTATTTTCAACTGCGTGTTCACAAATGAAACCAGAGCTGCAACCCAGATAGGCCCCATCTACTTAGGGGAGGCATAGGAAAAATCAATTGTTTTCTCCACCCCCTGGGGCCAAATAGACAAGAGTACAGAGCAGGTGGGAGAAACAACATGGCGGCAGCACCTTAAAATAGAACAGTGACGACTATCAGACTGGGTGCTCTCTAACATTCTCTGTCTTGCTCATTTCAGGCAGGGTTTCTTCTGGAAACTCTATAGCTGGCCTTCTTCAACTAGGCTGGCAGCCATCAAGCCCCATCAAATCCCTGTCTGTGTCTCCAATTCGAAAAGCCTACTTTCCCTTTGCCAAAAGTTAGGCAGATCACGTGACAAAAATTAAGCAATGATTCATCTAATTTTGAACTTTCCCACTCTTTGGTGGCAGCACTCACAAAAGGAGGAGGCAGTGTGGTTTCCAACCAGACGTCCGCTGCCCTGACAGCTCTCCGTTACCTCCAGGGTAGGACGGTGCAATCTGACACTGAACCTGGGGAATACGCAGAACAGGATTCCTTAGAGAAAGTGGAAATGGGGGTGCATTACCTGTACACCTGCTCCTGTGGAAACTGGCATTGCATTTGGTCCATCAGAAATCCCTTCCACAAACAGGTAAGAACCTAGGACAAAAACAGAAGCCTGTGAAATGCTGTAGTGACAACATGGAATTCATTACGTGATCTGATCCCTGAGAATTTTATGCCTAGACAGAGAAAAAACATTAAATCTCCTTTGGAAAACATTTTAGATAGACTGAGTCATGTTAACTTCTCGATTCTGTCTGTGAAGTCACAGAATTTCATAAATTCTAATACTAATGACTGATTATTCAAACCTGATGAAGTCCACTGAACGTTTTTGGTGATGGCAAGTATTCTTTGTCACATATAGGAAAAATATTCCCCAAAGGTAAAAGCTCCCATTACAATTTGCCTTATATGAATTCAATCCAATTTAAATGGCACTTTGATTGTGTCCCTTTAAATGCTGACAACTCAAATGTTTTTTTAACCATATGGTAGACATGTGATAATAGAAACCTGACATTCTTGATCCCCGATCTTTTTCCCATTAACTCACCCATCATACTGCACATACATATTCCACTTGCCATATTATCAGCAACCTTACTTAGGGGTTCTAGATTATTTTGTCTACATGCTATTTTAATCATCCTTCACAGTGGAATTACACACATAAGACACAGGAAAATTTGGATGATAGTGACTCAGGAGAGAGAAGCACTTTGATAGTGTCTTTCTATATGATTTGCTTCAATTTGAGCATTTCCATTACAACCAACATGAAGGTTTTCAGTTATGAGATCAATCCCAAGCTTGGTAATATTGACCTTCTTAAACTGTGGGGAACTGAATGCTGCAAAATCTGAGGACCCTGAAAAATTAGCAACATGAAAAAGGTTTCTGAGCACACTATAACCAAAACTTAGTTCATAATAAAATGCACAATGAATCTTAATTGCCTGCAGCAGCACTTATCATGCATGGTGGCTGCAAGGGCACTGAGGCTGTGGTTCTGAATTCACAACGGGTGTGCTTTGCACTATGCATTCTATCACATCACACAACACCAATTCCTGAGTGCATCAACTCTGATTAAAGGTTATTTCATGTTATTTAAGTATTTTACGGAACATATAAATTTCCACTTACAAAACCATAATATCTTAATTATGGAAAATGAACATTTAATATTTCCTGTTACCATTCTTCAGCACCTAAGTATGAAATGACTCTGTCTTTAGATTGATTCTGTTAGAACATCTGATTTTTAAAGATTGCTGTTTGAGCTGTTGCATTGTTCCTTAAATTCATTTTCCCCAAAATAGTCATAATTTAAATAGTGGAGTATGTTAATATGAAGTAAACACCTTGCATACACGTGTGAAAAAATTCTACTGAGATGATATGGAAGAAACTTGAAGAATTTGTAATCTATATCCAATTTATAGTAACAAAAAGAGGAGATATCTAGGATTACCTATTAAAGTTAATTTTGAATTGGGATTAGGACAGAATTCCCACGGATTTCTTAAAAGCCCCAAACGTTCTCATTCCACAACATACCCGTGTTGCTCTGTTTAAAGTTTACCTTGTTATTATAGACTGCAAAACAATTTCAAGAGGACAGATTGTCAATGGAATTACACGGTGATAGATAAGATGTTTGCTTTACAGATCTAAGTGGGTGACAAGTTCCCCATTTAAATAGTTTGAATATCAGACCTGTGATGGGTTTCTGTTGGAACAGGGTATGTTCTTTAACTGGTTTCAAGAATGAAGAGGAAATGTAGTGCCTGAAGGCTATCTGAAAATTGGAGAAAAAATTCCTGAAGCACAGGATGAGACTCTGGACTGAGACGGGATGAAATTTACCGTAGGATTATGTAAATCAAAAATTGAAATGAAGTAGGGAAAAGCAATGTAAATTCTAATAGTATTTTCAAAATGAAGTGGTAAATATTAGTGGTACAAATTGGTAATGGAAACTGTTTTGAGGAGAAAACACAATGAAATCACTGGCATCTACTAGGAGGAAATGAAAAAGCCCCATTAAGATGACTGAGTTGATAGTGCTGATGTAGATCTCCCTCAGGACAGGAAAAGTGGTTGGCATTTTTTACTATTTTACTGGATATGCCTGTGTGTTCAGTGTTTACTAGGATTATCCAATACAGTATTTATAAATTTATCATGATCTTGAAATCAATAATAAAAGAAAGTAATTGGTTGTGCCTCAAATGAATCAATCATTTTGAAGTATCTAGATCTAATTAGACTGTTAATTTATCAAATGTTTTCTTCTTAAGAAGTAGATAACTGCTTTAGTAGTACAACTAGTATTTGGAAAACTTAATTCCAAAACACTTCAAAATGATGTAAACTGTATATTTTATTTAGCTTTATCTACACTATATGAAAAATGATAAATCCTATGCTACATGCCATTCACAACCATACTCTGTTTACAATTTTGTGCTTAAAAACACCTACATGCTACATAATTTCAAATGGCCTTTCTCATTGCAGTGTGGTTATTTTTGAAATTCAATTTGAATTAACATAATTCTAACTGACATTTAGACTGGCAGGGCTTTATAGAAGGTACATTTCTCACAGTGTTAATTTTACCTGAAAATTATAAGACTGTATTACCATTAAGTCAATGATTAGATATGAAAATGAATTCAATTAAATTTAAAACCAAAATACCATCCAAATTTCACGATAATTGAATTTCAATTAGATGGATTTACATTCCAGCTATCAGTTAACATTTGAAAAGCCAGCTATCCTTGCATATAAATGTATAGTCCTGTAAAACAGACTATGTTTCCATGACACGTTCAGTCATTCAAATGTGTCATGTGCACAGCTGTATCAAATGAGTTCAGCTACATGTACTCAAAGTTGTTTTATATTTCTTTATAACAATCTAAAGTAAACAACACAAATGCAACTATGCATTGCTGAATGACAGGGACACATTATGAAATAGGAGTAATTTGACTTCATTTTATGCAAATATCAACACATATGTATAGATAGCCAAACTGTTTGACCAACCACATATTAAGGTTATGTAGTTCATAGTCATGAGTCACATAATGGAACTATGTTTACTAATGAACTCAGCATTAAATCTGATCCCTTAAAGTTATCATCTGAGATGGAAGCTGAGTTAGTAGTTAGCATCACTTGATCCTCTTGCTGAGGACATAAATTCAGTTCCCCAAACCTGCTGGGTGGCTCAAAACTATCCATAATTCCAATTCCAGGGAATCCAACGTCCTGTGACCTCTCTCTCTCTCTCTCTCTCTCTCTCTCTCTCTCTCTCTCTCTCTCTCTCTCTCTCTCTCTCTCTCTCTCTCTCTATATATATATATATATATATATATATATATACACACATATGGTGAATATGCATGCATACATGCAGACAAATATTCACACACATAAAATAAATAAATAAATCTTTTTTAAAATATCATAATCTACTAATACCATACAATTTCTTTGGATAATTATTTTCTATGGTATTTACACAATGACAAAATTATAAAGTGACACATTACTCGTGATAAGCCTATATATATATATATATATATATATATATATATATATATATATATATCACAATCTATTGCTCCCAGTATATTTATGAATAAAAAATCAAAATGGATTTTAACCATCCAGAAGTTCACTGAGACGTATAGCGATCTGTACTGGGTATCTAACATAATCTAGCTCAGTAAAATTTCTGTGAGTTTGATACAATCAAGTGATTTTTGTCTTTAAAATGTAATGCATATTAAATTGAGCAAACACACACAAAAAAATGCATATGTATGTATGTATATTCTGATCTTGATTTTTTGTGATCCTCTAATTTCAGCCTTCTGAGTACTGGGAAGACAGGTATGATTCACCATACCCAACAATGTGGTTTTTGCAGTCTACATTTTCTTATAAGTAGAAGATTTTAATAATAAAACAAATACTACAGCAAATATCCCGGTACCATGTATAGGGGAGGTATTAGGTAGGAAAATATACACAATTATTTGGAACATATTTTTTATGACTAACAGCATTGAGGTTTAACTCATACCAGTGCCTCTCTAAGCATAAGCAATGCATTGCACAATGACAACAATAACTTTGTTATTTATTGTGCTTTAGAAATAGTAATTAGCTTTGTCACTGATGCAAAAATACACAGAAAAATCAACAGTGGAGTAAAGGTTTATTTTGGCTTTTGTTTTAGGTGTTTCAATTCACAATCACTTGTCCCATACTACTGACCAGTGCTGAGAAAGGATGCCATTAAAGAATGAGGTAGTAGAATAAAACTGCACCCTTTATGATGATCAGGAATCAGAGAGGATTAGGAATAGGGTACAAGGTTAAAGATACACCTTTCTTTTAAAAAACATTTTACTATAATTATGTGTAATGGGACAGTTATGTGCACTTGAGTGCAGATACCTGTGGAGGCCAGAAGAAGTCAGATGTGCTGGAACTAGTTTCATGTGATTGTGAGCTGCCTGATGTGTATAATGGGAATGAAACATGGTTCTCTTGTAGAGCAGTACATATTTTTCACTGATAAGCCATCTCTACAGCAACAAAAAAAAGTGTATCTTTCTAGATATGTCTCCAATGACCTGCTTCCCCCAATTAGTCCTGACCTCCTAGTTTACATTAACTGTCAATTGTATTAAGAATACATCGAGGGACTAATTAATTCCTTGATAAAATAAAAACCCTCAAAACTCAATCACTTCCCAAAGCACATCTACTTGTAACCAACCCTTAAACAGATACCTTTGGGAGTTATTTAACAATCAAACAATAACACTAGGCAATGAGAATTTTTCAGATATGAGATAGATCATTGAATCTACTCTGAGAAAAAAGATAAAGAAATAATAGGATAAATAGGTAGATCACTGAATCCACACTGAAGAAAAAGGGGGAAGATATAAAAATGACAAAAGGTAGACTACTGAATCTACTATGAAAAGAAAAAAGAGAGAATATGGTTATGATAAGATAAAAAGGGAGATTATGGAATCTACTTTTAAAAAGGAGCTACTTGTTTTAAATAAGATAAGTAATGAAAAAATTTTGGTCTGAGTTTATCAGATGTTACTGGACTGGACATTGTTAATATATATAATGGAGTTTTTATCTGAATCTGTCAAATGTTAATGGACTAGACATCATTAATGTAATTTTTGACTGTATATATTGTATATACTTATTGGATAGTTGTTCTTGTATTAGTTATAAGCCTTTTTTAATTTTAGACAAAAAGAGAGGAAATGTGGTGGTATTGTGTTCCCCAAAATATTGTGTACCTTAATAAACTTATCTGGGGTCAGAGAACAGAAAAGCCACAAGATACTTAGGCTAGAAAATGTTATCACATGCCTTTAATCCTAGCATTCCAAAGACAGAAATCCTTCTGGATCTCTGTGAGTTCAAGGCCGCATTGGAAACAACCAGGCATGGTAACTCATGCCTTTAATTCCAGAAAGCAGCCTTTAATCCCATGGAGTGGTGGTAGAAAGCAGAAAGGTTTATAAGACGTGAGGACCAGAAACTGGAGGCATTTGGTTGGTTAAGCTTTCAGGCTTTGGAGCAACACAGTTCAGCTGAGATTCATTCTGGATGAGGACTCAGAGGCTTCCAGTCTGAGGAAACAGGACCAGCTGAGGAATTGGCAAGGTGAGATAGCTGTGGCTTGTTCTATCTCTCTGACCTTCCAGCATTCACCCCAATAACTGACCTCAGGTTTGATTTTATTAATAAGAACTTTTAAGATTCATGCTACACAGCTCCAAGATAATAATCTTTTGATACTGCTGCTGAATATGTGTATGTTGCTGACCAATAGGTGTCTTGTAGTGCATGACTCCACTAACTCAGTTTATAATATGAATAGCATTGGTACAAAAATATAGACTTATAGTATGAAATTATATGTGGAAAATAGGTCAATAAGTATTTTAATTATAAAATATTATAAAAAGAGGAATGAATAGGCTAAATGATATCAAGCCTTATCAATGCCCATTTAAAAAATATTTTGAACAGTAAGTTATTTTAATGATTTTTTTGAACTTTATATAGGAACACTACACTTAAATCATCCCTGCCTCTTCCTCCCTACTTTCTAAATTCATGGTATCTCCTTTAACGACTATTGTTATATGTACACACAGAGAGAACCCACTAATTACATTCAACATTACTCACACGTACCTGTGTCTAACACTTAACCACTTGGAAATAGACAATCTATGTGTGTGCTTGTTCCTGTAAAGAAATAATTCTTCTTCTCTCATTGTGCATTGATGACCATAGCTCTTCATCTATGACTTGGATCATGTGGAGTATCCCTTGTCCACATCGGTGGGTGTGTCAACTGGTGTCATTATGCCCCAATTGTTCAAGCAACTATATTTTTGAGATATCATCTTGCTAGTCATGTATAGGGGATGCTATCTAGAGGAAACTATCCTAGTCATCTGACTCTTACAATCTTTTCCCTCTCTTCTGCAATTTTACCTCAATCGTAGGTGTAAGAATTGAATTGCAGATATATCAGTTAGCTTTGGGTACTCTATAGTAATTTATTATCCACATTTTAACCAGTTGTCTATCTCTGCAGTAGTATCCATCTGTTCCACAAAGAAGCTTCATTAATGAGAGTGAGAGCTGCTATTTGTCTGTGAGTATAGGGATGAGCATTTTGAATATAGTTGAAATTATATTAGTTTAAGAACATAGCAATTGTAGATTCTCATCTAGGGTCTATGACAACCCAGCCATTTAGCAAAGTTTATAGTACCATCCAGGATTTCTATGATTGAGTTAGCCTTAGACAGCTGTTACCTACTCCTAAAGTAAAAGTACCACTTTTGTACCATTGGGAATATCTTATAATCATGGTCATTGGTGTGGTTCATAGGTTTTATAGTTGAGTAGGGCTATTGATTGCTGTCCTTCCCCTTTGTAGCTAGTCTAGAAGTTTTTGATCCTATGAGAGACAGTCTTCACAGAGAAGGTATCCAAGTCAATTCTAGCCCAAATCATGCCAGCCCTGTATCCAAAGTGTGTGTGAGCTGTCTTTAGTAATAGGATCTTATCTTCATTTTTTTTTTTTTTTTTTTTTTTTGTGAGGGAGCCAAGGCATGGAAGTTGTCCATATTGTCTTGGGAAACTAAATTTCTCTGACCAACAATTCAAAGGGAGATTTCTATGCTTGGGATTGAGGTTTTTGTTAAATAGTGCATGGCTCTTGTTGGAAGAACCACCATCCTATATAAAGTAATTCTATTTTAAATATGTATACAACTACATATGTATGCGTATATGTATTTTAAGTTAACTCTAAAAAATAAGCTTCTCAATGGCCTTTTGAGACATTCTTAGTTTTTTTTTCCCTTTGGTTTGGTAGTTTTTTGTTTTAATCTCTTCTCCTGCTCCATCCCTCCTTTCTCTGTATTTCCCTTATTCCTGGTATCCCTTTGTAGTTCCCATGGCTTACTCATCCATCCTGGAGTTCTTTCTTCCTCCCTCACAGTATGGATCTTTTCACTTTCTTGGTTCCTAATTATAAGTCATTGCTGAAAATAATTCAGAACTGGTCATTCCACTTGTTCATATCTCACAAATTTAATTGCTATCCTTATTAAAAATAATAGAACACTAGGTGGTGGTGGCGGCGCACGCCTTTAATCTCAGCACTCGGGAGGCAGAGGCAGGCAGATCTCTGTGGGTTGGAGGCCAGCCAGGTCTACAGAGCGAGATTCAGGAAAGGCGCAAAGCTACACAGAGAAACCCTGTCTCAAAAAAACAAAAAAAAAAAAAAAAAAGAAAGAAAATGGGGAAAAGGGGGACAGGGATATGGAGGAAGAAATATAGAATGAAACAGAAAGTAAGAAAGAAGAAAATGAGGAGGAAGAAAAGAGGGAGAGAAGGAAGGGAAGGATGATGGAAGGAAGGGGGGATGAAGAACAAAAAATAGAAGGAAGGTCTTCAGGGAAGAGCTCTATCTAACATAACACAGGCCATCTCTTGGGGAAAAGTCACAGCACGTAATCTGAACAATAGACCCCTTTAAGAAATGTGACTAAAGGAGATCAGAGGGCCTTTGTTTCATGGGAGATGTCTTTAGTATCCCATTTTAAAAAAATAAAACTTAGAGTCAACTGAAAGATGTCCAAGAGCAGGACTGTCCGCTATTAGAAGCTCTCCCAAATCCCCAACTTTCTGCAATACAGGAGGAAAAAAAATCTGAGTTGTTCTTAGAATGGGCAGACAGATTTTATTCTTCCTGCACATCTACATACAGTGACCTGATTACTAGAATTGATTTCATTTAAAAAAAATGTATATGAATGTTTACAGAAATTCAGTAACTGCAATATTTTCAAGTAACAAATTACATGTACCATGAGAGGGACTTATAGATAAGTAGATTTCAGTCAATAGATAATGTCACAAAATTATAAAAAAACAAGTAAGAAATCAAAAAAGATGATGACACTGAAAACCTTGTATATTTAGTCTTTAAAGAGAGGGTGCAGTGAAATATGAAGCATCTAGAAAATGCAACTCAGACATAAGCCAAAAATACTGAAAATATTTAATAAAATTTGTAAATGTACTTTAACTTGAATATCTTTAAATGAATTACATCTACATTCAAAAGATTAGTCTCTTGGAAGATAAAGTTGGATATAACAATGCCTAAAATGATAAGGAACAATTAGCAAAAGAAAAATTGTTTCAATGTGATAATAAACACAATTTTACATAATTGTCATTTTTTTTTTTATTCTTGCTTTGAGACCAAATTGAAGTCAACTAACTCTGAAGTGTCTCCCAGAGGAGAAAACCTCATTAAGCAAAATATTCAGGCTTCAAAATAGAGTAAGAATTCCTGATTCTTTGGCTGGAGAGATGTCTTTGTGGTTGGGAACATAGAATACTCTTCTTGATGATTGGGTTCAATTCCCAACACCCACATGCAGTTGCCACTCCTGTGTAACTTCTGGCCCAGGGGATTCAATCACCTCTTCATGCCCATGTGGGCATGACACATGTGTCCTGCAAAGACATATATTCAGGTAAAACTCCATATATATAAAAATTAAAAAATGGTAATTCTATGCAAGACATGCCCGAATATCTTCATTCTTTTTCTTAATTTCTAAAGATTCATTTACTTAATGCATGTGGGTGTTCTGCCTGCCTGTATTCTTTAAAAAAAAAAAAATTCCGAAATGGAAAGTGGGAACCATGAAAACTAGCAATTCATATAAGAAAACATATCAAGACCCAATAAATTATCTAGTGATACTCAAAATATCTTAAGCCTCAAATGTTAGATAAATTAGTGTCCCTTTCTTCCTATTATTTAATCATGGAACAATTAGGTAGAATAATAACTTCATGGACTTTTAGATTATTGAATAAATAGCAGATATCCTCATAAATTCTAGTATGAATGTATCTTGCCATATTTCATTTTTGTAAAACTATAAACAAGTAATAATTATATGGAACTGCAAGTAAAATACATATATAAAAACTTCATCATAGATCATTATTAGTGTATGTTGTGAAAATTTTAATGTGTAGGAATAATGGCATGTTTGTATGTTTGATTCATAATACTGATGATAGGAAATGTTACTGACGATCTTGATAGCCTAGCTTTTCCCCTAGTGATCACAAAGCTATCATTTTACATAATATACCAACAATCATATTTAGTATATAATATTCTCATCTATATTTTATTCATGAAAAACATGAAGAAATAATAAATAATACATATATATAGTCACACTATAAGTAGATTCTATTGGATAAGGAAAAAAACAATTTGTTTCTGATTTTTATACTTACAAATATCATGCATAATTAAAAGATAATTGAAAAGCTTTACACATTTGAATTAAAATTTTACTTACTGTAGATAAAAGTAGAGATGTCCAAAACAGAGAGTAGATAAAATATTGAAAATACTTGCAAACATGTATGTGAATGTTTGAAGCTAATAGAACTAAAGAAACATCAATGACATGCATACTGTGTTTCTGTAGTAACACTGAACAGTGAAGTAACTCACCAAAAAACCTATAATCTATGCAAACAGTTGCACATGGAATGATCTTATCTACTGCTATCTCTCTTTAATCCCTCTGGACAACCTAAGAATTTTAACCTCCAACTCCATGCTCAAATTTCTCCAATGCATTACTGATATATAATGGATTTACTTATAAGTCAAAATGAATAGATTGGTCTCAACAGTTCTCGCTCATATAAACCCTCCTCTTTCTCGCCAATTGTACTCCCAGAGCTCCACCCAGTGCCTGGCCATGGATCTCTGCATCCAGTTTCCTCAGTCATTGGATGGGGTTTCTAGCACGGGGTTGGATAAAGCACAGGGACAAATAGCCAAACGAATGGAAACACGTGAACTATGAACCAATGGCTGAGGGGCCCCCAACTGGATCAGGCCCTCTGAATAGATGAGAGAGTTGATTGGCTTGATCTGTTTGGGAGGCATCCAGGCAGTGGGACTGGGTCCTGTGCTGAGTGCATGAGTTGGCTGTTTGAAACCTGGGGCTTATACAGGGACGCTTGGCTCAGCCTGGGAGGAGGGGACTAGACCTGCCTGGACTGAGTCTACCAGGTTGATCTCAATCCTGGGGGAGTCTTTGCCCTGGAGGAGATGGGAACGGGGGGCGGGGGGGCTGGGGGGAAGAGGAGGGGGGTGTGAGAGGGAAGAACAAGGGAATCCGTGGTTGATATGTAGAATTAAATTATATTGTAAAATAAAATAATACAAAAAGAAAGATGAAAAAAATGAATAGATTGGAAATGAAATATGTTTTTAGTTCCACTTATCTATCTCTTGACTGAATGATCTACCCCCATAATTGCAATAAATACAAATGTTCTAAGTTTATAGTTGGTTGATATTTTGATAAGTATACTTGACATAATTTTATGATTTGTACTTTATGTAATAATTTCCTACTATTAGCAGATACTGAATAGATCCAGCTTCCTTATTGATTTACAATTAATGTAACTTGTATAGGTATGTATATATGTGTGTACGTGTTTCTATGTGTGTGTGTGTGTTTGTGGGTAAACACAATTAAAAGACACATTTCACTTAAAAATTTCTTATCACTATTGTGAAGAAACTTTAAAATCATAAAATCCAAGTATTTTTTTTTCATTTTCATCTCTGTAAGCAGAAATTTTTAGAGCTTTTGGCAATTCTCTGATCTATGCTATAATAAAATTCATCTAGTTCATAAATTATCTTCCTTACAAAAACTCAAGAATTAAACATAGTTAGTTACCCTTATATCTCTGTATTGGTCTATCTGTCATCAACAAATTATCTGCATCTATTGATTTATCATCTATAAATCTATCATCTATCTTTCTGTTTAGCTAATTATCTGTCTAATTATTTATCCATATGATTATTTACCTATCTAATTATTCATCAGTGCTTCTTTTTGTTAAATATTTTAAAGGAGATATTTTTCCTATTTTTTTTTACTAAAATAGAGTAGTAAATGCATTTTTTCATAATGATTATATATCCTCTCGCCATTCTAAACTAAATACATAGTTATATGAAGTTATATTTTGTGTGTTTGCTTTGGATTTTGCAAGTTTAATTATTTCATTGGAAAATAAAGCATTATTTTTTTAATCATGATAGAAACTTATGTGATCCTTATGGCTTTTAAAAAAAAAATCAAAATAGATTTTCCTCTCACAGAATACATCCTGACCACAGTTTCCCTACCCTCTACTCACAGCACCCCCTCCACACACATCTCCTTTCTCCCTCAGATCCACTCCCTCTCCGTTTTCCTTTAGAAAAGACTAGCAGCCTGGTCACTGACTGTTTCTGCCTGGTGTGATGTGTCCTGTTTTGGACTGGTATAGCTTTCACCTGAATGATAGGAGTCTGCTTGGGTTGATGGCAGGGCCTAGCAACATGGCCAGCAATGTGCTGGGAAGGCATGGGTAGAGGGGAGGGTCCTGGGGTAACAGAATCCAGAGGAACTGAATCCAGGGAAGGAGGTTCTACCTCATATTTTTCTCATAATTTTGATCTAAAACAATTCACTTGATGTCCATTTATTATAAGAATGACCAGTTGTCAAAAGGAAATAATGATTTTACTAATGGAAAGGTAACAATAATAGGATTAAAGATAATTTTATTTTTTTCACTTGAAGATGCAAGAGTTATTTTCATAGACCCCTTCTCCATTTGAGCTATTTATTTGTTTCAATAAAATCGACTCTGATGGAGAACAAAATTTTGTGGATTTGACCTGTGTTTTCTCTAGTTTCTCTGAATTGAAATATCCTTCAATAGGAAAAATAGGGAGTCTCCTAACATTCAAGAGGCTAAGGAAATGGTAGGAAGTCCACAAAAGCTACAGGACTCAGGAAACAGAAAACCCTCAGGCTCAGGTGACCCTTTCCTGAAGGCCAAACAAAGATTAAAGATTCCTGGGAAAAGGATATCTGTAGCAGCTTCAAGTTTGACAGAGATCTGCAAACTTCAGATGTGGGGAATCATCATCCATTTTAGTACAGGTTTAAAGACACTATGTCTGGAGACATGAACAAATGTCTGCTCACTTCATGTGGGAAACAAGTGCTAGAACAAAGTGTGGTTACCAACAACGCCCTGCATGGTGAACCGATGAGTTTTATCGGTATCACTTTCAGAAAGCAACGTGAGTGGTTACTTACAGAAGGAAAGATGGTCCATCTATAGATACATCACTCAACCCCCACCGCAGTATGAGTGACAGCTCACAAACCCTGGAAGAGTGGAGTCTCCAGAACATCCTGCAGTTAATACAGTAGGTAGCTGACTGTCTTTCAAAATAATTCCCCTGCAGGCAGACAGTTGAACTGGTCTCTTGGATTTGATTAAACCAAATAAAATTCGTATTGACTACAAAATCACAGTTTAATTTTTACGGAAAATTTTACATACCGCTTGTTAATAGAAATCAGCTCATTTTTTAAGTTTCACAAATTCAAGTATTGCACAATGAAGTGTTATGAGTAAAGCCTTTGAGAGAAGATTATTAGTGAAGTTACATTCTTTTGTTTGTTTTATTTTGTTTTGAGAAAGAGTTTCTCTGGCTAGACTTGCCTGTCTTGAAATGAGGTTCTGTAGACAAGGTTGGCATGAAACTCACGAAAACAGCCTGCCTCTGACACCTGAGCACTGGGATTAAAGACATGCACCAATACGTCCTGGATGAAGTTATGTATCTTAACTCATAGCAATATGACAGTAATGGAAATCATGCAATAACACATATATTGACTTTATTGTACTGTGAAAATCTCTAATAGGAAATAATGATACAAGTTTAATTTCTGGCTATGAAATATCTTATACTTAACTGTTTTTAATACTATAGTTCTGTTTGTAAAATGTAGTTACTTGTGCTTTCATACTATTTGCTGTTAGTAATTTAGAAACAATATTGTTATTTTCATATGCCAGTGATAATACAATTGGAATATAAGCTCTTTAGAGTTGTAAAATGTGTCAGTCTGTTCAAGCTTTGGTAACAAAAATGCCACATAAAGGGTAATTTATCTACATTAGTTGAGTGGGAGTCCTAAGACAAGTTACAAGTACACTCAGGCCTGCTGAGAACTTACTTTCTACTTCAAAGACAAAAACTATCTGGTCATGTTTTCACAGGGGAAAAATGAACAAGATCCTTTAGTCCTGTATCATAAGGTCAAAAAAGTCACTGATGACTTCTCTATCATGAAATACCTACAGTTTACCAATTAATACTCTGCTATTTTGAATTAATTATAATTGATACTATTGAAGGTTGTGGGTGTGGGATATATATGCAGATTATACTTGTAAACATGCTTGATTTCTGCATTTAAAGTTTATTTTATTTTATTATTTATTTATTTATTTATTTATTTATTTATTTATTTATTTATTTTTGGTTTTTCGAGACAGGGTTTCTCTGTGTAGCTTTGCGCCTTTCCTGGGACTCACTTGGTAGCCCAGGCTGGCCTCGAACTCACAGAGATCCGCCTGGCTCTGCCTCCCGAGTGCTGGGATTAAAGGTGTGCACCACCACCGCCGGGCTTAATGTTTATTTTAAATAGTAAGGAATTGTTTAAGATGCATGAATTTCAATATAAGAAAAAATGATAGATGTATCAGTTGAGAGGTAGGGATGGTATTCAATACTCAATTTAGTAATAATGGTCTTTTTGTGCTCATTGTTGTATGGTCATCCCAGAATATGGGTCTGGTACAAAATATGATGGCTAGATAATAAAATAAATGGGTGTCATATTAAAAGCAGTGATTATGTTATTCTGCCTTTGTAGTGGGACTCACATTTCATAAACTTAGACATTGTACAGTAAATATTGGAACAATGAAAATATATCATAATTTAGATTTCTTTGTAAAATAAAAGAATTTCAGGCAAATGAGATGTTTCATTGTATTAAAGCATTTCTTACCAACCAAGCTGCATGATGTGAATTCAATGATGGAACCCACATGGAGGAGGAATGAACAAAGAAATCTCCTGAAAGCTGTCCTTTGATAAAATGTGTGCCAAGGCATGCATTCATATCACTCCTAAAAATAAATAATAATGCAATACATTACTAAAAATAATAAAATGACTTCAACAACCTAGGACTGCAGAATTTTCTGTATCAAAAGAAATCATGAAAATAAATGAGTACAATCAAACCTATACCATTGCTCAGACCATTTTATTGTTTTGATAAATGTCTTGTTAGAAAAATTGGGTTTTATGCCCACCATCATTATCCATAATCATATATATACACACCAATAACCATTTAGAAGTCAAATATTTTTAAAGTTCTATATAACAATTTTGACTTAAAGATTTAACAAGAGAAGGACATCAACATTGAGACTCAAAACTGTACAATGGGTAGAGAGTTAGAGCCTTTATAAAGCACAGTTTTAAATGGACATTTTCATCAACCCCTCAACTAAATGTTCAGGGACGTATGTTGAAGAGGAGATGGAAAGACTATAAGAGCCAGAGTTTACGGATGACTCCAAGTAAACAGTGCTTTTCAGATGCCACAGGATTGATGCACGTATAGATGCACAGATACTGTTGCAGCATGCACAATACATGTACAGATTCAAGCAAGATGGGTCCCAGTGCTCTGAGGGGAATGTGGATATTGTGGGTTGCTTATTTATTTATTTATGAGAGAGACGGAGGAAGCAAGAACATAAAGTCATATGGGAAGAGATGGAAAAATTGGAAAGATCTTGAAGGTTATCTTGGAGGAGTTGGGGGAGGAAAAGGTACATAATCAAAATATATCATATGGAAAAGATGTTTATTACAGAAAGCTTTGGCAGCATGAATTAAAACAAGTTCTCTGTATGTATTGTGCATCACCATTTTCAATTTATATGAAAACTAAAAATTACTAAATTCTCTTAGATATTAGAAGAATGCTTTTTCCAGTTATGCAATCCATATCATTATTTTACTTCTTTTTTCAAAGTCTCTGTTGGTAACATAGGCTAGTCTGGAAGCATATTAGCCCTGAACTCATAGCAATTCTCCTGTTTCAGTCTCCCACAGACTGAGATTGGTGTGTGCCATTGTGTTTGGCCCTTCTTTCCCTAAAGAGGCAGAGTTATGTAACATTCCAAATTATGTGAATAAATATTCACTAATTAAGCAAAGTTATGTAATGTAAACTGATGAAAATATATATCACATATAAAGTGATTGAAACAACATTATGATCTTTACAAGATAGTATGTATTCTGAGATTTCCAATTAACGCCTCATGTCTTTGTGAGTTTTCTTTTTCTGTGTTCCCTAAAATTGATCTCCTTTTTCAGATTTTAGAATAGTACATTCCTATTGTAAGTCCTAAACATATTTAAACACATACACATATATTTTAAAGGATACTTCTTCAGTTTAGCCTCAATACTGTATATTGGGTAGATACATATTAAAATTATTTATATTTATTTTTCAGAATAAATTACAAAAAAATCCCTTTAAAAATGGAAGCTTCATAACTTCTATAAAACTGTGATGTTATATAAATTTTCCATGAGTACAACATCACAGTTCCCCTTGGACAGTTTGTATTACCATCACCTAATTTATAATGCAACAGTTATAAAGTTTACCTCCTCACCCTCCCATCTTGGAGAGGAATGAGTGGAAATTTCATGACCTCAATTCTTAGAGAGCTTGTATGTCTGAAGGAACCAATCTTAAGGCTTCAGTAGGGGAAATGTTTATCACCACGTAAACCACCTCTTCATCCAGCCTGTTAGAGAGATTTGCGGCAACTTTTATTGAATTCTTGAGAGTTTTATTCCTCAAGCTATTACTCTGAAATGTATAAGCAAGGAAAGGCCAGATCCCATAAGACTTAATGTGCCTCTGCATGTAAATGTTTACTAAAGCTAAGAATGATGTGCTATGCCAGCACGATGCTGTCTGATAGCTTATGTTTCCTTTCTCCTCAATGTCCTCTAGTAGTTCAAAAAGATTTGAGTAACATTCCTTGATCTTGCACAAGTAAACTAAGAACTAATACTTTTGAAGATTTTTGATGTAGTCATATAATACAATATCATTAATATAATGGGCAAAGGAGAGTAAATAAGCCCATGCATTCAAATTTATTTTAGACTACCCAACCCAATGGGTGTTCCTGCTAATACACTTCCAGCAGCCTTAACGTCATCAAATTAATTTGCATGCAATTTATTGTTTGTTCTCCCTTCTGATTTGACTAGATATGCCTGAACATTTTCAGCCTAACCCAGAAACAAAGAAATCAAATGTGATTTTACTATTATTTTCTGCAACAATCTTCAAATCTACTACAAAGCATTGTGGACCATCTAGAGCTAAGAAAACAATCTTACTTCAGATCAGTAACTACTTTCAACACACTAGAGATCACTGTCTTCCTTACACCAATGTAGCTAGAGTTTTCCTGCTTGGCCCACAGTCAGGACAAATCTCTGTCAACAGCCAGTCCCACAGCCGCTCAGACCCAACCAAGTAAACACAGAGACTTACATTGCTTACAAACTGTATGGCCATGGCAGACTTCTTGCTAACTGTTCTTATATCTTAAATTAACCCATTTCTATTAAGCTATACCTTGCCACGTGGCTCGTGGCTTACCGGCATCTTCACATGCTGCTTGTCATGGTGGTGGCGGCTGGCAGTGTCTCCCCCACTCAGCCATCCACTTCCCAGAATTCTCCTCTCTCTTTGTCCTGCCTATACTTCCTGCCTGGCCACTGGCCAATCAGTGTTTTATTTATACAGAACGATATCCCCACAGCACACCAAAACCAATTTCATCCAAATGTTGCAAATGATTAAATTAGTCTAATATATATGAAAAAACTTAGTTGTGGTTAGTTGTTATGTCATAAAGAGATCAAATAATTTATTAAAAGCATGTAAACAGACTCTTATCACACCTAGTTTATCTTGACACGACCACTAAGATCTCCAGCAAACACTTCTGTAGCCAAAGAAGAAGAAAGGAAAAAGTCAGACATTAGATAATATGCAGGTTGTTAACAATTCATACCAAAGAGAGGAGAGGATTTAATTCAGGGAGTGGATTTTTAATACAAAAAAAATTATCATCTACCCTGGACAATGAGAGCAACACATATCTTGACATATTGTGACATGAAACCTCCTATAGAAAAAATGGTTAGGACCTCCTTCTTATGTCTCAATGAAGTAGCTCACACAGAGTTTACAGCCTCCAGAATTAAACAATGATTATAGGATGAGAATTATAACATGCAAATATGAGAAAAACATGTACTTGGCTTGAATGAAATGAACAAAGAGGTCTCTCAGAAAAACCTCATTTGATTATTTTGGTTATTTTTTTATTTGTTAAGGATTAGAGGTTGAAGGAATTTTTTTCAGCATTTGCCACAGGTTATCAACCATTGTAGAATTAGCAAAGTTATATATCTTATTTCTGATGCTAATACTATGAACAATTTACATGTGTGAATATGGAAGCATTGATTTGATAATGCTTTATCCATTATGTTTCTCTAATGTATTTAGGACTACAAATCTCATCAAATGTTACATGTAATTAGTCTAATGCATGGAACACCTCTAAAAGATAGAAATGCAAAAGTTACAGTTGATTAATAGCATGCTATTTTATTCCCTCATTAAAACATTTTTGTCATTAACTTAAAGAGAATTACATTAGTAAAGTGTAAAAATGTTACATTTAATTCAGCACAATTTTATTTAGCAACTTTTCCCCCATTGAATTGTAGGAAATAAGTTAGCAAGCATAAACAAACTGTACAGCAAATCTACCAAACTATAATTTGTGTGGTTGACATGAAATTGTTTGACCAATGTAAGATTTAACTTTTCCGTATATTAAGTATTTAATTGCATTTGAAATGTTAACTATTATTGCAAGAAAGGCAGTGTGTACTGACAGGAAAGGAGTTAGTTCTTGTTTCTTCATTCCTAATTTTCCCTCACTCCTCTCCTCCAAATGCCCGCCCTCCCCACCTCCCCTCTACTCCCAATCCAAACCTCTGTTCCCTTCAGAAAATTGCAGACCTCCAAGAGATATCGACCAAACATGGCATATTAAATTGTAGTAAGACTAAGCACTTCTCTTCAGATTAAGACTGGATTAGGCAACCCACTAGAAGGGAAAGAAACACCAAAGCAAGCAAAAGAGTCACAGAAAACCCTGCTCCCACTGTTAGTGTTTCCACAGGAAGACCAAGCTACCCAACCATAACATCTATGCACACACACACACACACACACACACACACACACACACACACACACAGAGAGAGAGAGAGAGAGAGAGAGAGAGAGAGAGAGAGAGAGAGAGAGAGAGAGAGAGAAAGACAGAGACAGAGAGACAGAGACAGAGAGAGGAGAGAGATACACAGAGAGAGACAGAGAGAGAGAAATGAAAAATAGAAATTCTGTTTAGTTGGTGAACTTATTCTGAGTATGGAACCTGCCCTGGATTTTGGTTGATATTCCTAGTGATATCACATTGACAAAAGTGATTTTTCCCTTTCCCAACCTATTTCAATTGAAAATAACTCCATAGCTAGTGCTGGGGCTTTGTGTCCACATCCCATTCTCTATAACAGAATTTTTGTCTGTTTTGAACTTGCTCAAGTCTTGTGACTGGTTGTCACAATCTCGATGAGTTCACATGTATACTATTCAAAAATAAATGATGAATAAATAAATAACAAATATCTTTAATCAAATATTTTCTTGTGTTTTCAAATAGAGTAACTATTTTTTACTGTTGCCTGAATTCTAGGGATGAAATTGAGCTCTCATCAGGACCCCAAGCATTTTTATTAAGATACTTGCTTCTAGGTAATGGGGTTCTTTTGAAATGAATGGATTGTACTTCCCTGCGCCTATTGGTCATATTGTTTTAAAATATCATACACTACCATGTGTATTAGCACAGTAATAGATAACATGCTGTCTAAGTTCAGAATGATAATTTTTGTTAGTGTACTAGGCAGACCAAACTCAATTGGGAACAATGTGACTGTCTATTTAAATCCAGGTAAGGGCTTTATAGTTTTCAATTATTTATTTTATTTATTTAGGCAGTTATGTGTGTGTTTATGTATGTGTATGTTGTTATGTGTGTTGCGTTTTTGTTGTGTATATGTGTATTAGGTAGGACATATAATAACTTGTAAGTTTCATCACTTTCTTTTTATTTTGTTGTCCCCATGACTGAACTCAGGACTTGAGGATTTTAACAAGAACTTTTACCTGCTGAGTCATTTTGCCAGTTCAGGAACTGATTTTCCCATAAAAGAATCAAATAAAATCATCTTGTGAAATTTAAATTTGTGCCTAGTAATAAAGCTCTGTGAAATGGAAAATAACTTTGATTTATAGTTTTATTGATTTCCATGTCACACATATCACCACCATGCTAGCAACATGATGTCACCAAAAGCAAACTTGAGAAGACATGAGTAGGATCGATTCTGAGATCTCTAAGGATCTGATTTCACACACTGTGGCTCTTGGCAGTTTGTAAATTTACCTGAGGCAGTAGCTATACCAACTCTGGTGCAGTGACAGTTTTTTCCATTTTATTAGAGTTCAGAGCTCTCTTCCCCAATTCCCAGAATCCATTTCAAAGATTTCTTCATTGAAGAAGTGTAGAATATACAACAAAATTACCTGTGACCTAGGGGTCATAGAGGATGCTGCAGTCATACTTACAAGTTGTAAATGGATGTGACTGGGAATCATTTATTTACAGCTAAAATCTGAAAACTATGATATTGAAACCATTATTAGATGAAAACTCTTGTATGTTCATCAAGGCATTATGGAATATGTATTAATAATTTAAAATTATTGTTCATATAGTTCACATAAATATAGTAATAGTTGTACATAGATGTATATAAAAGTAGGACTAGCTATTTGTGAGAGTATGAAGTGTATATTTTATTGTGTTCTAGCTCATTGTGATTTCTACTCTACACAAAATATGATGTGTTTTTTTATTTTATTTCCTGATATGTGGAACCTGAATTCTAGAAAGAATCTTCAAAGTTGTTATTAATAAAAACAAAACCAAGGCCAGTTATTGGGGTGAGTGCTGGAAGATCAGAGAAGCAGAACAAGCCACAGCTACCTTACCTTGCCTGTTCCTCAGCTGATCCTGGTTCCTCAGACTGGAAGCCTCTGAGTCTTCATCCAAAATGAATCTCAGCTGAACTGCTGCTCAAAAGCCTAAAAGCTTAGCCAGCTCTAGTTCCTCATCCTCTCGCCTTAAATACCTTTCTGCTTTCTGCCATCACTTCCTGGCATGTGTCACTATGCCTGGCTGTTTCCAATGTGGCCTTGAACTCACAGAGATCCAGATGGATTTCTGCCTCTGGAATGCTAGGATTAAATGTGTGAGTGCCACCATTTTCTGACCTCTATGTCTGCCTATGGGCTATTCTGTCCTCTGACCCCAGATAAATTTATTAGGGTGCACAATATTTTGGGGAACACAATATCACCACATTGAATGCCATATAAAAAGTAGGAAAAATTTACACTGATACTGATAATTTCTGTATTCTTATTTAAAGATGGGAAAATGATATAGATGAATTAGTATAATGTTATAATTTAGATAGATAAAGCACAGGAAAGTACATATGTTGATAATTCACAATCACAAGAAAATGATGCATTAAACATTTCAGATTGTGCCCTTTGAAAGTTCCACAATTGTTGTTAAGTATCTAGAAATATTAAGGCTGATTCATTTTATAGCATCTATGAGCGAAGCACTATTTCTTGTGATGAATTTACCATTTCTCATTATTACACAGTTTGTTTCATGGTTTGTCCAAAATTGTAGAGCACCCTCTTTTAGTCCAAGTCACATTGTCGTTAATCACATTTGAGAAAGTTAAAAATCATTAGGATATCAAAAGACATTTGTCAATAAAATATGTCATCATAAGTTTATATTCCATAGTAAGTGCAGCACATACACACACAAAGACACTGAAAGAGAGAGAGAGAGAGAGAGAGAGAGAGAGTTTCATATATCTTATATGAAATTATGATACTTGGTTTGCCAATATTCCCCACAGAAGCCATGGATTTTTAAAAAATCTAGTGTCAGGTATGAGAATCCTTCAATCCTCCAATCAATTTGTTGAGCAAGGCAGTCCATAATCTATTGTGTTTGTCCATTGTAGATTCTCAGAATTTGAAAGTCTGTCTCTATTTCTGAAAATCATGCACTTTGAACACAGGGCACAGAAGAGCTAAGCTGGATCTTACTTGAAAGTATCCTTATAGTAGTCTACCTTTCATAGTTCTATAAAGTACTATGTAAACTGCCAAATGAGGAAGGGAAGCATTCAATATTCCTTTATAGCCATGGTGTCAATGAACTATAACAATAAATAGCATGGTATTGAAGATTCAATAGTAGTACTCATATCTTGATGGTTGTCTAATGGACTTAAGGCACTCACAGTAGGAAGTTACGTATGGTACTACAATCTTAGGCAACTACCTATGCAGTGTGGTCCTGAATCTTAGAAGAGAACACCATAATTCCTAATTACATTCTAAAACTTATCCTAAACACATCAGTAAATATATATCTCACCCTTATTAAAAAAATAATTTATATCAAATAGAGACCATTATACAACTACGACAGGTCATAATTCAAGGATCAATGGATTAGGTGAAGCACAACTCCATCATATGTAGAAAACAACTACTGCATCCCAGGCTCAAGGACCATCATAAAAGAAAAAGGTACACAAAGGTAATAAGAGAAAATATGGTGTGAGAAATTGTGTTTCCTAGAAATGAAATGGAAGCTTCACTCATGACACCTCAACAACATGATTGCCTGAACAATACCTGGACAATGATAGTATCAACAGATATGGTAATGCAGAAGAGGGAACTCTTGGCAGGATCTCCCACAGATAAAGAGCTGCAGGAAACTAATGACCACTGAAAGAGTAATTAGCCTCTCCCAGGGATGATTTCCTTAACTGATTATCCAATACAACATGGTCAGCCCTTAAATCATCTACACATAAGCAATCACTGAACTCAAAAATATATATTTACATATTTATACATTTATATGTAACAATGATAAAAAGGTTATCAATTTTAGAAGGACTGAGAGAGGGACATGAGAGGGTTTGGAGGGAAGGAATATGTGGGGGTTTGTAGGATGGGTACATAGAAAGGCTTGGAGGAAGACAGCAAAGTGGAAAGTGATATAATCATGTTTTAATTTCAGAATTTGAAGAAAAATAAGAATAAGTGACCTTCCATTCTACATGATCCCTGTTGAGAAATTTTCAGTGTTGTCTGCCTGTGTTAGATTTGAGCTATGAATTGTCTTTTTATTATAGAGAGAACTGACAAGTGGGGGTGCCTGCAGCCAATACTAGAATGTTTTTGAGACAAAAAAGATAATGGTATGGCCTTAGCTGTTAATTATGTCCTCCTGGACTATGCTCAAAGGGCAGAGATTGCAGCTGATGACAATCTCCTCCAGATTTCAAAGACTTTAATCCCTTTACATAAAACCTTGCCAAAGTAAATCGTACTGGATCTGAGAGTACACAGGCATCTCCTAAGTACTGCAGAAGCAATCATATAATAGGGAGAGTCTGAACTTTATCAAAGCAGGGACTCAATATTTACATGTAATATTAATTATGGAAATGAATTATTTCAAGATCAAAAGCATCATTTTCAAAATACATTGAAGCTGAGAGTGATAGCACATACTTCCCAAACCTGGAAAGATAAGATGTGAAGAAAAACATTGGGTTTGAGCATAGCTTAGGAACGATTGCCAGGATTTATCTCAAACAAAAAAAAATGAAAATATTATTCATTACATTCTAATATTTAATTTCATTCTTAATTATAATCTAATAAATGCCAGAGTATCATTTGTGGCAATTTTCAAACAGGAGTCATTTTAAAACAGACATAGCCTGTGCTCACTCATTATTCATTTTCTTGGAGAAATATAAATGTTTCAGGTGCAGACACTGAAATTATTTATGTATAATGAAGTTTCTAGAACACTGCAATATATATTTTAGACAAGAAAAATATATTATTTTTAGGCTCAAGTCAAAAGACAGTGAGAATATATTATGTATTTTGTTTGACAGTTCTCAATGATGAAAAACCCTCTCAAGTTTCTCATGTTTTGCTTTGTAATTAAAGCCCACAGAAACATAATATTAATTCCAAAGCCATGAACAGAATGTGTATGTGTATATGTGTTTGAATATATGTGTGCTTGTGTTATATGTGGTTGCTTGAAATATTATTTTGATATAAAATCACAATAAGTGACTGCCTAAGGCAGGGTACAATCATTACAATTCAATTTCCAGTAGTAAATAGTCTGTTGTTTAAAAATATATGATGTTATTTCTAAAACTATAGGCTGTTCAGGAAATGAGAAGCAAATGAAACAAACAAACCATTATAACTATGGGCTTTTATAACTCTGAAAATAAATCACTCTTTTATTCGTATTATGTGCTTCAATTTCTTTTCATTTTCACATTGCCTTCATTCATCTACATTCATATACTTAAGAAAAAAATTGAATGGAAATGCTCAGTGCATATGTATTACAATTACTCCTAATCATCTACCCCTCTTTATACTTTTCTCTTAGAATTCTTATGCTCAAACATCTACTTGAAATGTTCTAAGTATCATTGTTAGTTAATATTATCTTACTCATATTTGTGACTCAATATTCTTTTTGCACATTGTCCAGTGAGTCATTCCAAGTTATTAACAGGATTGATCAACTTCCATGAACAAGGAAATTGATCCATTATCTGGTTCACGTAGGTAGGCATGTTTATTGTTTTAAGTGATCACATTATAGACTTTTATTTCTTTTTCATATTTTATCAAATTGTTATATTTACCGCCCTCATTTGCATTTGTAAACATCCCCTTGATCTGCTGTCCCTAACAAGTGCTAATTTAATCTTAAATTTTTTCTTTCATTTTTACAGAAACAATTTATGTCAAATTATTATATTTACCTCCCTCATTTGCATTTGTAAACATCCCCTTGATCTGCTGTCCCTAAGAAGTGCTAATTTAATCTTAAAATTTTTTATTTCATTTTTACAGAAAAAATTATGCTAATCAAGAGATATTCCATATAATAATTTTTACTTTTTGTTTTGCAGATTAAAGAAACATTTATGAAGTTATTTCATTTAGAAACTGGGTTTGGAATTTAAAATGGAAGAAAGCCTATACAAAGAATATTGAAATATTCTTTTTTATAACAAAATAAGATATAATAAGATAATAAAAGCTAACTCATTGAAGTTGGACAAGTCAAACAAACATATTAAAAAGAGCCCAATAGAACTGACAAGAATCAGCCACTTGTTCACACACTTAGGAATATCACAAAAAACAAAAACAAAAATAATTAACAGGAAACTATAATATATACACAAAGGATCTAGTGCAGAGCCACACAGGCTGTGTGAATGCTTCCTCAGTGTCTGTGAGTTCATATCAGCTTTGTTTATTTTGATTTAGAGGGACTTGTTTTCTTGGTGTCCTCTATCCCCTCTGCCTTTTACACTCTTTTTGCCTCCACTTCTGTGGTTCCCTGGTCCCTGAGGGGAAGGATTTGATGGAAGCATCCTATTTAGGACTGAGTCAGTTTTCCTGACTCCTGTATGTTCTTGAATGCACAAGCCAGAACCTGTTTTGGGGGGGTTTTATTTGTTTGTTGTAGGTAGGTCTTTATAGAACAGCTTCAATATTAGCTTAGAACTTAATCTACAATGAAAAGAATTCTGCTGTCTGGCAAGATGCCTTAACAGCTGCAAGTGTATAATATCATGTTTGACTAGATGATTTTAATGTCCAGAACTCATATTCTGTAGAGAGAACTGATAGCCAGAAATTGTCCACTGAATTTCTTATGTGCTTCATGCCTTGCATGAAGTCGCACATTCACACATACACATCTAATTTAATAAATAAATACATTTTATCTTTTAAATATACACTAATTTATTATTTTTCTCCATTCTATAATCTTCTCTCAGAATATAGCGCTCCCACAGCCTCTCCTTCCTCCACTCTTCCCATGTTTCTACCTCCCGTCTCTACCAGATCCACTGCTCCTCCATTTCACTTAAGAAAAGAGCAGACCTCCCAAGGATATCAACCAAGCACTGCCAAGAAGCAATGAGAGTAGGCACAAAGTTTCATATCAAGGCTGGATAACACAACCCAGTAGAAGGAAAAGGATACCAAGAGCAGGCAAGAGAGCCAGAATCACCTCCACTCCCAGTCTTAGGAGTCTCACAAAAAACCCAAACTAAGCTACCACAACATATACTTAAAGGACCTAGTGCACACAAATGAAGGCTCTGTGATTGTCTCTTCAGTCTCTGTGCCCCTATGAGCCTTGCTTAGTTGCTTCTGTAGGACTTGTTCTCCTAGAAAGATAATTTTATACCTTCCCAAATATACAGATATGTTATGATTGCTGAACTCAAAGAATTTCAAACTTAGTAAAGGATAATTTAATCATAATAATTGAGCAATACAAATAATTACATCAGTTATCACATTTGAGTAATTAAACAAAGAGGTCAATGACTGCTTATATATACATATAAGCTAGTAATACACAAAATATGCTGATATATGGCAAAGTACTTTGATTATAACATTAGAAACTGATCTAGTCATAAATGAATGTAGCTATTGACTCTTTCTTTCTACAAAAATGAATATCTAGCCCCTGATTCCAATTTTGTTTAATACTTGGTAACTGATCAGCATCCTTGTATAGGGTCTTCAAAAGAACTTCAGATAGAATTTGAAGTAGACAAAAGCAAAAGTAATTGATATAGATGAAAAATTCATTTATTAATCTTATCCTTAAAAGAAGCTGTTTGCCTAGTCATGGATCTCTGCATCCAGATCCCTCAGTAGTTGGATGAGGTTTCTAGCACAACAATTAGGGTGTTTGGCCATCCCATCACCAGAGTAGGTCAGTTCGGGCTGTCTCTCGACCATTGCCGGCAGTCTGTTGTGTGGGTATCTTTGTGGATTTCTGTGGGCCTCTCTAGCACTTTGCTTCTTCCTGTTCTCATGTGGTCTTCATTTACCATGGTCTCCTATTCCTTGTTCTCCCTCTCTGTTGTTGATCCAGCTGGGATCTAGGCCCTGGGTGGATCTCTGGGAGTCCAATCAACGAGAATGAGGAGGGTTTATATGAGCGAGAATTGTTGAGACCAAGGTTGGATAAAGCACAGGGACAAATAGCCAAATGAATGGAAACACATGAACTATGAACCAATGGCTGAGGGGTCCACACTGGATCAGGCCCTCCGAATGGGTGAGACAGTTGATTGGCTTGATCTGTTTGGGAGGCATCCAGGCAGTGGGACCAGATCTTGTGCTCATTGCATGAGTTGGCTGTTTGAAACCTGGGGCCTATGCAGGATTGTTTGGCTTGGCCTGGGAGGAGGGTACTAGACCTACCTGGACTGAGTCTACCAGGTTGACCCCAGTCTGTGGGGAAGGCTTTGCCCTGGAGGAGATGGGAATGGGGGGGGGCGTTGGGGGGAAGGTGAGGGGGACGGGAGGGGGAAGAACAAGGGAATCCGTGACTGATATGTAGAACTGAATTGTATTGCAAAATAAATTAAAATAAATTAAAAAAAAAAAAAGAAGCTGTTTGCTCTTTTGTCATAGAAATATTTGCATTGTATTTTAAAATTTTAGATACAATCACAGAGATATTATTTCATCTCCATCTATTGTGGTCAAAGAATTGACCTCTCATACATTATTCTTGAAACTCTCAAAAAGAGGAAAACTTTAAAGTCTGGCATAGGTCAATTCTTAAATGCCAGGAATGACATCTCTTCTTCTTAGCTCCATAGTTAAATGAATAAAGACTTGGACTTTATTACTATAAAATGATATTGAATCATGTTATATGTGAAAAATTATGTTTGGAAGCAAGTGAATATTTACTTTGGAAACTGGGGTAGATCATAATTGTATATATTGTAAAATAATAGTTCATTTTACATTAAATTATAGTGTTATTATCCATCATTTTAAATTGTATTGTTACTGCTTTCATGTTATTACATTTAGTTTAGTACTGTGCACCACACAAATTTACTTCTATTCAGAAGACCTTATGGGATAGATAATATTCAGAAAGCTTTTCCCCTTTAACATTATAAATAAAGTCATTCAAGATTGGAAACCAGTGATTGATTCAGAAGCTAAATTGTAACACATTTTCTTTTGTGGTATATTATAATATAGATTTAGCCATAGAAAATAAATTACCTCCTAAAGGCATATTGCTGTTTAGTTGCTCAAAATTAAATCTGGTATTGCATTTATGTTTCATGGGTTATTATTCTAACATTTGAAATGAGAGAACTGAGGCAGAAGGCTGTGATATGTTTTGCCTGAAGGTCCAATGAAATTCAGCAAACTATTCCTGCATGCTTTATATACTAAAACCAGTTTGGTAGTTTTGCTTATTAAAACGAAAACAATTAAAATCACCAACTTTTCAAAAGATAAGTTGTCAAATTGAAAAGTAAACAAACAATCTTTCAGTGTGTGTATGGATCTATTTTTATATAGCAGTAAAATAACAATATAATGAGAAAATTTTCTAAAATTAAATTATTTAAAAAAAATTGTCCACTTTGATAACATGTGATTTTACAACGTGGTGTTGATGTTCATTCATTTAGAGCTTTATAATTAAATTTTAAATCAGTTATACTTTATTAGCTTGTCACATAATTGGTACATGAGTCTTTTACATTTTAGACTTTCAAGCATATATGCATATAGATTTTACCAGTGGTTTTCTATACCATCCTGTGTTTAAAAAATATTGAAAATAGAAATAACCCTACATAATCTTAAAATTGAAGAGTATTGCTAATTTAAAATCTTTGTAAAATGTTCTAATTTGTACTACATAATTTATTAGTGTGTATCTTAATCTACACAAAATCTCAATCATAAAATATTTATTAGATATTAAAATATCAAATAAATGTTTAATATTAATATATTTAAATAATAAATATTGTTTGATAATAAATTGAATACTAACTATTAAAATATTTACTGACTTATTTCTTATGTTTGATTGTGTATCATTCATGTAATTATAGCTCAGTATATTTTGGAAAGTTGTGTCTTGTAAAAAGTCTGAAAACAGGTAAATTAGGGTTTATTTATATCTTATTTGACAGAATACAGTATTTACTACAAATATTACATGACCAATGATAATTTTTCTAATAAAAATCTGCCAAAAATCATTTACCCTGCTCCAGAAAAATTAATGTGAATATAACCAATCAGATTTTTGAATCAATATTCAAGGAAATTTTAATACAACTGTTTTCCACACATGCACCCAAATGTATATTCAAGCCCTGGTGTTACATACTTAAATGCATAGGACCAATCACCTCTTCTATATATTACTATAATTTCATAGGTCATTATCCAATATATTATGGCCTTGGCTTGAATATGGACCTCACTTATGAAACAACGCAGGAATTTGTTATCCACTTAAAAATAAAGAAATAACATACAAATGGATTCATGGGCTATGCACCATCATTTGGTCTAGATTGACTTTTAAGACCTCTTGATGATGTGTTTAACTTCTATGACTGGAGGTGTGCTCATCTATATTGTTTCTACTTCCTAGCTAGTAGTGGGAAAGGTTCTGTGAACCTACCAGTATAAAGAATTTATTGTTAATATAAGGTTTCATTTCACTCATAATAACATTACAAATTACAGTTTACCAATATGACTCTCAATAGATCTTCATTGTTATAAGAAACAGTCAAACTAACACACGTAAATGTAGGCAATCTTTTCTTTTCCTCTTTCCCAATCTTTAGTGTCACCACCAAAACAACTATACTGAGAGGCTTACTGTGATCTGTTACTGAAAATATAAGCCATATTTGCCTAATAGTTAGAGAAATTTCAAATCACTATATGGGTCTGTCCTCTGAAGACCTCTTATTGAAATTGTTTTTTTTTATTTTTTTAATTTTGATTAGATTTACTATTATGTTTATTTAAGTGTATATATGTATATATGGATGCCCCCAGGAAGCCAGAATAAGCTCTGAGTCTGATAGAACTGAAGTTACAGTAGGTTGTGAGACCATCATTGTAGGTAATGGCAATTGACTTCTGTTCCTCTGCAGAAGTAACAAGTGTTCTTCTTTCTTTGAGATTTTTTTTAAGGAATTTTTTATTCATTTTACATACCAATCACAGATTCCCTCTCTCTTTCTTTCCCCTACCCTTCCAGCATTGCCCACAACCCACATCCCGTTCCCTCCTCCTAAAAGATAAGGCCTCTCATGGGGAGTCATTCAATTGAGGCAGGTCCAAGCCCCTCCTCCTACATCAAGGCTGTGAAAGGTGTCCCAACATAGGTAATGAGCTCTAAAAAGCTAGCTCATGTACCAGAGATGAATCCTGATCATATTGCCACAGGGCCTTTTAAGCAGATCAAGCTACATGGACTGTCTCCCTTATGAAGAGGGCCTAGTCCAGGCTCCACAGCTATTGGTCTAAAGTTCATGAGTTCCCACTAGCTTGATATGGTTGTCTCTGTAGGTTTCCACATCATAATCTTGATGCCTCTTGCTCATAGAATCCCTTTTCCCTCTCTTTGACTGGACTCCTGGAGCTCAGCAGGGTGCTTGGCTGTGGAGCTCTGCATCAGCTTCTATTAGTTACTGGATGGAGGCTCTGTGATGACAGTTAAGGTTTTCACCGATCTGAGTACCTGGGTAAGCCAGTTCAGGTATCCTCTCTACTATCGCTAGTAGTCTAAGCTGGGGTCATCCTTATGGATTCCTGAGAATTCCCCTAGCACCAGAATTCTCTCTATCCCCATGATGTCCGCCCCTATCAAGATATCTCTTTGATTTCTCTCCCACTCTGTCACTGTTCCAGCTTGACAATCCTGTTCTTTTATGTTCTCATCGTCTAACCCCTACCCTCTATTGCCCCCCTTCCTCAGGTTTACTCCTGGAGATCTCATCTATTTCCTCTTCCCAGGGTGATTCATACATCCCTCTTAGGGTCCTCCATGATAAAAATCTTGGAGAGATCAGGAATACAAGGAATATACCTAAGCATAATAAAGGCATTTCACAGCAAGCTGACAGCTAACCTCAAATCAAATGGAGACAAACTCAAAATAATTCCACTAACATCAGGAACAAGACAAGGCTGTCCACTCTCCCCATGTCTATTCAATATAGTACTTGAAATTGTAGCTAGAACAGTAAGACTACAAAAGGAGATCAAGGGGATACAAACTGGAAAGGAAGAAATCAAACTTTCACTATGTGCAGACCATATGATAGCATACATAACTGACCCAAAAAATTCTACTAGGGAAGTCCTACAGCTAACACCTTCAGTAAAATGGCAGGATACAAGAATGACTCAAAAAAAATCAGTAGCTCCCCTCTATACAATAATAAATGGGCCAAGAAAGTAATCAGAAAAACATCATCCTTTATAATAGCGACTAACATACTAAAATACCATGGGGTAACTCTAACTAAGCAAGGGAAAGTCCTGTATGACAAGAAGTCTCTGAAGAAAGAAATTGAAGAAGAGATCAGAAAATGGAAAGATCTCTCATGCTCATAGGATTAACATAGTAAAAATGGTAATCTTACCAAAAGCAATCTACAGATTCAGTGCAATCCCCATCAAAATCCCAACACAATTTTTCATAGACCTGGAAAGAACAATACTCATATTCATATGGAAAAACAAACAAACAAACAAACAAACAAACAAACAAAGGATAACTAAAGCAATCCTGTACAAAAAAGCAACCTCTGGAGGCATCTCTGTCCCTGACCTCAAGCTCTACTATGGAACTATAGTAATAATAACAACTTGGTACTGGCATAAAAACTGACATGTGGACCAATGGGACCTGACTGAAGTTCTTGACATTGAATCACACACCTATGAACACTTCATGTTTGACAAAGAAGCCAAAACTGTACGATGGAAAAAAGAAAGCATCTTCAACAAATGGTGCTGACATAACTGGATGTCAACAAGTAGAAGATTGCAAATAGATCCATATCTATCACCATGCACAAAACTCAAGTCCAAGGGGATAAAAGACGTCAACATAAATCCAGTTATACTGAACCTGATAGAAGAGAAATTAGGAAATAGCCTTGAATGCGTTGGTACAGGAGTCCACTTCCTAAATATAATACCATTAGCACAGACACTGAGAGCAACAATTAATAAAGGGGCCTGCTGAAACTGAGACTCTTCTGTAAGGCAAAGGACATGGTAAATAAGACAAAATGGCAGCCTACAGAATGGGAAAAGACCTTCACTAACCCCACATCTGACAAAGGCCTTAACTCCAAAATACATAAAAAACTCAAGAAACTTGACATCAAAATACCAAACAGTCCACTGGTATCTCTTCATAGCAATAAGAGCCTAAATAACACACCCTGAAAGATTATTTCAAAGATAGACCCATTGTCACTGAGTTTCCATCAACTTAAGCTGTTTTTTTTCTTATTTCTTATTTTATAAGTTTGACCTAGACCAAAAATTATTCAATTAGTCAGGAACTGGTTGTTGCCCTATCAGAAAGGAATAGAAACAGTCTTCTAAAAAGTTCTGCCTGTTATCTGTGAGGCTATCTCCACATTCCCACCCTTCAACTTCCCCAGAATGACCTTTCTATCTAAATCCTTAAGACATAAGGGGTGAAGGTCCATATTCTGTAATTACTTTGAACTTAATTAGTGATGAAGTACAAATACAAAGATGGTTTCTCTTACTACTGTCTCTAAATGAAAAGCATTTTCTAGGTAGGCATCATCTCAATTATCTATGAAATTCCTTTGCAATAGATTAAGTAAGTACAAGAAGCATTCTCTTCACAATAGTGAATAGGATGTTCTCATTGATCCAGTACAGTCATGAATATCTTTGGGCTGTTTGTTGTGGGTGGTGATGGTGGTTATTGTTGTTGTTTGTTCATTTGTTATTGCTATTGTTTATTTTTGTTGTTTTTCTAGAACTGGCCTGAATATTTGATATAATACCATTTGAAATTGAGTTTACTGAACCCTGGAAGAAATTAACTCCATAAGGTTATTGAGAAGAATGTGTAGCAGCCAAAGGTGAATAGAAGAATTAACCCCAGAGCAGTTACTAACAGAGGAAGGAGTGCCAGCAATATCCAAGTCTTCTAACCTATAGTACAAGAGGTGTTACCTGACTTTTCAATTTTATCAGCTTCCTGGTGGATATATTTGAGTTTTCTCTTGATTACTATTTTTTTTTTTTATCATAGAAGCAGCCTTCTTCCTAAAGGTAAAGTCAGGATCCTCCTTTTCCTTGTAAAGCCTTTCAAGTGTGCTGGACTGCCCTCAAAAGGGAAGCTAGTTGACCTGGAATGTGAGTAAGTACCTGTGTTGTTTCCATAACAACATTGCTGCTACTTTTTAAGACTGTTATGGGATACTCAGTGAACTTCCTTCATAAGTACCTCACCAGTTCTGAGTAATTCGCTCATGTGTATACAAGAGGCATTGGAACGGAAGCTGTCAGCTTATGAAGGTGGGGGTTTTATATAAGAAAATGGTAAAGAGACATTTTTTTCAGGCAATGAAGATATCTCGAGTCACATATCCTAAATAAAAATTTCTTGTGAAAAAGGAAGGTAGGATTAGACAAATCTTTCTCCCCAATTGGAATGTTTCCACACAAGATTTTCAAATTTATATCCATCTGGTATCCTTGTTAAATTAAACATGATCCAGAGACAGCTAAACATTAACAATTATATTATATTATATTGATGTCTTTGGTTTTGAGTACAGAAATTTTTATAAAATGATATTCTTGTTTTATACCATTACACTAAATATTAAGGAGATGGAACATTGTCCCTTTAGTATTGTTAAATCCCTACTGCCTACAATTTTGCCAAGATGGGACACTAAGAAACAAAGTACACAAACTAATATTAATTATTATCAGCTCTGTTTGTTACACACACACACACACACACACACACACACACACACACACAAGATTGAATGGCTGGCACAGCAGGAATTTATTTTCTGTAGCTATTGAGCATAGAATGGTAGTGAGTAAGCTGGTTCCTGGTGAGGGTTCAATCCTAGCTTGCAGATAGAGACTTCCTTATTATGTTAATATAACAGAGACAGAGGACAAGGGTTCTGCATTCAATGCTGCCTTTAACAGAGGTACAAACGCCATAGGATTAGATGAGATCTTTACTCTCATTGTCTCATATTTATTTAATCATATCATGTATTAGGATTCTCCAGAGATACAAATCCATAAGAGGTAGATAGTTATGTGATAGGTAGATGGATGGGTAGATAGATAGATGATAGATAGATAGATGATAGATAGATAGATAGATAGATAGATAGATAGATAGATAGATAGATAGATAGATGTAGATAAAGAGATGATAGCTGACAAGGAAATTTATTAGGGGAGCATTGGGACTTCTTAGCTAACATTTACGGAACCAGTAATTCTGTGACATCCATTTGCAAGCTAGAAAATTACATAAGCTGGTAAAGTACTAAATTCATGAGGGGAAATCTTAAATTCAGGAAGGTTCTTGGTTAGCTGAGAGGAGCTGCTCTTCAGTCTGCCTCTACCCTGTTGTTCCACTCAGATGGCCAGCTCACTGGACAATTCTGCTCACACTGAGAATGACTCTTCTTCACATAGTCTATAACTTTAGACACTAGGCTCATAGGAAACATGTTGACATACTAAGATATAATGTTTACCAGTTATCTGTATATCCTTTAATTAAGGTAAATTAATTCCCCAAGTTAATCTTCACTCATGTGTTTCCTTATTGCTTAATGTCCTCAGGTTAGGGTTAGGAGGTTCAGCATTTGAGTCTAGTGCAAATATTCTGTCCTACTTAAAGAATAGAAAAAAATCTAATATGTGCAAGACGAATTGATTTTTTCTTTAACCTAAGTGAAAATTATGTCTCCTGCCTTTGTTTTCCAGTAGGCTACAGATTAATTCAGATTTAATTAATTTCATAGGGTGAATATAGAATCATAAATATTAAGTTTGAAAGCTGTCTATATTTCAATTTAAAAAATTAATCTAATAAAATTTATGTAGAACCTATAACTATATTACATTTTTTAAGGTCACAGTTAACCTTGGCTGATGGTACAGGCCTGTAATCCCAAAATTTGGTAGATTGAAGTAGGAAGATTGTAAGTTTAATATCAGTCTATGATACATAACAATGTTCTGTCACTAAAATTCACATAAAACAACTTCTGAAGATTGAATGTTTCCTTTGAATTCCTATGTTTTAGATGTTATGATAATTATGTTAATTATATTGATCTAAGAGGATTTCTTTCAATTTAGGATTTACAAAGCCAGAAATAGTTTTATTCTGTTTACAACCGATAGCTAATGTTCAGATTGATTGACCTGATTGATTGTTCTCAAACAGGAAAATAATGTGAAGCAGAGGTTTGAGCATGAAGAGCCAATATTCATATCTATTATTCCCTTTAAAATTCAACTACATTTATTCACTAGAAAAATCAAAATTTGGTAATATCAGATAATGGGGTCATTTATTTTAAAGTACTGTACTATTTCTTTAAGTACAATAATGAGCACTTTGTAAGATCTATGTCCAGCATTTTGAAATAAGTTATAGGATGAATGTTGTTAATTTTCTCCCTCTAAGATGAAAGAAAAACTCAGATGAGAAAATTGGGCCATGAATTTGAAGGAAAGCAAGGAGTGGATTATAGGAAAGTTTGGAGCGAGGAAAGGGAAGTGAGAAATATTGTAATTGAATGACAATCTCAAAAATAAAAGAAAAAATACATCATAAAAAATCCATTTATTACTCTTTACTCTTTAAATTATCAACCTTTGTTTAGACCTTATTTCTTTCCAATAATAGTTACTTTTTCTAACTAATTTTTGTTATTATAAAGTTATACCTTTATTGCCAAATGCTACTTATACCATTTCACCAAAATTATACAGTAACGTGAATAGCTAATTCTGTGCAAGTTTCTCTCATATATAGAGTTATGTATTGTGCCATTCGTAAGGCCAAGTACTAATGCAAAATTAAATAGGCAGCTTAATTGTAGAACTGTTAAATAAGAGGTAGACTACAGATAATTATGTAAAGAAATAAAGCAGTCAAAACATTCTCTTAGTATGACATCTTTATTAGTTTATATTAAACATGGCTTTAAAAAACCAAAATATTTATTGCTTCATGAATAAACATTATTTGTATTAAACATAGGTACTTAGTTGATGTATTTAATTAAAGTTTAGTAAACGTTACCATTAAAATATAAATCACTTGGAAAAAGCATAGAATATAACTGTTATAATAAAATGATATGACTCCAAAAATTGATTATCTACTTATGTAGTAGTTAAGTGTTATTTCCTGATTTTAGCTTCTATTTGAAAATCCAAATACAATATCAGAATTTAAATATGTCTCAACATAATAGCACACTTTCATACTAATTATAAAATGAGTACTTTGCATGGAGAGAGTAGAGTGTTACCTGGAAGAATTTTCCTTGACATTAACACCATCATCTGAGCTTGTCACGGTGACACAAACCTGTAATCTCATTACATGAGATGCAAAACTAGGTTATCCCAAGTATGAGATCAGCCTGTATTACGTAGAAACATATTTCAAAAATAAATAAACCCATAAATGCATAGTTGATTAAGCCAAGAAATAGTTACATGCTTCTTTTATCAGATGATTATCTACATCAGTGACAAGAACCATTGAAATTAGGATATATTTTCATCAGAATCAAAACAAGTTTTGAGTCTCTGTACCTATTCATGTACATTGCTAATTTGCTAAACAAATATAAAGAACAATAACATTAATTCTTCCTAATGCAAAAATGTATAATTTCAATTCTGAAAGCATGACAAAATCCTATAGTTTTCATCAAAGACTATAGAGGAACCAGTACAATAAAGTTCCACGGGCACATGTCCATCAGAAATATACCACTTCAACACAGCAATGAGTCCAGTGTGAGCTGCACACACTTCAGTTTGTGTAGAAGTTGCTGAGCTGCTGAAACAAACTAAGAGACTGGATGTGGGGAGAGTGGGTCCAAAGCTTCAGTGTTGTGAAACTCAGCTGTGTATGCTAAGTGGTAAATATTAAAACTGTGTTTCCAATTTTCCTCCAGTAATGTGAAAAGTGGTCCATGTCTTAATGTGCTGAATAGAAGAAGCAGTTATCTTTAGCTGTCCAGAGTTTGCTCAGATAGGCACATTAACAAGGCTGAGTTCACAGTAGGGATGGACACTGGACACTACATTAATGCTTTCTCAAGCCACAAGATACCAAGTTAAAACATAGTAAAGTGGCTCAGAGAACCTTCACAGAGTCTGCGCAATAGTATTTGTCTGAAGCTAAACATGAAAGAAATTCCTATTTAGCTTACTGAGAGAAAGGGGCACATTCTGAAAATTAAAGAAAAAGAATGTCAAAACAGATACATGAAAGTTTATTAAGTAGTGTAAATATTAAATTAATCTCAAAAATTTTAGTCTGCCTTAAAAATTGTTGAAAAACTTGAAGCTAAACACACACAAAAGCATTCACATACATATGTTTAACAGAGATGGAGGCAGGGAAAGAGGGAGAGAGAGAGACAGACAGACAGAGACAGACAGAGTTTGACACGTGAATTGTATGACCAGAGATATCATTACTGTTTTACTCCAGGGTTCCATAGGAGCATTTATGTTATAATCCTGCACATACTATTAACATGTTATTGATAATCTACTGTGTGAAGCACATATAAGAAGGGAGAGAGCAGGCTGTGCTAGTATTTGTGAAACTATTTGATATTGTACAACATAAAATGAAGAAATTGTGCCACCATTACTCTAGTATATCTTACAGGAACGACACCATTGTTCATAGTAGGGTCTACAGTTGGGTTGGACGTTACCTTTTCCTTTGGTAGATAATATAAATCATCTCTAGCAACATGAACACTGGTTAGTAGCAGTGAAGGTTCTATGTAGGTACTAGCTCCACCTTTCTGTAAAATGAGTTGTGTAGCTGATGTCTTCAGAAATAGGACCTTAACAACAATGTGTGGAGAGCAACCAATAGTCTTTGAAATGGCCTGGAATGTTTGAGGGTTACCATTGGGTCTGTTTAGCCAACAACTTTATTCAGTGTAAATAATTCCTGAAAACAAGTCTTTGTTTCATGAAGACAGATGTCCAGTTGGGGTTCCATCTTCCCCATTATTAAACTATTCTGTTTAGATAACCTTCATTCATGTGCATGTTTCATGAAGCTTCTACTGTATTAGGTTACTACTCAAAGTCTTAAGTGGTCATTAGTTTTTGATGTACCTCAGTGTACCCAATCCCTAACCCAATTACTTCCCTTCCCCTCCCTACTTGATCCTTCCTTTCCATTGGTCCCATTCATCCATGTCTATCAAATCTATTCCCCTTACTAGGGTGATTCAGTCTGCTTCAATGTCCATTTCTCTGTACATAACCCTTAGGGTTATATGGATTGCAGCCTGTTTACCAAGGACTTAACAGATAATATCCACATATAAGTGAATACATACCATATTTGCTGTTCTGGTTCAGGGTTGTGTCACTCAGGATGACATTTTTCAAGTTCCATCCATTTACCTATGAATATCAAGATTTTGTTTCTGCGTAACTAAGTGATAATCTGTTGTGAAATGTACCATATTATCCGTTTTCTGTTGAGGGATTTCTAGGTTGTTTCCAGTTTAAGGCTATTACAAATAGAGTGACAGTGAACATGGCTGGGCAAGTGCCCTTGAGATAGCCTGAAGCATCCTTTGGGGATATGACCAAGAGTGGTATAGCTGGATCTTGAGGTAAATTCAAATACAAATATGGTACATATACAAAATGAAATTTTACTCAAATGTGCTGAAAAATAAAACAGGAAATTTGCAAGTAAATGGATAAAACTGGAAAATACTGTATTTAGAGAGATCACCAGAAACAGAAAGATAAATGTCTCACGCTCACTCTCAAATCTTTATTTTTGTGTGTTTAACCTGGTGACAGGTGGGAGCCAGGAAACTAGAAATGATTGTTTGATGGAGAGAGGTTCATTAAGAGAGAAATAAAAATAGACTACAGGTAAGATGAAAGGAGAGAAGACTATCAGGGTGGAAATTCAAAATCAGGGATTGGATTGGAGGATGGAGAAAAGGAGGGCAGGAGCAGATTTACTGAAAAGGAATGGTATGTGCAAAAGCCACACTACATCCAAATTTTACATTGCATGCTTTAGATCTCTATGTAAATACATCTTTTTATTGAAGGTTATTTTCTCATTCAGTTACTGTCCTTGAAATCAATAACAAAATTTTGCTATTTCCTGTAGATGAAATTCTAAACAGTCTTAAAAAATATGAAACACAGAGCCAAATACAGGGGTAATAGCCTAAGAGATCAGAGAAATAGCGAAGAGCCACTGACTACCGTTTAGCTTACCAACAAGCCGTAGTTTCCCACAGAAGAGACCTTCTTCCTGCTTAACCTGTGCTGTTATTGCCTTCCTGTTGTGCCTTCTCATTGACTCTAAGCCCAGTCACATCACTTCCTCGTCACTGCCTGTCTATACAGACCTCCAGGTCTCTATGGTTGGTACTGGAATAAAAGGCTTGTGTCACCACGCTTGGCTGTGTCTTTGAACACACAGAGACTTTGCCTGCCATGTGATCAGATTAAAGGCATGGGCTACCACCACCTGACTTCTGTTCCTGGCTCTCTATGACCTCTGATCTCCAGACAAACTTTATTTATTAACATACAAATAAAATTACATTTCAGCACAATTAAAATATCACCACAATTTCCTACATTTTCCCAGTTTCTACTTAGACTTCTTTTTTTAATCTTCTCTCTCTGGACAAAATGTATCAGTAGACCTCTGCATCACTGTTAGAGTGACCATCCCTCAAAAGCTGCTTCTTTCCTTCATTAATTTTGTTGTATTTCAATTGATATAACTTATTGACAGAATAAAATGTGTAGATAATCAGTCACGTTTGGTGAATCAAATCTTTTGTCATTATAGTCTAGTAGGTTTGTACTGGGTGGTTTTGTGTGTCAACTTGACACAAGCAGGAGTCATCAGAGAGGAAGGAGCCTCAGTTGAGGAAATGCCTCCATGAGATCCAGGTATAAGGCATTTTCTCATTTGGTGATCAATGCCGGAGTGCCTGCCCCATGGTGTGTGGCCATCCCTGAGCTGCTGGCCCTGGATTCTGTAAGAAGGTGGGCTGAGCAAGCCATGGGAACCAAGCCAGTGTATCAGCTCCTGCCTCTGGGACCCTGCACTGTTTTAGTTTCTGTCCTGACATCAGTGATGAACAGCAATGATGAAGTGTAAGCCAACTAAACCCTCCCCTTCCCAACTTGCCCATTGGTCATGATGTTTAATCACAGCAATAGAAACTCTAAGACAAGGGTAATGTATACTAATTGAAAATGTTGTTGTAGTTCTCAGTAATTACTCTGTGATATCATCTTGATGTATAAATTAGAGATGTAAACTCCTAAATGAAATGGCAGGGGTGCCGGTGAACATGTCTCTACATGTTCTATTATACAATAAATTCAGGGCTTTCAGGAAACAATTTTTCTTTATTTTCAATTTATTTATTTTTGTGTGTGCATTGGTGTTTTTGTTTTGTTTTGTTTTTGTTGTTGTTGTTGGTTTTTGCCATTGGTTTCAGGTACCCTGGAACTGGAGTTACAGGTAGTTGTGAGCTGCCATTTGGGTGCTGGGAATTGAACTCGGGTCTTCTGAAGGAGCAGCCAGTGCTCTTTACCACTGAATCATCTCTCTAGCCCCTAGGAAACTTAAATTTAAAGCAGGTGGAGTGACTACTTTACACATTTGAGGGGTTTCTACATATTCCTACTATTTGATTTACATAGATATTATTAAAAATTTAATGGCAAAAGGTTTGAAACTATCCTCATATATCATAGAATAATTTAGGGACTCTTTAGTCTATGGCTTAAAATAGGAGTAAATATTTTATCTCATGCAAGATTTGCTTTTTTCTGAAATATATGTTTTCTTTTTATATAGAATCCATAATAACATCCTTGCAAAGTGCTATCAAAGATAAAATTCAGAACAAATTAATGTTTGTATTTTCTCTTTCTAGCAAGGATTAAGGTGGTGTGTGTGTGTTTGTGTGTGTGTGTGTGTGTGTGTGTGTGTGTGTGTGTATTTGAACCACTGAAAATTAAACATAATTTATACTTCCAAATTAACATTGTGGAATTAAGCCAAACTTTGGTGTTTGTTTCTGCTTTTATGTGATTTCATGGAGAAATCAGGTTATACAAGCAAATACCGGCAACATTTGGAATTTCAAATTAAAATATTGGTCTAAAAATTACAAATTTCAATTTTGTAATTTTGAGGAAAGAAAACTAAGCATTGATTGCAAAATTGTGGACCTAATTAATCCTACATAATAAAAGGATCTGGGAAGCTGAATTACATTGAAAGTTGTTGTGGCAATGGGGACACACATTTTTAAAATTTAAATCTTTAGATGATTTTTATTGCTACAACATTGAGCAAACTATTTAGAATTTCTGAATACTCTGTCTGCTCATAAGAAACAACAAGGATTCAATTATATATCTCAAAGTACATGAGTTAAATTTTCTTTTTACAAGCAATGTAAAATTTATCACATGTAAATTTAGAAATATTACTTATGCACTTAAAAAATACTGAAGTTTATCTGTTCTGATATTAAAATAGCATTCAATGATTATGGTTTTGATAGTAAATCGTTTTATTATTCTTTTCAATGTAAAGCATTTTTCTTTGAATTCATACATTTGATCCTTTACGTCTTGTTTTGAATATAATCTGATATGCTTGTTTTGGAATCTAATTATAATCATTATATTTAGTTATTTAAATGATTAGATTTGTCAGGCATTCTACTGTTTTGTAGAAATCATATTTAGCCTGTCTTGTTAGTTTTTGCTCAGAAACATTATTTTTAATGAAATCCTTCTAATGAACCACCTTATTAGAGTGTTTATGTCTGTGCTACATTTAGAATAATTTTAGTGATTATTCTGGGTCATAAATGTAAACTTGAACAAATGGCAAAATACTTTCAAATAAAAAAGACATAATTCTGAAAATGTAAAACATTTCCAGTTTATACCCCAATTTCTTGTTATTGTCACATATTTTATTTCTATATCTCCTATGGCACATAGTTACTACTTTATGACTATGTTTTATGACAACATCATTATTGTTAATAGAAATGAGTTTCATTAAAAATATGTTAAATCAATGAATTTAAAAATAAAGACTAAATGGGGATATATCTCATATGTATTAATTCTAAAGTTTCTGTGTCTGAAATATTTCAAATGGAGCCTAGAATCATTTTTTTCAGAATGAATGTTTTTATTATTTAACTAACATCAGGATTGTTAAAGATTTGCATGTTCTCTCTCCCTTCTCAGGACATCTAGAAAATGTTGGAGCTAGAAACACTCTTCTACAAGGTAATACACTGTCTACAAGGGAGAAAATGTATTAAAACTTTTACCAAGCAATGAATGCTATTAACTATAATAAGAATTTGCTAAGTTAGGTGTGCCCATAAATGCCATAGTGGTATGATTATTTTGGGGATAAATTAGTCTCTAATTGGAAATGAAATATGTTCCACAGAATGGATCTCAGTCCCAGTGTGGTACATCTGGTCAGAACTGATCGCTTGTGAGGACAAAAGACCTATCAGAGTAATTACTACTGATATTCATATACATATGTGTGTGTGTGTGTGTGTGTGTGTGTGTGTGTGTGTGTGTGTGTGTGTGTGTGTGGAGAGAGAGAGAAAGAGAGAGAGGGAGGGAGAGAGAGAGAGAGAGGGAGAGAGTTTTTTTAATGCTTGAGTCCATCATCCAAGGAAGACAGTGGAGGACTTCATGACAGGGATTTTGGATTAGAAACTGACTCTGAGTCATGGAGGAGTACATTCTTTGTTCATTCCTCACATATTTCTTAGCCTGCCTTCTTGTATAACTGAGGACCTTCTGTTTACGGGTAGCTCTAAATCCTGTGGTATGGGACCTCCCACATTAATCACTATCAAGACAATACCCCACTCACTTTCTAATAGAACCATCTTATGGAGGCTTTTTCTCAGTTGTTATTTCATCCTCTTTGATAACTCTATCTTATGTCAAATTGTTACAAAACTAGTAATCACAGGATACAAGCAATCAAAATTTCATATATACGTATTAGAAATTTCCAAATATCAAATTTAATTAATAAAAGAGATGACTCCCTCTCCCCTAAACATTCAAGTTTCTCTTCATTAGAGATTATGATTGTTGATGCATCTGATGGTTATTCTTAGCTGTCAATTTGACCATATTTGAAATGAACTAAGATCTAAGTGATTGAGTACACCTGTGAGGAGTTTTTTTCTTAATTAAATCATTTGAAGTGAGAAGATCCACTTTTAATCGGGATGTTTGAGGTAAGGAAATATACATTAATCTGATCAACACATTGTTTGAAAGATATTTGATTGCACTGTGAAACACCAAGACTCTGTTAATAAAATTAACCTTGGATCGGGGGCAGGGCAATTGACCTCCTTACAAGAATTATCCATAGAGAGTGTAGAGGACCTGGGAAGTCACATAGAGAGATGCACAGGAAGAAGGAAGGAGGGACTTAGAGATTTGCTGGCATGTTTGGTTTGGGACAGAAGGAGAGACGTTTTCTTGCTTGGTCTCTGGAGGTAAAGGAAGTTCAGCTGATTGCTTCTCTAGCAGGTTTCCCCCCAATATCTAACTCCTGTGTATTTACTGGTAAATATAAAAACTTGGATAAAAACAGTATTTGGCATCCAGCAATTGGCATGAGATTACACAGCCACTTCTCAAGCCACCAATTCTTACTGCCACTGCAGCTGCTCCCAGGTTAGCTTTTCCTGCAGCCATTCCCTTGTGTCTACACCCCATTCCCAAGTGCCTCACATCACTGCCTCTGTCACAGACATGGCAGCAAATTTGGTGAGACACCAGAAAGTCCAAAGAAAATTCTTTCCCACATTAATAATGGGAAATATCACAATAGAGATATTTAGGACTTTGTATAGTACCAGAATGGATGGATTAGAAGTGGAAAAAGTAAATGAAGAGGTAACCAACCTAGCTGGGATTGACATAATGCTGATTGTCAATTAATATAAGCTTGGTAATCCATATTTTAACATTAAAAAAGTGGTTTGGGCCAGATGGTGGCGGCGCATGCCTTTAATCCCAGCACTCAGGAAGCAGAGGCAGGCAGATCTCTGTGAATTCGAGGCCAGCCTGGGCTACAAAGTGAGTTCCAGGAAAGGTGCAAAACTACACAGAGAAACCCTGTCTCGAAAAACCAAAAAAAAAAAAAAAGTGGTTTGGTAATTGTGCCAAATTTGAAAATTTGGCTGTTAATATACAAACCTTAGAAATACTTACTAATGAAAGTAAGAAAAATATTTAAATACAGGAATTTAAACAGGAACCTACTGTACCACTGCATGATGAAATTGAAGAAGGGCATCTAAAGGTTATTAGATGACTAACCTTAGTTTATCCAATTACTACACAAGAATGAGCAACTGATGATAGGCACCCTCCCAAGGCTATGCAGAAGTTAAATTGAATCCTATAGATATAAGATTTGAGGAGATTCAAAGAAGTGGTCCTTTCAAATGGTATGCATTCACCATAAGTAAAGCAGATGTTAAGTTCATAGGCAACTTACAACATAATTATCCCCCATGATGGAAAAGGTCTAGCTACAGCAATATTGGAAGCTGAACCTTAGTTACAGTGGAAAACATGGGGGAGAGAAGAAGCTATGGCCAGAGAACAATGAAAAAAATATTAGAGGTATTGATGTTTCCCAAGACCAGTTTTTGGTGAAGTTTAATATATGCTGATCTGCAAACAGTATTGGACAAGGTTGAAGAATCACAAAAGAAGTCTGAATCATTTACTAAATTTATAAAAGGCCCAAAAGAAGTATTCACTGATTTTTTGCAAACATTGGCTTCAGCATTAAATAGAATAGCATCAGATACAGAAGTGATATAAATATTAACTGAATCTTTAGCCTTACAAAATTCTAATTCAGAATGATTAGGTCTTCAAAGGCAAGATCAGAACCAATAGATAAATAGATTAGAAATACAATTTTATTCAATCTCATATTTTTATGCTACATTCGTAGGAGAAGTGATTTCTAAATGTTTTAAGTAAAATAAAAATACCAGATGTTTTAATTGTGTTAAGCAATGTCATCTGAAAAGGAATTGTAGTCTAAGCATTCCTAGAAACAAAGCTTTTTCTAGAGATAATCCAAATAGAGGGACTTAGACTTCTGGAGTATGCAGATGTGTCAAAGGCTTGCTTTGGACTAATGAATGCAGATCAACAAAGGACAAGCGAGGTACCACTTTTCCATTGGGAAATACCTTAAGGTGTTACTTGCAGGCACCAATACCAAGTTTGGTTCAATCATTCTCTGTATGAATTGTAGAAACTTATCCACAGAGTAATTAAAAGACTTAATGCCTCCTTGTTAAAAAAAAATACTGCTGTGGATATGGTCAAGGACAGAACAGCTTCAGCAGATACAACAGAAAATTCAGGAGAGACCATAAAACAAGTATTTTAGAAAATTTCTATAAATGCCATATAAGCCATGTAAAGACAGGAAATACACACAGAGTCTGGATCCTGTATGTTATTGTATTGTCTTTGAATATTTTAACTGCTAAGAGACACTGGATTATAAAAACTGCTAGATTTGATAAGCCTATATATTTTAAAAATATCTGGACTTCAAATTTTAAGTCAAAAGAAATGTTACATTGGATGAGAGGTTATGCTTTTATTTCCATAGGAACTCAGAAGCTATGGGTTCATTTCAGATTAAGGAAAATAGGGTTTATTTGAGGAAAACTCTCTGAAAATCCTTGCTACAAACATAAATAAACCTAAAAAAACTATGAGACACATGATGAATATTTTACATGCTCAAACACATTACAAAAAGTCATCTTTGGCTGACTTCTTCACAATGCACAGTCTATACTTGCAGATATGTATGTTACCTTTAGAAGTTTATATATATTCAGAGCAAGGGGACCAGACACTAATGAAAATTGATGGTCTAAGTGATCCAGCATCCAAAACAGCTTCAAGGCTGCTGGCTGAGATGATCCAGCCCCACAGACTTCTCCAGCCAAGACTTAATCATTATTCTAAATTTTCTCAGGGTTCAAAGATTACTAGTGCCCTCAATCAACAGGAAGTAAATCAAATTGATACCCTTTTTGTGTGATTTACTGAATTACTATATATATATACATATATATTAAAGTTCCCATCATGGAAAGCGTTGCTGCTTATAGTTGGGGCTTTACTTGGTAATGAATGGAATCCTGTAATTGGGATGGAGATATGGAGGAGGGAACTATTGAGACTGAGAACTTTGAAATCTCAGATTTCCAATGGTTTATCTCACCCAAAGTAGTCTCCAATCCTCAGAAGAAGATGCACCCCACACCCTGAAATGTTGCCTTTCCTATATGTGATTGAAGAATTTAATCCTTCACCGTCTATCTACTAAGCCAACAGTGACTTTCCCAGAAGAAAACAACAGGCAAGACAATGTTCATATCCCTCGGGACCCACCAATAGTTGCCTCTAGACATATAAGTATACTAAAGTCTAACCAGGCTTCTGGGGGGAGATAGAAAGTGTAGTCCTGAAGAGGAACACTACACTATTAGAGAGCTTGGTGCATTTGCTAATTCATTCAAGCAGAAGTCTTGAGATTATATGGAGGAATATAATTTAAAGGTATGGGAGAAGGTAAAAGGAATGTAAACATGTATCAGGCTGAGATTATTGATATGAGCCACTAGGTGCAAATTCTAGGTTTAATATGGGAGCCTTCACAATTCAAAATTGTGGTAAAAGTTTGTTTGAATGGTTTGATGAAGCATTTGTTAAAAAACGGCATATTGAAAAGAAATTTGAAATGCCTGATATTCCTTTGCTTAGTCTTGATGAAGGGATTTTAGGGCTTAGGAACATTGCAGTATTAGAGTGGGTAAATTGTATAAAATCTAATCCTTCACAATGGGAAGGCCAAGAAGACATGTCCTTAACTAATTCTAGAAGACACAAATATTAAGAGGGGAAACAAAACATTTGAAGACCTTTGTTTTCACCCTTTGTCTTGGGCCAGCCCTTAGTGTTGGAGATCCTGCAGCTCAGTTGGACAAATTAAATGCAATGGACTTAATTGAGCAAATGAAGTAGCAGGGGCCAGGTGGCTGCACTGAATCACCAAAGACAAGGTGATGACTTTCATAAAAGTCTGTAATACCTATTCATTGCTCTATAGTTAAACTTACTGGTTTCCCAGAGTAAGTGTTACTTGAAATCTACCTCAGTTTTCCATTTGATTCCTTATGAGGAGAGGAGGTAGATATCACTTATCTCCATGTATTCCTCTACTCTGAGAAAACTTTTTTCTATTTTTAAATGTTTTTTATTATTATTTTTACATCCAAACCAAAGTTTCCCCTCCTTTCCTCCTCCTCTATGTCCTACAAACTACTTTTCTAGTAAGAAAAGGGCAGCACTCCCATGGATATCAATCAAACATGATATATCAAGTTACAATAAGACTGAGCACCTCCCTGTGAATTAAGGCTGGACAATACAACCAAGTATGAGGAATAGGGTAACCAAAAGCAGGCAAAACTGTCTGTGACAGCCTCTGCTCACACTGTTAGGAGTCCCAGAAGAAGACCAGTCTATAAAACCATAACATTTATGGTCTAGGTCAGTCCCATGAAGGCTTCCTGACTGTAAATTAAGCCTTTGTGAGCCCATAGGAGCTAAGGTTAGTTGATTACATGGATTTTCTTATTTTGTCCATGACCCCTCTGGACCCTACAGTCCTTTCTTCCCCCTCTTCCACAGTATTACCATAACTCTGCCTAATGTTTGACTCTGGGTCTGCATCTGTTTCTCTCAGTCATTGGGTGAAGCTTCTTTGATGACAATTGAGCTAGGCATCAATCTATGAGTATAGTTATCATTGCATTGACATGTTTTTTGCAAGTTGTGTTCAGTTCTATGCTAGGTCTTTGGGATATCCAGACTCTGGTCCTGGCCCTTGAAGGAGTGTCATGGGTGGGCTCTCTCTCTGGTTGGAAAGTCTCAAGTTAGACCAGTCATAGTTTGGCAACTTCCACAATTTATGAGACACCTTTATTCCAGCATAGAGAAAATTGAAGGTCAATGTTATGTGGCTGGGTTGGAGTCCCAATCTCTCCAGTGGAATTCTCACCTGGTTATAGGAGATGACCAGTTCAGGCACTATAATCCCCACTGCTAGGAATCTTAGGTAAGGTTACCCTCATAGATTCCTGGGAGTTTCTATTGCAGTAGGATTCTACCTCACTCCACAATGTTCCACTTTAGGACTTCTCTCTTCCAGCACTCTCTGCTTCCTCCTCCCACCTGATCCTTTCTGTTACCAACACCACCCACCCTCAGTCCACTCATGAGATCTATTCCATTTGTTCTTCCCAAGGAGATTCATATGTCTGCACTTGTGCCTTCCTTGTTACTTAGCTTCTTGGGGTCTGTAGATTGTAGCACAGTTATCCTTTCCTTTACATCTAATATCCACTTATAAGTGAGTACATAACATGTTTTTCTTTATGGATCTGCATTACCTCACTCAGGATGATTTTTTTTCCCCTAGTTCCATTTATTTGCCTGAAAATTCCATGATGTCATTGCTTTTCACACCTGATTAATAACCATTGTGTAAATGTACCACATTTTCCTTATCCATTCTTCAAGTAGAATTCTGCATAAAAACCATCTGATCCTGGGGGTAAGTGCTATCTATCAAAAAATTTGTCCATTTTTTTTAGATTTGCCAATTATGTGGAGTACAGGTTTTTGAAATATGACCTAATGATTCTTTGAATTTTCTGAGTTCCTGTTGTTATAAACCCTTTTTTGTTTGTGATTTTTCTTAATTTGGATATTCTCTCTCTGCCTTTTTTTTTTTTTAATTTGTATAAGGGTTTGTCTATCTTGTTGAATTTTTCAAAGAGGCAACTCTTTGTTTCATTGATTTTTTTGTATTGTTCTCTTTTTTTTCTATTTTATGGATTTTTAGCCTGAATTTGATTATTTCTGATGTCTACTCTTCTTGGGTGCATTTGCTTCTTTTGGAAGCTTCTAGAGCTTCCAGGCATTCTGTTACATTGCTAGTAGGCCTGTGGCTGTGTCAGAGGAGCAGCAGGTGGCAATTGAAGTTCAAGGTGTCAGCCCACCAGGAGGAAACTCTCTGATGGATCAATTTTGGTTAGGCAAGGTCCAAATACTACAGACCCTGGAATGCCTTTTGCTTTTTCTGTGCCTTTACATATTTGCTGCTGCTATCTTTCTTTCATATCTGGCATGGTATGAATTAGTGTGGGGAGATCCCCACTGCCTATACCTGTAATGTAGTGTGTTTATGTCATGGAAACATCTTGTTCTACTGGACGTTTTTATCTCTAATTGTCATGAAGTTGATTCTTTCCTAAGCTGTACTGCCTAATTGATAATAATAATGATAGCTTGTACAGAGTTTTGATGAAAAAAAAATAAATACAAGGAAATGTTAAACAGTGAGGGCCTTTGAGTCCCCCCTGAGGAGCTGCATTAGATCACAGCTCAAGTTAATGATTAAGAAAAACAGATGAGTCCCAAGAGCCAAGGTGGCTCCAATTCCTTTAATCTTGATGCTGAAAGATGCAGTCACAAGTTTAGTCACATGTTTCAGGGTGCACCATTAGCTGAAGCAAAGCTTCAAAATAACTTCAAATTAAATAAAATGTTTTGATAATGGTCTTAAGATGAAAACCTCTAGAAAACAATCTAAAGTTCACAAAGACCATAGCAGAGTTATAGATTCATTAGGTTAGGGTCAACAACACAAAGCAGACAGATTGTTGTTAGGCTGACATACTTTTCTTGCTAGGTTCGGTTGATGATCAAAGGTGTTGATTAATTCCTTGTACTCATTCCTGCCACCAATCTCATGATCTAAAAAACAAACTAACAAACATCTATTGTTGAATGGGTATGTACATATGTACCCTAAAGATCTAAAGTATAGCTGACTGATTGTTTTATGTCTAAAAGTTTAGGCTTGTGATTCCTATAAGATTCCTTATAAGATTACTTTTCAAGATATATAATAAAATGATTGATTCTTTCTTTGTAGCCACAATATGCAGCATGCCAACAAAAGAATTGTTTGAGAAAAAATTCTTTCTGCTCGCTCATGTTCTGTTAATCTGTAACAAATTATTTAGATGTAAATGTGTATGGATTATCAAGGTGACTATTTTTAATCACATAAAGGAAGTTTTTCTTCTATGATTTTGTTTAAAAAATATTTTCTGGGCCTTTTAATTAAGTGTATTTCATAGATAATTAAGATTGGGACAATTTAGTCAATATAGTTGAGAACAAAGTCATCAACACCTAACATCATGTGAGAAAGAGATCTACAATTAGTTTTGTGCAATATCAAATAATGTTCAAAATCTTTAAAATAGTAGGCTTCCAAAGGTTGATTCTGATAAAGAGGAACATGAATATGTGTAGCTAGAGTTTTCCTGCCTGGCCCACAGTCAGGATAAATCTCTGCCACCTGCCAGTCCCACAACCGCTCAGACCCGACCAAGTAAACACAGAGACTTATATTGGTTACAAACTGTATGGCCGTGGCAGGCTTCTTGCTAACTGTTCTTACAGCTTAAATTAATCCATTTCTATTAATCTATACCTTGCCACATGGCTTGTGGCTTACTGGTACTTTACATCTTCCTTGTCCTAATGGCGGCTCGCAGTGTCTTCCCCACTCAGCCTTCCACTTCCCAGTTTTTTCTCCTCCTTGTCCCACCTATACTTCCTGCCTGGCCACTGACCAATCAGTGATTTATTTATTGACCAATCAGCAACACATTTGACATACAGACCATCCCACAGCAAATATGCATTCACCAGTAATTTATTGCAAATTATTATTGAATTATACTGTTTTGGTCAACCTTTGAAAACATTAAAAATGTTATAACAAACATTAGCATGGATATGAAAGTTATCATATACATAAAACATGGAACTGCAAGGAATTGTTTTTGTAAGACATAACCAAAATCTTTCAAAAATGTATATATGCTACAAGGCTCTGTGCACTGAAGAGAAAACCTTTTCTTCTTTCATTATAATATCTATATCATAAGCCATTCATTTGTTTGCCTTTATATGAATATTGAGCCCATAAACAATTTTTATTAAAATAGTTTACAAAATATTCATAGTCTAGGAGGGAAGTTATAATGATGTTCTAAATTCTACTACAATTTAATATTTATCAGTAGCTTATTCACTGAGTCAGGCAGACTTTCTACTTTTTTTCTCTATGTGAGACTAGTCTATCAGTGGTATGTAAAATATATGTGTTTCTTTCAGTTTTCTGTTATTGTGGAAACACCTGAGATAAAAATTTTAGAGAAAGGATTAACGTTGCTTCATAGATTTGGAATTTCACTCCATGAATGCTTATCCATCATGCATTTGGGTCCTTGATAAGATGGTATATCATGGTAGAACTATGTGGATGGATAGATCCACTCAGTTCAAGTCCATGAATGTTTAGAGCAAAGGCAGAGGAAAGATCATGATCACATAATCCACTTCAAGGACAGATGCCCATTGAGCCTACATTTCTCATTATGTTTACCTGAGGAAGTATTGGCCATCTTTCGGTTGTGTCTCATTTTCTTAAAACATGTCTTAAATACATGGAACTCTCAGGGACATTACATGTCTAAATTACAATGTCTCATCCCTAATCCCAATGATCCATGCTCATCTCCTGATGCAAACTCATTTGTCTTAACCTCATAGTTCAAAGTCTTGACTCAAAAGTAAAAGTGAAAGTATTTTCTGAGACTAAACGAAACACAAACATACTTGAGTTCCCAGGATAAATCAAGAATAATGTTACTTAAGACAAAAACATGCAAATTTATGCAGAACATAACTTGTGGTATTTTTATGTATGTAAATAATGGGGTAATAGACAATATAACCATTGAAAGTAGAATGATGACTCCAGGAGAGAAACAAAAATAGATATACTAAACCTTTATATATTTATTTCAGACATATACATTAGTTTCTATGAAAATTTTAAGTAGCATCTATCCATGATTTGTTAGCCTGGGGCTGAAGACACAAACATATTTCCACTAACACAGTGAGGGCTAGCTCTACACACAATTAGCAGATATTAGAACAGCAGTTTAAGCAAGTTGATACAGAAAAATTAGGCTTCAACACTCAGTTCTTCCTATATAAAGAATATGTGTTTTGAAGAATAATTTAAAGGAGGGCACTTAAGAGGCTTTATAGAAAAATTAGCCTAAGACTAAAATTGTATTTAAGAACTACAATTATACTGATGTAGCTAAATATGTTCATGTGATAGGATTTTGGAGAGGCAAAAGAGCAAGCTAAAGGCTCAGCTAGAAAGAATGTCTCTCCCATCAAGTAACAGAAAAATTATGCTATTGGCTACACATGGTTCAACATGCTACTTAGTTACATAGTTACAGTGCACGTGTGTGCTGCAATGTAAATGATGGATTCAAGTGTGTCTGAACTTTTGAAAGATGATGGTTATTTGTGGGAAGATGTATGAGTCAGTTACTGGTTTTTGTGCCTCAAAGTGAAGTAGGTATAGAGTGTGGTGATGTGCTACACTGTAGTGATTACAATTTTTCTACCATGTGCCAGAATCATATGGGGAGGCAGCACTCTTGATCCAAGCAGTACATTTCTCTGATAATGCATCATAATGAAAGGAAGGTCAATGGCACATATATGGAATTCTAAACTTTAAATAAAGTTTTCCCATTCACATAAATGATCTTTGGATCCAGGTTCAGATGGCTTTGACTTCATATTTTCTTGTCTGATTTATAATAAATACTGGATCCCTTTACCTCCTCTCTACCTTTTTATGGATTTGATTGTCTCACACTACAGAACTGCCATCTAACAGTAGTTTACTGTTTTACCAAAACTTACCTCTGAATGAAATAATACGAGGGAGATTCAAACTTTCAAATGTTCATATTTTACAGTCTCTTGTCTTTTGTACATATTTTATTGCATCATAAGCAAACTGTATAGCTAGTAGATATGTTTATATATTTGTTTGCTTTCCAATTTTTGAAGAGTATTGATATTTTCTTCAGGAAATGTACAGTCAGTTTTGCAAATGTCAGTAAGTGGAATGTGCACATAAAATAATGTTCTTAAGTGCATTATTTTGTATTATCTAGTGTGAACATTTTTTCCCTTACTTTCACGGCTTTGGAGGTCTACAAACTTATCCTTTTTAATTCTTATATCAAAGCTTGTAAATGTTTTTTTATCTTTTGAAATAAATGTTAATTCTTTTTGAATACAAAGAAATCAGGCATCTATGTTTTTATTATTTTGTCTATTACTGAAACAATGAAATAGAATGTAAAATAGGATTACAAAGTATATGACATTTGCATTTTTATATTCTTTACTCTCTTTTAAAATACTTTATGAAAGTGTAATATTCATTTTTTCTAAAGAATCAATACTAAATGACTAGGAGTTAAAAGATGTTAGGGAAACAACATGGAGACATAGTACAGCTTGTGGTATTAAGTGAAGGACCTTAGAAAATAAATCCATTTCACTCACACACTAAAATTCTTTGTTGAAATTAGTTTAAGTGGAACTAAGTTAGTATCTTAATATTGACTTTATAAGCTGACATATATATATATATATATATATAAATGTAGATGTATCCAACCTTCTTATTAAATAAGAAACACAGAACCAATGCAAAGAAGAAAGCCAAGAGGTCAGAGCTAAGAGCTAAAACCTTACCCTTCCTCCTGCAGTGGTCCTACCTCTCCGAACCAGAGCTACCCCTGTGTTAAAGTCTTTATATAGAGTTCCTGTCCTGCCTTCTCATTGGTTGTAAACCCAAACACATGACCGCCTCCTCACGGCCTGTCTGTATAGGCCTCCAGGTTTTCCATGATTGGTATTAAGATTAAAGGCATGTGTATCCAATAATGGCTGTATCCCTGAACACACAGAGACTTACCCAGCTCTGCCTACCAAGTGCTGGAATTACAAGCGTACGCTACCACTGCCCTGCTTTCCTATGGCTTGCTAATAGCTCTGACCCCCGGGCAACTTTATTTATTAACATACAAATAACATTTTAATACAAATAAAATATCACTATATATATATATATATATATATATATATATATATATATATATATATATATATATATATCAAGAATCAACTAGAGCTATGTGGGCTATGTTAAATACCCAAAAAGTACTTTTAGTTGTATCTTATTGTATGAGTTAGAAAAATTCTGAGGCATTTCCAATGTATTAGCTCATCAACATATAATCTTAAATTGAGGTAATTTGTATATTTGAACTCTACCTCTTTTATTTTACTACTGTCCATGTGATTGTATGTGTGATTACATATTTGTATGTATGTACATGTATGTACTCATGTAGCATATGCATGTGGAGGCCACAGGTTAAAGTTGTGCCTCCTTCTCAAATATTTTCACCTCCTTTGTTGAGATAGGGTTTCTCAATGAACCTGCAGCTGACGGATTGGCTAGCCTGACTGGGTACCAATGTCCAGATGTCTCCTATATCTCCTGCTATTGTTCATGTTTGACGGTTACAGGATGCATTATCGTGGCTAGATTTATCCTGAGTTCTCATAATCTAAACTCACATTTTCATTTTTAAAAGCCAGCAATTTAGTGACTGAGCCTATTGCAGGGCAATTTGTTTTAAATGTTCAAAATTGTATGCTTCCCATGAGAGCGTGAAGTTTTTTTTTCAGCGACTTTTTTTCTTATGAAATTTAAATTATTTGTAATTGAACATAGGATATCCGTATTCATTTAATACTTCATGTATTTGGATATTTCAATTTTAGTTCTGCCTGTGAATTCAACTTCCATGAAAAACTGCCACATATGAGTGTTACTCTGTAGAGTTTTTAGTTGACTAAAATACCAAGATTTTTGACAATAGGAATGTTCAAAATAAGGGAATTCTCAACAGAAGAAGCTCAAATGACTGAAAAACATTTAAGGAATTGCTCAACATCCCTAATCATCAGGGAAATGCAAATCAAAACAACTCTGAGATACCACCTTATGCCTGTCAGAATGGCTAAGATCAAAAACACTGAAGACACCTTATGCTGGAGAGGATGTGGAGCTAGGGGAACTCTCCTCCACTGCTGGTGGGAATGCAAGCTTGTACAACTACTTTGGAAATCAATATAGCGCTTTCTTAGAAAATTGGGAATCAATCTCCCCCAAGATCCAGCTATACCACTCTTGGGCATATACCTAAGGAATGCTCAATCATACCACAAGAGCACTTGCTCAGCTATGTTCATATCAGCATTGCTTGTAATAGTCAGAACCTGGAAACAACCTAGATGCCCTTCAACTGAAGAATGGATAAACAAATTTTTATAAAACATTAATTTCTAACTAATAAGGATACTATGTATAAGTAATAATATTTCTTGATTTGACAAAAATATTGAAATTATATAATAAATTATTATTTACTGATTCTTTGTATTTTTAATGAATGAAACTGATATAAGCATTAAAGGACATGCTAATTAAAAATTCTAAATATTTTTTTTAAAATCTACTGTTATTCTTTAGCATTACAATATTGTTCTTGCTGCTTTTGATTTTAATCTTAATAAACATTAGTAAATTAATGAACAGTATGTTGTGTAAATTTTTTATTTATATTTAATTAAATAAAATAAAAACTAAATAATTGGACACTCTCCTAAAAATGATTGCTGATTTCTTAGTTGTGCCCAAGTATCTGGGCTCAGCTTTTATAAATTAGAATAAACCATAAGACTGAATAGTGATTTTAGGAGCCTGAAGAGATGACTGCTCTTCCAGAGAAATCCAGATTCATTCAAGCATGGACATAGTGGCTCATAAAACTTTGTAGCTTCAATTCTTGGGGTTCAACAAATTTTTCAGGCCCTTGTGGGCACTGCATGTGCACAGTGCACAAACATATCTGAAGAAAAAAAATCCAGATACATAGAACTGAATAAATACAAGTTTTATAAAAGAATAGTGCATTTTAATTTTCAAAGCATATATCTTTTAAAAACCTTATTGATATACACTATACTGTGCTCTTTGTGCCTACTGCAGATTGTACACATTGGTTGTTATCTTTCTCCTAACCCTGCAGGTGTGTCGCAGAGGTCTACAGCAGCAAACTGTCACTTTTCATTATCCTCAGCTCATGGAATAATCTTAATATTATGAGTTGTTTTCCAGGCATTGTAATCTTGCTTGTCTCACAGGAATGGGAGCAGAATGAGAAACTAGAAGCTCAATGTAGCTGATAATCGGGTGCTGAACTAAAGTTCCCAGTATCAACTATACAACATCTTTAACTTCCTGAATAGTGTGCCAGGAAAAAAAAAAAAAGAGTCATTCATGGTATAAGAAAGTGTCAAGAAAAAGAGCATAAATATGGAAGTCGTACTTGTCCATTTCTAAGTAATCATGTCGAAGATCATCAAGGCATAAACGGCTCTAGCTCTCCATTCCATGGATCAATAGTGAAGCGTCACAAGTCTGAGAGACATGCATCATTCTAAATCCATAATGGATACTCAGGACCTGAAAGGAAACCTATTTTCAGAGTCAATTTAAGCCAGGTACTGCCCTATATTCTTGTAACGCCCCTCAGAGGAGGCAGAGGCAAGAATACTGCTTTGTATTTGTGGTCAACTTAGAATGTATAGCTACAGCTTGATTTAAAATTGGGAAAATTTAAATTGTGTTGGGTTACATCACTTTATTGCATGTCTTAAATTATAACTTCAGTTATAGTTTCCATGAACAGCAAAGTCGTTGACAGTTATTTGAGGACTATCTTCCTTCTCAATAACAAACAGTACTAATAATTAATAACCACATTCCTTCATGTGGCTGCAAATGTGATATCTAATTATCATTTGCTTATCCTCAAAACCATTAATATCTATATTAATATTAATTGACTTTTGTAATAGAGTTAAAAACATGCTTAAATATAGTTAAAAATATAGTTAAAAACATTTAAGAAAACCTAGTAACTGAAACATTTCTGTTTCAAGTGCAGTTTCAGTATTTTTAAAGACACTCCATGATGAATGTCTGATGTTGACATAGTACTTTCCTATGGGCAAAAAGAAGACTGATTGGTAAGCCACAGAAGTACTTTAGGTAGTGCCACTCTTTAAGAGTATTGTTTTTAGTTATTATCATTAATGTACACGGGAATAGGTCCTCAAATGGGTGATAAAATCCATGTTAGGGACAGGGATTGATTTTAAGTTAACGAGACAGGCTATGCCTGCCAGAAATCCAGGTACACTGCTAGAGTCCTTCTCCTTTCTATTCCCCCAGACCCTATTTCTAAGACTTGGCCCTAGTGCTGCAACAGAACACCAGCTGCAGCCTCACCTCTCCCCTCCCCATATCTCCTGTGGGTCCCCCACATCATTTTCTCCTAACCTACCTGGCCTCACACATCACTGTATCCCAGCCCCAAACTCCAACACAACCCCCTGCTAAGCCATAGGCCACACTTGCTGGAAATCCAGGTGGTCTGCACACAGACATTCTCCTCTCTACTCCTTGCAGAACCATCCCAAGTCCCGTTACTAGCACTGCAACAGAACAGCTTCAGCCTTCCCTCACCCCTCCCCACATCTCCTGTGGATGCCACAAACCATCTCCTCCTAACCTCCCTTCTCTGACTTGTTTGTTCAAGACTAAAACTCCAGAAAGCACTCTTTGCCAATCCAAAAGCAGTTGTTCCTAAGGCAACAAGCAGTCTGAAGGCAGACACGCACCTCTCCTACTACTCCTAAGATACAAACTCCCAAGTTTCATCAACAGTTCTGTAGCTAGAAACCTGCCAGGATCTCTCATCCTTCTCTGACCCCAAACACAATGGATCACAAAGACCTCTTCCAATTTTCCTTCCCTCAACTCATCCCAGCTACCCAGCCTCCAATAACAGCAGGCATTTCCTGTGAAAACACCTACTGAACTAGCCAGTAAAATAGTTAACACACATAGATCACACTCTCCAAAAATCCAAAGAGGAAACAGAAACACAAGAAAAAAAGCACCCATGCAAAAAAGACAAATCTAGAAATCAGTACCTAGACTTATAACCACCTAAAACCCAGATGCCTAGATGCAAACCTGAAAATGCAATTAACAGCAGCCAAGACAATATGGCTGCACTGGAGCCTAGCCGTCCTACCATACCTGTAGCTGGAAAATTTCCTGTGTCCCAGCCGGCAGGCAGTCTGAACAAATCTCTTCTACTCGCATCCCCCAAGTAAACACACAGATGTTTATGTTAATTAAAACTGTTTGGCCTAATGATTCAGACTTTTTGCTAGCTAGATCTTACATCTTAAATTAACCCATTTCTATAAATCTATACCTTGCCATGTGGCTCGTGGCTTATGAGTATCTTTACATCTTGTTTCTCATGGCAGTGGTTGGCAGCGTCTCTCTATTCTGCCTTTCTCCTTCCTCCTCTCTAGTTAGAATGTCCTGCCTAACCTTATTCTGCCTCACCATTGGCCAATCAGCTTCATTTATCAACTAATCAGAGCAACATACTTTCACAGCATACAAAAAGACACTCCCATCACATATCAGGTCCTTAATACTCCAACATATCTGAAGCATAAGTAACAGACCTTAAAACCAACTATATAAAGATAATACAAAACCTTACGAGGAAATACATACATTCCTTGAGGAAAACACAAACAATTTTATGAAATGAATGAACCCCTTTAAGAAAGACAAGACCACACAAATAAGCAGTTCAAGGAAACAAAGCTGTTCAACACCTGAAAACAGATGAAAATAGAAGCAGTAAAGCAAATAAAAGGAGAGAATTCTGGAAATAAAATTAAGAATTTAAACAGGAATTAAGAGGCAAGTTTTGGAAGCAGAATACAAGAGATCGAAGAGAATCTAAGGTGTTGAAGATACAATAGAAGGAATGAGAACATAAGTCAAAGAAAATGTTAAATCTAAATAACTCCTGACACAAAGTACCCTGAAAAACTGGGACACTATGGAAAGACCAAAACTAAGAATGATGGGTACAGAAGAAGAATATTCCCAGTTCAAAGGGTAAGAAAATGTTTTTACCAAATTTGTAGAAGAAATTTTTTCTAACACAAAGGAGATGCCTATGAAGGTACAAGAAACATACAGAACATCAACCAGATTTGATTAGAAAAAAAGTCTCCTCAGCATGAAATAATAAAAACAAAAAAACATACAGAACAAAGAAAGAATTGTGTACCCTGCAAGGGACAAAGACCAAATAACATCTACAGACAGACCTATTAGAGTTAAACTTCTGACTGGAGACTTTAAAAGCCTGAAGGGTCTGGACAGATGTGCTTAAAACTCTAAGACACACAGATGCCAACCCAGACTACTCTACCTAGCAAAAAAAAACTTTAAATAACCATAGATGTAGAAAGTACGATATTTAATGATAAAGTCCAGTTTAAACAATATCTGTCTATAAGTCCAGCCTAACAGAAAGTGCTAAAGGAATAAAGGAGGTTAACTACACCTATGAAAATTCAGTGAATAAATAATCTCACACTAGGAAAATCAAAAGAAGGGAATTACATACATATAACACTGCCACTAACAACAAAATGATAGGAATTACCAATCACTGTTCATTTATATCTCCCAATATAAATGGTCTCAATGCTCAATAAAAAGACTCAGGTTAGCAGAATGGGTGCATAAACAGGTCTGTCCTACTACATCAAAGAAACATACCTCAACATCAAGATAGTCATTACCTCAGGGTTAAAGCTTGGAAAAATACATTCCAAACAAAGGGACCTAAGAAGCAAACTTGTATAGCTATTTTAATAGCTTAAAAAAAAGGTGGGGGAGGGAATGGGGGCATTGCTGGGTGGGAAAGACTGGAAGGGTGGGGGAAGGAGGGAATAGAGGAGTTTTGTGGTTGGTATGTAAAATGAATAAAAAGTTCCTTAATCAACAAAAGAAAAAAATAGACTTCATATCAAAGCTAATCAAGGGAGTTAGGGAACACTGCATACTCACCAAAGAAAAAATCTACAAGATGACATTTCAATTCTAAGCATCTCTTTCCCAAACAAAGGGAACACAACTTGGTAAAAGAAAAAAAATTACTGCACCTAAAATCACATATTATACCCACTGATACACATACACACAAATGTGGGTGATGTAATTACTCCACTCTTACCAATGGATATGTCTTCCTGACAGAAACTAAACAGAAATACTGACACTATCAGACATTATAAACCAAATGGACCTAACATATATAAATTTTATGCAAAAACAAAAGAATATAACTTCTACATTTCATGGAAATTTCTCCAAAATTTTCTACGTATTTGGGCTCAAAACAAGTTTCAACACATACAAGAAAATTAAGATATTTCCCTGCATCCTCTCAGACCACCAATGATTAAAGCTAGATATCAACAACAACAGAAATAATAGAAAGCTTATAAACTCGGGGAAACTGAACAACTGTCTACTGAAGGAAAACATGGGTCAGAACAGAAGTAAAGAAAAAGAATAATGCACTTTCTAGAATGCAATGGAAATAAACACAGAGCACACCCAAACTTATGGGACATAATGAAACTGGTGCTAAGAGAAAAGTTCATAGACCTAAGTGCCTACATAATATATCTATATATATAGATATATATATATAGATATAGATATAGATATATCAGATACTAGCAACGAAACAGCACAAAAACATTCTAGAACAAAAAGAAGCAATCACACCCAAAAGGAGCAGATGAAATAAACTGACAACTGAAACAATAAAATCTAAAAAAAAAGAGAGAACAATACAAAGAATCAATGAAACAATGACTTGATTCATTGAGAAAACAAGATAGACAAACTATTATCATTTAGAGATGATATGATAGTATGTTTAAGATAAGTGACCCAAAAAATTCCACCAGAAAACTCCCACAGCTGATAAAAACTTTGAGCAAAATGGCTAGATATAAGATTAACTTAAAAAAATTAATAGTCCTCCTATATGCAAATAATAGTCAGAGAAAGATATCAGGGAAAGAACATTTTTCATAGCAGCCCAAAATAGCTTAAAATATCTTGGGGGTAACTGTAATGAAGCAAGTGAAATACTTGTATAACAAAAACTTCAAGTCTTTCGAGAAGGAAATTGAAGCAATATCAGAAGATGGAAAGTTTTTCCATGCTTGTTGATCAGTAGGATTTAACCTAGAAAAAATGACCATCCCACCAAAAGCAATCTACACAGATTCAATGCAATCTTAATAAAAATCCCACAAATAATCAATACCAACCTTGAATGGATGTTTCTCAATAACAAAAACAAAATAAAAAACAAAAGACAGAACAAAATAAAACAAGCAGGAAAGCTAAAAGAACCCTGAAAATAAAAGAACTGTGGGAGCTATCACCATCTCTAATTTCAAGTTGTACTGTAGAGCTATAGTAATAAAACACACAGGTTACAGGCACAAAAACAGACATGTCGATCATTGTGATTGACTTGAAGTCCCAGCCCAATTAGACAGTGTGACAGTGTGTCACTTGAAGTGACAGCCCAATTGGAAGACAAAATACACACAGTTCTTTGAACATGAGAAGTTGAGCTGATGCCTGCATGGAGTCCTCACCCCTATGTTTTAGGGTGTTTGGTTGGAAAGGTGCTCTTCAGGCAACTGAAAGAGAAATATGCAAAACTCAGCCACAAAACCTTTGACCTACAGTGTGTCCAGCCTGCAAAATATACTAGAGCACTGGTGGCACAGAGTGTGGGGGAATAGCCACCCAATGTTTGATTCAATTGAGGACAATTCCACAAGGTGGAACCCATACCCCAAACTGTTGGGATAACTAAGGACCAGAAACTAGGTAGACCAGAGATCTAGGGTAAAACCAAACATTGTAGAACCGATGTAAAATAAAATTTAAAAAAAAAATTTCTAGTGAGATTCTCCTATACTAATTGATCAGTACCTTATCCAATCATCAAAGTGAGACTTCCTCCAGCATCTGATAGGAGCAGGTTCAGAGACCCACAAGCAGACATTATGACGAGAGGAAGTCTAAATTGGTGGTATGCATCAAATTCCTTGCCTCAGAGCTCAGAGAATTCCATGAAATTGGAGGCAGAAAGAATGTACGAGGAGCCAGGCGACAGCAGGAGAACAAGCCCTTCGAAGTCAGCTAAGCAGGCACAATGAGCTCACAGAGACTGAAGGAGCAAGCATAGCGCCCACATGGGTCTGCCTTGGGTCCTCTGCATACATATTATATCCATTAGCTTAGTATTTATACAGGACTCCTGACCATGAGAAGAGTGGGTTTTTTACTTATGTCTGCTCTTGGAACTCTTCCTCCTCTGGGGTTACTGAGTCCACCTTCATCAATGATAGGTTTTTTTTTTTTTTTTTGCTTCATATATTTTATTTTGTCATGATTGGTTGTTATCTCTTAGGAACCTGTTCTTTTCTAATAAGAGACAGAAAGGGGGGGATATCCAGAGGTGACAGAATGTGGGGAGGAACTGGGAGGAGCAGATGGAGGGGAAACTCAAGGTATATTATATGGAAAAAAATCTATCGTCAATAAAAGAAAGAAAGGAAAAGAATGTAGGTATATATTTGCCTATATTCTTTTCCTTTCTTTCTTTTATTGACGATAGATTTTTTCTATTTTCATATATATATATATATATATATATATATATATATATATATATATTAGCATACAGAAGGCCTCCTCATTCTTTTTCACAGTTTTATAATTAGTATGCCATTGTGTGCATGTAATATAATTTAACTGTATTATATTGTACTGTATTGAAAAAATTGTGATACTTTTATTTTATTTTTTACTATGACAGATAATATTTCAATAAATAGCCTTATACATGCATGCATCAACTAAGATTTTTCTGTTACATCTCTGGAGAGTTTTAGTACATCATTTGGTAACTCGGTCTCCATATGGCATGTACTTTATGTTTAGGAATAAAAGCATTGACTATACATCCAATGTCTTCCTCTTCTGTTTGTCACTTATATTTTTAGACTGAGTCCTGGGTCTCTCCTTGAACCTCCAGCTCACTCTTTTGGCTAGAGTGGATTATAGTCAGTCTCCAAGATTTTGTTGCCTTGTCTTTCAGTATCAAATTCTCAGACTTGATTTCTTACTGTTAAAATAAATCATCATTTGATTAGTCTTCCATATGTCCTTGTTTTAATAGATGGTAAAATTACATGTGTACCAAAAACTATATAAAAGAAAATAATTAATTGATGCTGAGGTTGATGTGGTGCTATCCATTTATGGTGTATGCATAGCTAGTAACTATAGTATACAGTAGCCTTGAAACTGAAAGGGCTTGAAGCCATGTGTTGGGCCTCATAAGGCCCGGGCGTGAGGCCCAGTATAACTTCCTCAGTCTAGCTCGAGTTTGGCAACCTATCTTCGGACATGACTTACACATATGAGTGACTCAGCTAAACCCGACCTAGCATCACCTCTGCCTAGTAACTGCTGAGATAGCATCATCTCATTGGCCCACTATCCTCACCATATGCTTCGTCAACTCAGCCTATGTAAGTCCACTCCTGATGCAATAAAATGAGTTACTCCCTTGACAAGACTCCCCGGCTCAGTGTGCTTCTCTCCAGTGGACAGGGGAGATCTGAGTCCTCTGCATTCACCATCCCACTCAGCCCCAAGGAGAGACCTGCTGGACCGGTCCTGCCTCCACCCTACCTGTTGGTCAGCTAAACAGCCATGCAGGTACATTTCTTATTTTTGTCTTGAATAGGGCCTCATTAGAAAGTTTTGACAATTTATTTCAGTTTTATAAGTCTTATTAGCATGAATGAAACAGTTTTGGCTATTGAGCATACTTAAATTTCAACTAAATCAATTTTTTTCTCTTTATGCAATAATCTTACATAAATTCTATAAATATTCCTTTATGTATAAAAAAACCTACAGAATCTTCCTTTCTTTTTTACTCTAGACTAAAAATAAATTTACTTTCTAATATTTTTACTAACTCAAATTTTTACTTTAAATATATTTTGATCACATTTCCACTTCCTCGAGTCCTTTCAGATCCTTCCTTCATTCATACTCACCCAACTTTAAGCTCTTTCTCAAGAAGCAAACAAAAAACTCAGTATAACAACAAAACCCCCAAAGCCAAACAAACAAAAAACCACCACCCAAAAGAAAAGAAAACAAGAATCCAGCAAACTATCACCAAATAAAAGCACACAAATAAATCATGACGTCCATTGTATGATGTTCTACCACTCCTGAACATGAGGCCTTTCCTGGAGTGATTGATATACCTAGTCTCACGTCACTGTAGAAAACTGATGTTTTCTTCCATCATGCATAAATGACAGTTCAGCTGTTAACTTTTTCCTAGTATCTAGGTTTTCATTCATTTATTTCTTAAAATTTAACAAAATAAAATACAAGAAGATAAAACAAAAGCTATTGCAGCAAAGTTGGACAAGACAAACCAACAAAAGGAAAATAACACAACAGAAGGCACAAGAAGCAGAGACCCACTCATTTGCATACCCAAGAATCTCATAAAATCATTAAACTGGAAGTTATAATATACACACAAGTTACCTGGTGAAAGAAGAAAAAGTTAGTGCCCCTCTTGACAGGGATGGAAAGGCCCTTAGGCCTAACAACATGCATAGGTTTAAATAATCATATTCTCATATATTTAGGACATGCAGACAAATTATCAGTGAAGACAGTTCTCTGGATTCTTGTTTCACACAGCATTGTGGAGGAAGCATGGACCACGGCATTTGGTTTCCCTACAGATTCCTTCACGGTATTGTTGGGTGTGACTTTTCTGAATATGTCATCTGCAAACCCAGAACCCAGGTTGTGACTTCTCAAAATCAATTGAATGAGTAAAATATGTTTCTGCATCTCAAATTCTAAATCGGTCAGTTCTTTATGATCCTAGCCCTGGAGCCATACCTGTGATTGAAAGCCCTCATTAGAAGTGGAGCTCGCCGGGTGGTGGCAGCGCACGCCTTTAATCCCAGCACTCGGGAGGCAGAGCCAGGAGCTCTGTGAGTTCGAGGCCAGCCTGGGCTACCAAGTGAGTTCCAGAAGAGGCGCAAAGCTACACAGAGAAACCCTGTCTCGAAAAACCAAAAAAAAAAAAAAAAAAAAAAAAAAAAAAAAAAAAAAATAGAAGTGGAGCTCCATGGTTCCAGTCCTCCATTTTCAGTCTTTCCTAGGTGATATCTAATTTTAGTAATTAGGCCAATACGATCATTGATTTCTATAACTAAAATGATACTATACTAACTCACAGAGTAACTATAAAATGAAAAAATTAACAATTACGAATTGAGTTTGTGCTTTGAAACTAAAAGATGTTTATGACATTCACAAATACAGAGAACAAATTATATACAAATTTATTAAACTAAAAATTACTGTATATATTTAATTGCTTAGTTCTATTCATTACTATTGGATGAACCATGTGAAATTACCTAAAAGTCAGCAGATTCGAATATACTTTAAACTTTTTATTATGATATTATATCAGGAACATAATGTTTTCTTATACCAACTGTTTACTAATATCTTTGTCAGAAATGCATGCTGCAACAATTTTAAAATAAAGAAAAATAGAAACTGTAGTATCTGTGAACAGGATTTCTCTTTTTATTCTGAATGTCATTTATTTATGTCCTTGACTGTGTGGGTGGGTGAGTGAAGTTTAACTTGGGTATTGAAACCATGCCAATATATTGAAAATAAAATCCAAGAACTAATGCTCAGGAACAAATTACATTCCACAGTGAAAGTAAGACGACCAGGTATGCCAACAGACAACTGAGATGTATATTATTCAAGTGTGCAAAATGACTTCTTTTGAGGATTTTGTAGGAGATGAATACTAAATTGGCCAGACTACACAGGCAAATCGTATGTTAGATCAGAAGTAGACACTTTAGTTTCATGAGTCATTGACTTGGAAAACTGTCTTAAGGGTATTAAGGAAGGAGAAGAGAAGAGAACCAAAAGTACAATAAAAAATAGAATATCTATCACAAACTGTGTCAGTAGGGGAGAAAATGGCATGATGCATAGGTGTTATAGAAAGAGAGAGTCCAGTTTATCAGGAAAAACTTCTTACACCTGACATGTTTTTTGACATCAAATTTGCAATAACAATATTTTCTGTCTGAGTTAAGATCCCAGCTTCAATGAAAGATAACAGTGAACAAACATTAAATATGAAAGTTCCATGTCATTAAACCACTATTTTAAAGTAGCACATTTTTTTCATAGTTATCTATCAATTTATTTATATAGGTAATAGTAAATTTAATACCAAATATAGCATAAATAAAATAAATAACAGTCATCTCATTAATGGTGATCAAATTATTCATAAAATAAGTATGCAAGTTTGAATATATGTCATAATGATGGTATAGTGACCCATTATTCTAAAATTTAAAAACAAAAAAATCAATTACTTTGTAATACATTCAGTTGTATATCCTATTATAAGTACATAACAAATAAAAAGTGTAAATTCATATGAACCAAGTTAGAATGCTTATAAAAATACCTTTAGATATATAAACACATGAAAAATAATAACAAATTCGATTGTTGTTTTGTGACAAAAACAGCCTAAAGCTATAAACTCAGAGTCAGCACATAAAATAAAGAAAACTTGAGTCAGCTTGCTATTTATTCATATCTTGGAAAGTGCATCTTGAAAACGAACAGAGAATATATGAGGCCAGGTATAAAAACTTTAAATTTAATACAGCAACAAATTCTGGTAAGTAATCAGGAAATACTCTGATTAAGATTTTTTTAGGTGAGTTGAATTGAAACATAATTATTCTGTAAGAAAAAAGCTATTAGTACAATAAGTATCTGCATGCCTCCTCAAAATGTTCTCTACAGAGAACATATATAACTGTTTTAAATAGTCATATTTTCAATTAACAGAGGTTAAACACGTCAAATTATCTCACTTGTTTGTTACATATAATCATAAAATTAAAAAATTGTAAAGATACTAATGTGGTCTTTTTCAGTAATTGTTTAAATGATTGTGTGTGTGCCTCAACCCAATAATCTAATCTATTACTTAAATAAATTATTGGATGCAGTTTGAGAAAGATACCTAATTTCTGTAATTTTCTATGATTAGCACATCTTTTTTTAAAAAATTAAGGGTTTTTTAATTCATTTTATGTACCAATCACAGATCCCCCTCTCCTCTCTCCTCCTGCCCCTCCAGCATTCCCCCTACAATCCACATCTCATTGTTTTCTCCAACAAGGCAAGGTCTACCATAGGGAGTCAACAGAGCCTGATACACTCAGTTGAGGCAAGTCCACGCCCCTCCCCCTGTATCAAGGCTTTACAAGGTTCCCACCATAGGCAGTGAGCTCCAAAAAGCCAGCTCATGCACCAGGGATGGATCCTGGTCCTACTGCTAGGGGGCTCCTTAAACAGATCATGCTACACAACTGTCTCCTTATGCAGAGGCCTAGTCTAGTCTCATGGAGGTTTCCACAGCTGTTGGTATAAAGTTCATGAGTTCCCACTAGTTTGGTTTGGTTGTCTCTGTAGGCTTCCCCATCATGATCTTGAATCCCTTGCTCATAGAATCCCTCTTCTCTCTTTTTGACTGGTCTCCTGGAGCTTGGCCTGGTGCTTGACTGTGGATCTTTGCATCTGCTTCTATCAGTTACTGGATGAAGGTTCTATGATGACAGGTAGGGTATTCACTGATCTGATTACTGGGGTAAGCCAGTTTAGGCACCCTCTCCACTATTGCTAGTAGTCTAAGCTGGGGTCATCCTTGTGGATTCCTGGGAACCTCCCCAGCACCCAGCCTCTCCCCATCCCCATAATGTCTCCCTCCATCATGATATCCCCCTCCCTGCGCCCCCACTCTGTCCCTGCTCCAGCTTGACCATCCTTTTCCCTCATGTTGTCATCCCCTACCCCCCACCCTCCAATGCCTTTTCTCATCCCCAGTTTACTCATGGAGATATTCTCTATTTTCCCTTCCCATGACAATCAATATGTCCCTCTTAGGGTCCTCCTTGTTAGCCAGCTTGTCTGGAGCTGTGGGTTGTACTTTGGTTATCTTTTGCTTTATATCTAGTATATATTTATGAGTGAGTACATACCATGTTTGTCCTTCTGAGTATGGGTTACATCACTCAGGATGATAATTTTCTAGTTCCATTCATTTGCCTGCAAATTTCATGATGTCATTGTTTTTTACAGGATTAGCAAATATTACTCATTGAGAATAATACTAGGAATACTATTATGTTCCTCATATTTACAAAATTACCATCTCCCAAAAATGAACTCAGGAGGAGACGCAGTACATAAAGTTGGAAGCAAAACATCATATACATTGAAAACCAGTTTAAATGTGACACAGCATGGTGTCAAAACACAGAAGTTTACAGAAACGCAGTGGAGGCACATACTAATTTATTAGTTTAAAAACTGTATATTTCAGCATACATCGTGGCAACTTTTCCCACGCTACAGTCCACTGATGAGGGCTGGCAGAAAGACTCCGGATGTAGACTCCAGGTTCCGGCCCTTGATACAGGGGCCTATTTTGCGACCATATTTCGATTTTTGCATGTTAAAGTGGTATCATGTGGGAAGAAATAAAAGTCCTCGTGTCATGTAGATTTTGCACGTGGATCTCTCAGGTCCCGTTTAAAAAAAAAAAACTGTATATTTCATCCACTGTGTCTAGAAAGGAAGAGATAAAATATCGTAAGTCAATAGTTAAAATTAATGTGCATTTATAATGAATATATCAATTCTAAAGAAGGTAAATCGTGAGTATCTAACTTACTCCAATGTATTTTAAGATTTTGAATGCTTGATTGGGTTTTCAATTGTGAGTTTTGTAAGCACAGGAAGAGTTGCTGCTATAACAACTGTCATCTAAAGATCTTTAACACTAAAGGAATATTTAAAGTGAAATGGTTAGAAGCTTTGCACATGGAAGGATTGAGGAATATCTCTTTCAGGTAAACCAATGAAAGGAAATAAAGTGAAAATATTTTTTTTTACATGTTTGACAAATTCACATTTTTTGCTAAAAAGATTATGTGTTAATGCCAAAATATTTGAAAAAAAACTATCGAGATTGAATCTCATGATTACTTGTGTCTTTTCATAGTAAAGACATAATTCAGAGACTTTCTCCCCTCCCAATTATGCAAGAAAATCTAACTAGTAAAAGAATCTAAGAAAACTACTATCCATTTATATAAAATGAGAGTGAAATGATATTTATTGACTTTCATATGTAATTTACTCTTGAACTTTTATATAGTTTAGTGGGTTGAATTTTATTTTACCAAAATATTTATAATATTCTTTTAATTAAAAGTGAAAAATCATAAAAGTTATTTTTGCTTAGGGACTTAATAATTACCTTGTTGAATGAATATAATATAGTCTCTTGAAACTAAAAAAGAATGCCAAATATTTCCCATAATTATAAACCAACTGAAGCTTGTGGGACATAAATTTTCATGACAAATAGCTTTTAGTATCTCAGTAGCATTCAAGGATTTTCAAAAAGAGAAAATGACTTACTTGGTCTCTTCAAAACATGCTACCCACTAGAAACTAAAATATCAAGTACTACTAAAGCATGTTAAGATCAAGGGACAGAACTAGAAAAATCTACTGAGAAAAATCTATTCTTAGGCCAAGAAGAACAAATGGCCCATATATCCACATATATCTATATCTCACCTTAGAATCTTTACTCTTGTTTGTTCAACTTTGAGTACTTGGAAAGGAAGCTAGAATAAAGGATATTTGGGAGAAGAATGGAGAGATATTGGAACATAGGCCAAATGAAAATAATGACTGGAAATGCTGGTTGCCAAAGGTTTAAGCAGAGATAAAAAGGATTGGGTGAGGTGTTGGGGTTTTGTTATGAAAAGAAAAGATTTAAGAAAATGTCATATGGAAATCCAACAACTAGTAACCCAGTTAAAAGGAGTTAGAATGGAGAGATCCTGCATGTCTGGATAGGACTGTTGGCAGATGCCAGTAAAGAGTCAGTAAAGAAAAATCTCATTGCCAGTTTTGTGATAGCGGTGTCAGAGCTGTATGTCAGGGAATAGCTGAGACTCTTAAATGATAGTACCCTTTATTATTGATATTAATGATAGTACCCTTTATTATTATAATTGATATTAATGATAGTACCCTTTATTATTTCTCTTATTTTCCACTCAAAAGAGGAAAATTTCCTATTGCTGAAGTCATGACTTATTTTAATTGCAAAATAGAAATTATCTAGTTGGAACTTAACTGAAAATTCATCCCTGCTTGCTAGCACTCACAGGCCCAGAATTCAAACTTCTTATGGAGAAAATGTATCAATAGTCTTAACCAGGTATGAATCCTGCAAACTATAATACCAACTGACCAGGCAAGATGTGCCCACTTATGTATTAGTAGCTTGAAGATAGGCATGTAACCAGGTGCTCTCTGATGGGAATTGAGAACTGCTCTGAAGGAAGTCATCTACGTCTGGTATTAAAATTTCAGTGAAAATAAACATGGCTGGGGAAATCATGACTCCTAGGAAGGCACTTACTACTGTCATTTAGCTAAACTGACAATGTACCAAATTGCCATCTCAATACGCATACTTATTCTCAAAGATTAATGCTGTTTCTAGCCTTAATCAGATTAGCGTTTTTTTTTCCCCCATCAATTGTAGTGAATGAAGAGATTCATGGCTGCCAACAAGTTGAAAATAAGTGACATATTGACTGCTCAACTGTAAACAAAGCATTTTTTAAATTTATTTATTTTTTTATAATTTAATTTAATTTTACATATCAGGCATGGATTCCCCTGTCTTTCCCCCCGCCCCTGCCTTCCCCCCAGCCCACCACCCATTCTCATCTACTCCAGGGCAAAGACTCCCCTGGGGATTCAGCTCAACCTGGTAGATTCAGTCCAGGCAGGTTCAGTTCCCCCGCTCCCAGGCTGAGCAAAGTGTTCCTGCATTAGCCCCAGGTTCCAAATAGCCAGCTCATGCACTAAGGACAGGTCCCAGTCCCGGTGCTTGGGTGCCTCCCAAACAGTTCAAGCTAATCAACCGTCTCACTTAACCAGAGCGCCTGATCCAGTTGGGGGCTCCTCAGCTATTGGTTCATAGTTCATGTGTATCCATTAATTTGGCTATTTGTCCCTGTACTTTTTCCAATCTTGGTCTCAGCAATTCTCGCTCATACAATCCCTCCTCTTTCTCGCCAATTGCATCTGCTTCCCTCAGTCATTGGATGAGATTTCTAGCATGACAGGGTGTTTGGCCATCCTATCACCAGAGTAGGTCAGTTCAGACTTTCTCTCGACCATTGCCTGTAGTCTATTGTGGAGGTATCTTTGTAGATTTCTGGGTGCCATGAACTGGGTCTCTGTAGGCCCACCAGACCGAGGGAGAACGGGATGAAGGTGCTCAGGATAATTGGGATAAGGCGATGACAGACAGACACAGACACCAAAGTATGCTGTGAAACTGCTGCAATTTTACTGAACATCAGGCTGAGATTTTATACAGTCTTAACAAGGAACTAAGCCCAGGGGTAAAAGGAAAGCAATAGACGCAATCTTTTGTGGTCACACAATGTGGTTTTCAGAATGATTAATCCTTTCAGACAGAGACATGCTGTGGCCTGAACCCTAAGAGTCAGATTACGCACTCAATAACTGGTAATCCATTTCTAGTAATTTATTAAAGACAGTTACAAAGTCCTCACCAAGAGCCTTAGCCCACCTCTTTAGCACAGGTGCTATACCCCTCAATATAGCTGACCTTGTCTGCCTATCATATGTACACCATACTTTTCTGCTTCTAACCAGCCTTTCCATAAAAGGCAACTGATTCCACAACATTCTTTTTCCACCATGATTTACCCAACTGATTCCCTTCATAGTCATAAGCCCCTGTAAAGGGGCTGGATCTAAGTAATTTCTACTTCTGGGATTCCAACGAGGGGGTGTCCACCATTTCCCATTAATACGGTATTGAATGTACTTTCCAACCATTCTTGTGGGAGTTGCCAGTTTCCTAAGTTCTCTTTCTTGTGAGTTTGCATGAGCTGAGTGAGGGTTACCTAACAATCTTTTTACTTGTACACATTTTCTTCCTTAGAATCTGTGGGAACCTGAATCATTAGCTCTTTCTTTTCTAATCCATCCATGAGTGCCCCCACTGAAGTAGGGTTTTTTTGTGCTATCTGCCCAAGGGCTTGAATCACTGGGCGCGGTGCTGGTGTAACAGTTGAGGAGTTATCAGGTACGTCAAGTGAGCGTCTGTGGGAGTCCAGGCACAGAGAGGTTGTTATTGTCAGGAAAGAAGAAAGAAGTCCTGCCAAACATCCACGGAAGGCTGGTCTTTAGGGAACAATGTATCCAGGAACCATTGCTCGGGCTGATTGCCAGGGGACCACCGGGGGCCTAGCCTCGAGAGACACATGCCCCCCTTCCTCGTGAGACCACCAGATCGGCATTTGTCACAGGGGCGACACCGTTGCGGGTGTGGCATCTGGGGACCTCTCTAGCACTTTACTTCTTCCTATTTTTATGTGGTCTTCATTTATCATGGTCTCTTATTCCTTGTTCTCCTTCTCTGTTCTTGATTCAGCTGGGATCTCCCACTCCCCTAAGCTCTCTTTCCCTCGAACTTTGCCCTTTATTACCCCCACTCACGTCCAGGTTGTTCATGTAGATCTCATCCATTTCTCTATCATTGGGTGATCCCTGTGTCTTTCTTAGTGTCCTGTTTGTAGCTAGAGTTTTCCTGCCTGGCCCACAGTCAGGACAAATCTCTCTCACCCGCCAGTCCCACAGCTACTCAGACCCGACCAAGTAAACACAGAGACTTATATTGGTTACAAACTGTATGGCCATGGCAGGCTTCTTGCTAACTGTTCTTACAGCTTAAATTAATCCATTTCTATTAATCTATACCTTGCCATGTGGCTTGTGGCTTACCGGTACTTTACATCTTCCTTATCCTGATGGCGGCTGGCAGTGTCTCCCCCTCCAGCTTCCTGTTCTCTCAATTTTCCTCTCTGTTAGTCCCGCCTATACTTCCTGCCTGGCCACTGCCAATCAGTGATTTATTCATTGACCAATCAGCAACACATTTAACATACAGACCATCCCACAGCACCTGTTTTCTAGGTAGCCTCCCTGGAGTTGTGAGTAGCAGTGTAGTCATCTTTGTTTTACATCTAGTATCCTCCTATGAGTGAGTACAAAAAGAAATTGAAGAAGATGTCAGAAAATGGAAAGATCTCCCATGCTCATGGATATGCAGGATTAACATAATAAAAATGGCAATCTTACCAAAACCAATCTACAGATTCAATGCAATCACCATCAAAACCCCAACACAATTCTTCACAGACCTGGAAAGAATAATACTCAACTTCATATGGAAAAACAAAAAACCCAGGATAGCCAAAAGAATCCTGTACAATAAAATAACCTCTGGAGGCATCACAATCTCTGACCTCAAGCTCTGCTATAGAGCTACAGTAATAAAAACAGCTTGGTACTGGCATAAAAACCAACATGTGGACCAATGGAATCAAATTGAAGACCCTGACATTAATCCGCACACCTATGAACATATAATTTTTGACAAAGAAGCCAAAAGTGTACAATGGGAAAAAGAAAGCATCTTCAGCAATTGGTGCTGGCATAACTGGATGTCAACATGTAGAAGGCTGCAAAGAGATCCATATCTGTCACCGTGCACAAAACTTAAGTCCAAGTGGATCAAAGTCCTCAACATAAATCCAGTTACTCTGAACCTCATAGAAGAGAAAGTAGGAAGTAGTCTTGAATGCATTGGCATAGGAGATCACTTCCTAAATATAACACCAGTAGCACAGACACTGAGAGAAACAATCAATCAATGGGACCTCTTGAAACTGAGAAGCTTTTGTAGAGCAAAGGGCATGGTCAACAAGACAAAGAGACAGCCTACAGAATGGTAAACAAAGCATTTGTAATCCCCACTCCAAGGCTGAGGGAATACCATTGAAGTGAGGACTGAAAGAATATAAAACTCAAATAAGAAAACAACTGTCAAATGTCATTTTCTGGACATGGCATAGACATTGGAAACTAGAAATCATGTCAGTTGTAGTATCTATGCCAATCTTGAAGAACAGTGGCCATTTCAGCAGTTACAAATGGCGAAGAACCACAGAGTGCCTCATTCCTACCTTCAGAGTTGGTGGGTACTGATCGATTCCAAAAGAGGTGGGATCATCTTCTGAAGATTCATATTCATGAATAAGCCACTCATGCTCCAATGGATGGTTCCAAACTCATTGTTCCATAGATGATTCTGGTTAAACCAATAGGTTGCAAAAGAAACAGTAAAATATTTTACTAATCATTTTACTAAGGAGTTTGAAACTAGTATATAAGGTCCTCTTGTTTATGGTCTATTTAAAATAACTACAGTATGTTGACAGTATTGTTAGAGTGTAGAAACAAAAATCAAAAATCTGTGTATTTCTTTTTCAAGTGGGAAGATCCAGTTTTTTTTTTTTTTTTTTTGAAATGTGCATTGGAGTTTTACCAGCATAGGGGTTATCAGTTTCCCTGGAACTGGAGTTACAGAGAATTGTGAGCTGCCCTGTGGGTGCTGGGAATTGATCCCAGGTACTGCGGAAGAACAGACAATGCTCTTAACCACGGAACCATCTCTTCAGCCCCAATCTGTGTATTCTTAGTGTGACTTTTGCACCATTCTGTAAGAGCTATACTTGAGTTAATGTATTATAAGGCTATATCTTATTTTATGAATATTAGGATAATACCTTACATTATAAATGTGATGTGTATCTGAATCTCTTTCTAATGTTAATATGTCTGATAATGAAACTTCTTAAGAATTATACATTCCTGCAACAAAAGAAAATAAAAATACAACAACATGATAACTTGTGTACTTAGAGATGCTTATCACACATAAAGTTTCCTACAAATATATTAACAATTGATGTATTGGTAATGTTTTATAGTCTCATATTTGAATTACATTTTGTTAGTACTGGAAAGTGAATATTTAAGGTCACAACTCAGAAAAAGAATTTGTTTAATGTTACTTTGTTAAATTAATAATCAGCTGTTTTATCTGGACATACTAGTGCAAGTTTCTAAACCTAGCAATCAGGAGGACCCTGATTCAACAGAACCCTTACTTCAGAGTCATGTAAAGTTGTCTTGGAGGCAGGGCAGGATTAAAAACAATAGTGTCCCCAGTGGGTAGGTAATCTGATCATTGTTTCCACAGCATGAGTGAATAAAAGTCACACACTGGCACAGACTTTCTGCTGGGTGAGATTCTCTGGACAAGGAATTATTACTCTTGGTGATGGTGATCTTTCTTGCTCTTTTATGTGATAAACCACTTTTCTATCTAGTGCTTAAATGTGTCTTATCATTTTTGGTGATCCTGAAACAGTCAATATAGAAATGTGACATTCACCTGTGCTGCTTCAACTGGTCTGAACTCTGCTCTCTTCCACGCAGAGATGATTCCCTGGAAGATGAGCAAGTGTTATTTGTTCAGTAGACTTTTGAAAGATTAGTTAAACTGAAGGGCAAAGGACAGTGACTTGATTGTCAAAGGTTTTGGAGAAAATTGGTAGTGAAGTAGAAGACAGGGTGAGAGTAAACACACATTTTACAGAATTTTCTTCGAAAGAAAAGATATCTGCATTTACATGTTAGAGTAAAGTGTCCACTAACCATGAGAGACTTTATAAATAATGAGGAAACCAATAGATTTAGTGTGTGATATAGTCATGAAATAGTTCATGTAGAAAACAATCATGTGATGAACTGGGTTGTGGGAGGCATAAGATTTAGGCTGTTAGTTATATGTTAGGGTATTTACATATCATTTGGGGTTCCAGTTTACAATGATTTTTCAAAACACTAATATATATGTGTTGCAGTATTGCTTTTGTAGATTGTATAAGAGATTTTGGAGTCCCATATGTTCAATAGCAAGCCACTGGTTTTGTTGTTGTTTGTTTTTACCCATTAGTTTGCTTTATTTGAAGATAGCATCTATTATTCATTATTTGTAGGATATGAATGGTTTGATAAACAATGTACATATACTCAGTTACTGGGAAGGTCTGATAGTGCTCAGAGGCAATATTATGCCTTATTAATTGATTATTATGATGGCAAGTGCAAGAAAGTGTTTTAAATACACAATAGCCTGGTGAATTATAGTGACTGGTAAATAAAGATGGATTCAGAGGAGGAGGAAATAGTTGTCTTGTAGGATGAAGTGTCGTTTGGGTGTATGCCCAAATGTGGTATAACAGTACCTTGAGGTAGGTATATTCCCACTTTCCTGAGTAACCACCACACTGAGTTCCATGGTAGCCATACAAGTCTGTAATCCCACCATCAATGGGTGTGTGTTCTCTTAACTCTCCTTACTCCACATCCTCACCAGCATTACAATTTATTTTATTGATCCTAGCCATTTGGACCAGTGCAGGTTGAAATCTCAAAGTAGTTTTAATTTGCATTTTCCTGGTACCTAATTATTTGTATAATTCTTTAGGTGATTCTCAGACATTTTATTTGCTCTTTGGAAAGTTCTGTTTGGATCTCTATCCCATTTCTTATTGGATTATTTGTTTTCTTGATGTGCAGATTTTTAGTTCTCTATATGTTTTAGATATATCCATCCACTGGATATGTAACTGATAAAAAAATCTTTTCAAATTCTATAACCTGCCATCGTATCCAAATGGTGGTGTCCCTTGTCAAATAGAAGCTTTTGTTTTCATGAGGTCCCATTTATTAATTATTCTTAATGTCCATGCTAATGGTGTTCTGTTCAGAAAGTCTTTTCTTGTGTGAGTGCTTTCAAGGCTGTTCCCCACTATCTCTTCCCTCAGGTTCACTGTATCTGATCTTATTATGTTGAGGCCTTGGACTCATATGGAGTTGAGGTTTTTGCACTGTGGTAAATATGGAACTCTTTGGGTTCTGATACATGCAGCCATCTAGTTTGACCAGAGACATTTTTTTTTGAAGATCTTGTCTTTTTCCACTGTGTATTTCTGTCTTCTTTATAAAACAAATAAAGTGTTCATAGGTGTTTGGACTTATGTGTGAGTCTTCAGTATCATCACATTGGCCAACATGAGAGTTTTATGCCAATATGGTGTTATTTTTATTAATTTAGATCTTTAGGATGTTTAGAGGTTGAAGCTGGTGATATCTCCAACATTTCTTTTATTGTTGCCAATTTCTAACAGAAAAAAAAGATAATATGAGGTACAAAATAATTTCAAATTACTATTTTTTAAGTAGCTAATGGAGAAAGAAAGAAAGAAAGAAAGAAGGAAGGAAAGAATGAAAGAAAGAAAGAAAGAAAGAAAGAAAGAAAGAAAGAAAGAAAGAAAGAAAGAAAGAAAGAAAGAAAGAAAAAGGAAGGAAGGAAGGAAGGAAGCATTGTTGATTGGGAAAGTTACTGCTCTGACACTTTTTTGGCCTGTGTCAGTGTGTCGTAATTGCACTGAGTGCATACCTAAGAACTTTAAAAAATTTTTCCCATCCTTAGCTGTACCGTTCTCACATTTCCCTACTAGTTTTCTCTTTAGAGCTCATTACTATAACCATATTTTACTTTTTTATAATCTAAATCTTCTTTCTTCTCATGGGATTGAAAACTGTTTTCTCTATTGATCACAGCTTGTTTTCTAGTTTTCAGAATGATGTCTGTTAGTAAGATGTATAAACTTTTATTCTGTTCTGTAAATCAAACATGTAATAAAATCTGTAAGAGAAAAAAATGTTTGAAGGAATTTATGTCATTGGGCTTTCGAAAGAGAGAGTTTTGAAACCTAATATTCATGAAGAAAAATGCTTTGTATAAAAGAGTGCTTGATAAGGTTTCCTTTGAGTAAGCTATCAAGTTAAGATACTGTTTAAATAATAAAACATTATTTGTATAGAATAGCAATGGAAATGTAATTCAGTTAGGAAGCTGACATTTTCACCAAGATATAATATTCTGAGTCAAATTTTCTAGTACATATTTGAAATTAGAAAACATTTTTATATTGTTTTATGGTTCAAAATCAATTATATTTATTTTATCCCATTTATATTTTAAATGCAATATTTATAATTAAATAAATCTTTAAATATGACTCTTATAATATTCATTGTAGAAGTAGAAAGGATAGATGAAAAATTGGGCCTGAAATACAGTTAACCATCATTTATTACTTTATTTCTTCTTTGTTAATCTAAACACTCACTAAATGCGATATTTATAATTAAATAAATCTTTAAATATGACTCTTATAATATTCATTGTAGAAGTAGAAAGCATAGATGAAAAATTGGGCCTGAAATACAGTTAACCATCATTTATTACTTTATTTCTTCTTTGTTAATCTAAACACTCACTAAACTTTCTTTTTATCTTCCAATTTAGTTTTCATGTCATTATCAAGTTCATTGCCAAACATCTTCAGAATTGAAAAACACTTTACCCATGCTTATGTAACAAGGTGGGTGAAATAAGGGTTGAATCTACTTTCTTGCTTATTTCTAATTCTGTCAACAATGTCCTCCTCTAGCATGCTTAGTGTCGTGCATTTCACCTTTTTTTTATAGTAGTGATTGCTGCCATTTAAAACAGCCTTGGAGAAGAGTGTTGAAAGGCAGCATTGTGCTCCTAAGCTAAAGAAAGCAGAAACAAAACATGCTATAGAGAACATATACATTTTAAATTGAAATCTCATTTAGCAGAAACACATACAAAAGGTAAACAGAGTTTTATATGCCTTCATTTATCAAAATATTATAACCTGAGGCTCACTGAAACATTATCTAGTGTTTACCTGGGAAACCACAATTCAGTGTAATTACATTAGTGTTTGAGACACCTGCATATTGTACATTTCATATGAAAAAAAAAACATGATTATTATTAGTATATGTTTGACATGATGCAAGATCATATATGTTGATATACCCTAAATTTTTTCATACATAGCAATTACTCTAAAATTAATATTATACAGTATACAAAAACTTTATGCACAATATTTTATATAATATAGAAAGCTATGTAGTATATTATGGTATTGGATAAGACATAATGAAAATTTTACTTGAGATTATTTATCCAAGGAAACAACATACTTCAAAATTCATAATTTTTATCTTAAATAAATATGTAGAAATGATTCATTTATATAAATATCTTAATAAATATTGATACATACTTGTATTAAAATAAAATAAAACTTTATTATAGTAATGATCCATAATACATAAATTAATTTGAAAATATTCCTTAAGTACAAAATTATAAGATTTTATAATCCAGTAAGAATTAATTAATCTTGAATTAAAATAAGGAGTACATTTTACCAGTTATCTTTTGTATTCCTGAGTCCATTTCATTGGTGTATTTTTATGATTTTGATTTTTTAAGAATCACCTTAACATCTTAATTCTTTTATCAGAGAACAACATAAAAAGAATTTTGATTATTTTATTTTTTCATTATTATAGACATTCAAGAAATATTTATTTTCCATATACTTCAGGTTATTTTTTGTTGTTTTTAAAGAGTTATTTTTGGGATACATTCCCCCTACTGGATTATCTTATCCAGCCTTAATAGAAGAGGAGGAGCATAGTCTCAATGCAACTTGATATACCTTGGCTGGCTGATATCCACTAGAGGTCCACCTGCATCTGAAGAAAAACAGTGGATGGGGAGTGAATGCAGTTGAAGGGTAGAGGGGAGAAAGCGGGGAACTAGGAGGAAGGGAGACAGGGGAAACTTAGTTGGAAATTAAATTTAAAAAAGATTATTATTATTTTTTCTTGTCATATTTTAATGTAAGATTTTATTGTTTTAAAGATATTTACACACACACACAGACACACACATACTTATGTGAACAGACATGAGTGTTGTTGTTCTTTGAGTTCTGAAATTTGGATCACCTTGGATCTGGAATTACAGGCAATTTTGAGCAACCTTTTGGTGGTGCTGGTATTTGAACTAGGGTCCTCTGAAAAGACACTGAAAGCTCTTAAGCACTGGGATATCTATGGAGTCCCTCAGTGCAGTATTTTAGACCCAAATCTTCTTGCCTTTCCACTCCTTCCTTTGCAAACCTAGGGAATAGTCAAAACTGAACAGAGCTTTCTAAGAAGTTGTTTTCATATTGATAAAAATCCAAAAATATTTCCTGGGATGTACTTGACAGGAAGGCTTTTGGGTGTCTCCATATATGTCCTTGCATCATTTTGTAATTACTGTATTCAGTCAGTAATGAAGTCACTGTGATTTGTTTGTTCACTAATAGACAGTCACGAGTGCTAGATACCTGTTCCTGAACTGCCATTCCCCAAAGTTTTAAATTTTACCATTTACAAGTCAAGAAATACAGTGTTATGCTTCCTTGCTGTATCGGCAGCAATAAACATGCACATGAAGTTTGTGGTTAAACAGTGGGCTGCTCATTGTCAGTGTTTCAAAACTGGAATGCCTGGCCTCAAAATTATTGATTTGAAATAATTGTGCTGCATCTTATTTATGCTTATCAAAACGAACTACAATTGTAAGGCAGCCACACGTGATCTATATCTTCCGCTGTTCACAAATGCCCAGTGTCCAGCACCTTAAAGAGTATTGAGTTCTTATGCTTTACTTTTTCCATTATTACCAATTAGACTTCCCTATCTTCACCTGAGACAAACCTTATTGTGTATCAGGCACCTGTTTCCTTTCATTATGGTTGTATCATTTTAGCATCCAAGAGACACAGGTGATTGATTGCTGAGGGCAGTCAAGAATAATAAACTGTTATATTAAAAAAAAAAAAGAGTATTGAGTTCTTCCCACCCACAACCCCAACAGAAGTCATCCAAGCTGCCACCAGAAACCATGTTGATGACCATGATCAGTGTTGCCACTGGAAACCACATGGAAGTCCATGATCCATGGTTCCACTGGCTTCTATGGCCAAGGCTGCTGTTTTTGCAGTGGTATCGATGACTGCAGATTCGTAACTGAGAATGAAACTTTGGAAGATTTGTGATACCCTTCCCCCAAAAGGGAAAGGAGGGAAGGAAAGAAGGAAGGAAGGAAGGAAGGAAGGAAGGAAGGAAGGAAAGAAAGAAAGACAGGAAGCTATCGAAGAGAGTCCTTAAAAATAGTGATAGAGATGTTGAAGTGTAGCTCTTCAGTGCTCTGATTTAATTTGTTTTGTTTTGTTTTGTTTTACCATTTTTATTCATTCTACATACCAACTTCCACTTCTGATTTAACTCTTACAAACAGAATAGGGTGTGGCGGCATTCCCACTGGGCTGCACCTAGCCTGTCTCCAGAGAGTAGCACCTAGCCCGAATCCATCTTTTGTTTAGCAGACACCTTTTGTTTCCCTTGTTGCCCTCTATGTGAATCCTGTCTTGGAGTTTCCCAAGGATCCACCTATGCAAAACTTGATTCAGGAAACTTGGAAAGCCATGGTACCTGAGAAATCGAGGAATTTACACTTGGCATTGTATTGTTGGGAGCCCCTTTCAGGTTGTTTTGAGCATATGGAAATTAACTGCCTAAACTGTACTGGAGAGAAATAAAACTGCCCTAGTGGAAGGGCTATTGGTTCAGTCCTTTGAGGCTGGACTGCCTTGCAGCCATGAAAGGCTAGATTCATTCTTAAGATGCCTCTGTGTCTTCATTCCACAAACCCTCATAAACCCACACACCCGTGTAGCGACTCACACAGCTACAATAGGGTTAAGGTGACAAACAGAGTAGGTTCTTCTTGGAAACTATGAAATGACCATCTTTTTTGGAAAAGTAACATGGCAGGAACACCACACATTCTCTTGGAGATGAAGTATGTCTCTATGCATAGAAAGCTCAGGTCCTTGGTAATACAGCAGAAAGTACTAAATTGTTTCAACCATGTAAGCTAACTTGGAGGTGGAGTAGTTCTCATGAGAGCCTCCGGATGAGAATATACTCTCTCTAATGCCAGGATTGCAGCCAGATACTGTTACTAGAAGAGACAGTTTGTTGTTAGAGTGTAGTGCCCATGAAGACAACCAGGCTCCAGTCGAAGGCCGCACATCCCAGACTATATGGTTTGCTGCACAACTGGATTTGATGGGTTGAAAATAAGCAAATAGAAAATTAACAAAACACAAAGCTGGGCAAGTAGGGAAGGGGGGATCTGGGAGAGATTGAGACAGGGAACTGAATCTGATCAAAACACACTGTGTGAATTTCTATGATATGATTTATTAACAACAACAAAAAAGAAAAGAAAAAACAGAAGTATTCTGAGAATTTGTAAAGGCCTTAACAGTGATACATGGAAAATAACTTTAAAAAGCCACAGATTAAATTGTCATTTTTATATTTATCCAACAAAATAACAAGAAAAAGAAACTCAAATGCCTTGCTTAAAAATATAAAACAAACAAACAAAAATAATGCTAGACATTAACTAAAAACAATTTTATATATGGTAAATGTAGGACTCTTTAAGAAACAATCCATGTGGATAAAAACAAACATTTTGTACATGTTCTTTAATAATACTTTATAAATAATTACATCTTGATAATATTCTATGGCAATATGTACAATATATACTAATGAAAAGATGGGTGTGTTTATTTGCCTGATTTTGTTTAATGAATAAATAAAACCTATGTTTTGAAAGATATTTCAAACAATTAATGAATTCATGCTTTGGAAGTTATTTGTTTTAGCATTACTGTGCCAGCAAGTATGCCAATAAGCACAAATTATATGGGAAAATGATCTGTAATGTCAAATTGAGTATTAAAATGTACACTAATAAAATAATTAGCATGGAAATATTAGAAACTTAAATTGGAATTTCCATGGCTATATATATTTCACTATCTCTGCATGAAACAGGAATATCATTCAACTTGAAAGCAATACAACAGAAAAGCTATGTGGGTAATTGATAGTTGAGTGTGGGTTGTTGGTTACATATCTGGGATCATGGACATATCTCTATGATTTACAAACAGTAGAAGCTTCATAAGGAGATTAAAGACTGTGAGTCACTATTTTCTAGTAATACATATGAAATACTCAGAAGACTTTTGAATATACAGGGAAATATGTCAGTGTTGTTAGTGTTATACCTGCAAATGTTACTATCATGGTTCAGGATGTTAATGATTATTTTATAAAACATAAAAACATCTTTAAAAAAACTAGAATTTTTCCTCCTCTTCACATGTAAAATTTATGTAAATTTTATGTAATTTAAATTATGTAAAATGTGTCTCTCAGTTTTTAGAACACTCCAATATAATTAATGATTCTAAAAAATACAGTGAATAAATTTCAGGGAAAGTTACGGCAATTTTAATATTCTTTCAGTTTTAGTTTAAAAAATACAGATGCTAAAATGACTAACCCATGGAGCTTATATATTGTAAAACATCTCCAATTTTATCAAATAATGAACTAATTGTGTACTAATCACATAACTGATTACATATTTTCACTTACCAGTATTACCTAATGAAAAATTGCTTTGGAAACATAAAGAAAATATGTAAAATGAGGAATCATGCAATCATCAGGCTCAAAGGCGAAAAAAGTAGATGAAAAATCTGATGAATCGACATCAGAGGGTAAAACTCCATTTCTTCAAATTATCCCCATACTTAGTGGCTGGGTTTCTTAATCTTTATAGCACATTCACTCTGGGGTTCATATAAAGGCATTTCAATTTAATTTAAAGTGGCTGAAACAATCAGATAGCTTTTTCCTTCTAAATGAGTTGCTTGTGCAGTAGATGAAAAAGCCATTAGCTTTTTAAAAACACAGGTATGAGGAGTTGTCTCTTGAGATATGCGGTGATTATTAATAAAGAGGTTGTGAAAATGGAGCGTGACTTTCGGCCAACATGGAAACACGAATTCTGTTAAGTGCCAAGTGCCATTAAGAATACTTGAAAGGCACGTTTGTTGCAGGAGGTGCTTCATAATCACATAAAGAGAATAAAATATTATCTTTATAGAGGACATTGTTTTGGCTTTTATCTGAGGAATAAAGTAAACTAATGGAAACTTGTTGTTAGAGGAATTGTTAGGAAATTTGATTTTATTGAGCACTTGCCTTGTTGGTCATTTAAAAAAAAAATAGCCAGATGTGGTGGTGCACATTCAATCTCAGGAAATACAGGGACAGGAGGGCAGTCTGGTCTACACAGCAAATGCTAGACCAGCCAGGGCTGCATAGTAATATATTGTCTCCAAACAACAAATTTCACCACGACCATCACACTACGTTTTCACTTTCCTCAACTGATGCAATTGCTGTCTAGAAGGGCTTTTGAAGCCTGCTATGAAACATATATGATCTTCATCATTTCCTTAGGTGATTTCTGTGCTGTAGAACAATAGTATTTATATTCCCATATTGATTATCTGTTTTCTTCAAATTAGAGCATTCCCAAATTCTTAAACCCACATTATCCTCTTTGCATATTCAGGTGCCAAATCCTACACATCGTTATTGTCCAAACCAGTTGTGGCTGGTAATTTTCCTCATGAATGTTGTCTTCCTTGGACTGGCTCATCTTTTCCCAGTGCCAGACACTTCCATTTTCACACCAACCTCTGTGATTATGTATTACCTAACTCAGCCATAGTACGATTGTATATGAAGAACCTGCCTTACATATCCTTAAATCTACTTACTACAAGTGCCTGGTCCTTGCATTGAAGCTTTTTTTATTTGTATAATTTTATCATTCTGTCTTTCCAAACTTTTCCATTTCTATTTCCAAACCTTGTTCACTTTCAAATTTATTTTTTTCCATTAATTTTTGTTATACATATATATTCTTAAATATGTAAATAAAACTTGCTCAGTCTGTATGTATATTGTTATTTGTATATATGTTTTCAATACTGATGATCACATTGAGAATTTTTAACTATAAGTACTCTAGGACAGGTTGCTGAGAGTTTTAAAGTGATAGTAGACACAATAGGTTATCAAAGCACTATGTTTCTTCATTTTTTCATGTTTTTGAAACCCTCTCTCCCCCCTTTCTCAGAAAGATCAGTAAAGGCTGATCAAAATTGTCTAAAAATTCCTGGGACTCTCACAGACATTTGAATGCCACAGATGAGAATGTTTTGCTAAGACTAAAAGATTAACAGTACTTTCCTAATAGAACATAATGAAGATTGCGAGTTCTAAAAAAAAAAAAAGCCGGGCGGTGGTGGCGCACGCCTTTAATCCCAGCACTCGGGAGGCAGAGCCAGGCGGATCTCTGTGAGTTCGAGGCCAGCCTGGGCTACCAAGTGAGTTCCAGGACAGGCGCAAAGCTACACAGAGAAACCCTGTCTTGAAAAACCAAAAAAAAAAAAAACAGTTTGATAATGCAACAAATATTATGTCCAAGATAATCTTATATCTTCATTTAGTTCACAATCAAAGCTTTGTTGAGCAGTCATAATTGTAGGACTGGTTCCTCCTGCATGTAAGATGGAGGAGCAGATGATATGTGTGCCCTTTCTAGTTGCATTTCATCTCAAAGAGTCCTAATACACAGGACAAAGTCATTATTTGGACAGATGAACTGGACACATCACGTTTCCTGAAATGTGCCATGTCATTTGATAGGGAAAGGGATAAGAAGTTTAAATTCATTTGTATTGACCATATCTAATTCTATGTACAAAACTGTCTCCCATAATAGATGTGTACCAAAATTAATCTAGAATTTCACAGAAGATCAGAAAAAGCTACAAGCATAGATAACACTACAGAAACTCTTGATTAACCAGGAGTATTAATGTGTACACTTGGTATTCAAAAATGTATAAACACTCTCCCCCGATATATAAGGAGTAAAAATGTAGGATGAGGATTTTGTAACTTTGCTACTTCACTTCATTTTCCTTTTTCTTTAGCTTAAAGTGAAGTTCAGGTTTTGCCTTACTAATCTTATTGGGTATTTCTTTTAAATGGGTATAATTATATTCATGCCACCTGGAAATCAGTTTCCTTTAATTACTTAGGCTTTTTTCTTTTTGCATATGCAGAGGGCATCACTGCCCTCATTGTAGGCCAACAGGGAAGACTCCTGTGGGCAGGTCTTCCCACCAACATCCCTCAACACCCCGGAAATCTATAAGTTTCTTGTCTTTTTGAACCTCAATGTATTTGTTCTCGGATGTCAAATTTTGCTCACTTATGTTTCATCAACCTTCCTAAATGTCCATTTTTCCCTTAAAGCTCAAAAGCTCTTTCTCTTTTCAGTTATATTTACTGTTGCGATTCCCTGGTGAAACTATTTATATTATAATTTTACAATTTAGAATTTTCATGAGCTCCTTTTGCTCTCTTTCCTGGTTACTTTAAAAGACAAAGGTTCTGGGGCTGTAAGCACCCCAACGAAGCTCTATCAAAATAAACCTGTGATTCATTCAGGAGGGCTACACAGGAAAACTAACATTACAGCAGTGTGCTTTTTCTGTTACTTGGTCAGTCTTCATAGTTGATGTTTTCCCTTACATTCTCCATCTATCCTTCTTCTCCATCATTTTCCTTAGTAGGTAATTCCTGGGTTTAGATTGTTCCATAGCTCCTGATTCCCAAAACAAAGAAATTAACATCAGACTACTCAATTGCACCAGCTTGCAAACAATCACTATTATGCAAGGCATGGCACCAGGGCTTTAGGAAATTTGAAAGATCAAGGGTGTTTATAACTAGTAGAATGGAGACCACCTCACACTGGGACATGTGGAATGCAGAGCACACAAGCAGAGGAGATAGAGCATGGGACTCGCAGCATATCTAGGGCCATGATGGTATGTATTGGTGGCTTGAAATTCAGACAAATATCTGCATGGCAGAAAGAGGGAAAAAGAAAAGATGTGGTCTTTCTGTTAGGATAGAGAGCTGTCTGTGTCCAGAGAGAAAGGAGAGAGAAGCTTTTCATTTTGTTTGTTGCTTCAGGTTTATAGAAAAATTAAGTGCAGTTTTTATAAAGCAGCAAACTGTTTGGGAAATAAATGATCTGAATGTGGAGTTATACACTTACATTCCCAGCACTGGAGGTGAGCAGGAGCAACCAGACCTTAAGAGCAACTGGAGCAATTTAGAGAGATTCTATCTCAAAACAAAACAGAAATGACAACAGCAAAGATTTGATAGTCTACAATACTGAAAATATCCAAGTACTCATAGCCTAACTGTAGCTGAAGTTTTCCTGGTCCTGCCGGGCTCCAGCAGCCCTGCGGCCGCTTGGACCCAAGTAAACACACAGAGGCTTATATTAATTAAAACTGCTCAGCCATTAGCTCAGGCTAACTATTGACTAGCTCTTACACTTAAATTAACCCATAATTCTTATTTATGTTTAGCCATGTGGCTTGGTACCTTTTCTCAGTTCTGCCTTCACATCTTGCTTCCTCTGTCTGGCGACTCCTGACTCAGCCTTTTTGTTCCCAAAATTCTCCTCTCTGCTTATCCTGCTTGTATTATACTTCCTGCCTGGCTACTGACCAATCAGCATTTTATTAATCAACCAAATCAGAGCAACACATATTCATAGCATACAGAAAGACATCCCCAGCACCTAACAATGGTCTAAGTGCTGAATGCTTCTTGACTTTTTCTTCCCATGTGCCGGGAAGATGTTCTCTGCTGCATGTGTGTCTGTTCTTACATAAACTGACATTAGAGAAAAACAGACATGCCTTTATCAGCAATAAATGACTGGGTACAAATGAATCTGTTTAGTCAATGGAATAAGCAGTAATGAGACATTTAAAGTGTGCCTGTGCCAGGGCTCTAGTGCATTGAACTTTGGGCTATTTGTATCCCAACACTGTTAGCTCTGCCAAGAGCTGTTATTCTGAATGCTATTGGTATTTTATCTCCCCTGTACAGTAAAAAGAAACTGCAAAAGATAAATGAGAAGTAAATTTAAACTCCAGTTGTCTATGGCATTTGATCAATAACTAACAATCTGAAGGTTAAAAAAACACAACTTTGTAAAGCAGGCATTCTGACAAGATTGCAAGTTGCTCCTGAAAGTCTGTAGTTTCTGATACATTAGGGATACAATTAATACCAACTGAAGGTTTACTATTCCAGCACTCCTCTGTAGAATAACAACAAAATTTGATAACTTGAATTTCAGAGGTGGGTAGGAGAATGTGAAGAAGCCTATTAGTAGGTTATGATTTGTGCCAGAAGCTTTGGGTAGCATTGTAGCTGGCTTTATTCAAGGCAGACTGTGCTGGCAGTGTGATTTAATCCACTCAAATGGATGAGATTACAAAACTTAGGTGGCCTCAATAGTCATAGGATCAGCCTTAGATAAACAGCTGTGATAAAAATAATTGTATCCTCATGGTTTCTGTCATCCTCCCAAATTTCACTGCTATCATTGTGTATTCTCTCTTTAAACAAATATTGTGGGTTAGTGCCATTTCAAACATTTGGACACTAAAATCAAGGTTTTTTTTCTATTAGTTATTTATATAACAGCTCCAGAGAAAGCCAGCAGTGATATAATATATGCTGTGATATATGTTGTGTTAGCTCAGTAGTTAAAAGTATTTTTTTTTCAGAAATCCTAGGTTCAGTTCCCAGCATCTGTAGTTGAAGGTGCATGCATGTATGCACTTACCCATAAGTAAAAAGGAAGTATAAAAAAACAAAAAACCGTTAGCAGTCTAAAATGGAAGATGAACTAGGATTCTGTGGACAACTATTGATAGTATACCTGAAAACATAACAGTATGAAATGATACAAGTCATTAAAAACAACCAAAATATCATTTATGTAGCTTCTGAAAGCAAGTAGCTGCCTGGCTGGAAGTGGTATTTCAAATTTCTGGGTTATATATCTAGGTGCTACCCTGGTTTTCTATGCACTTATTTCCTCACCTTGGTGATATTTTAAAGGAGAATCTGATATTTTTGTGCCACTTTTCACTTAAACAATTCAGTGCACTCTAAGCTAAGTTGCATCCTGAGTGAATACTACATTTCCTTCTTTTCTGCAGCTTCTGACTTTTAAATTTGTGGTGGCGGCGGGGGGGGGGGGGGGGGGGGGGGGGGGGGGGGGGGGGTGTTTTGGCTCTTCAGCAAGTCAAACTCTTCTGTGATTCAGAGACTATAGAGAGAAGTAGGGTTTGTACTGCTCTAATGTGGATAATTTTCCCATGATACAATTAACAATGTTCCTCCTAAAAATAATTATCAATTTGCAGTTCCATCATTTTCTTCCCATTCAGTCTTCAAGCTCTTTTATATGATGGCTATTTTATAAAGTCACATTAATACATCCAAAATGTAGTGCTTTTTTTTTCCTGACTTCCTCTAATATGTACCCATCTCTGTGATTCTGCATAACAGTAATGGTTCCATCATCTACCTAATTAATCCATCTGTAAATTTCCTACCCCAAATAACACACTGTGTGTGTGTGTGTGTGTGTGTGTGTGTGTGTGTGTGTGTGTGTGTGTGTGTTGTATGTGTTATCAGGGAATCATTAGAAGATAGACTTTCAACAGTGTAAGACTTAAGTCAAATAAAGACAGATTGCTATATGTGACATGAAAATGAGGACTGACAAGGAGGGGGAAAAGCAATGCACTGAAGTTCCTACTTTGTAAAATAAAAAATATTCAATATTGATATTTACCAAAAGTGTATGTATTATGAATTTTAATTGTAGGGATGCACAATGGGAGAGCACATGGAATTTTTAAATTGGAGTGAATGCTGATGAACTTCATAACAAAAGCCTCACAATAAATGAAAATTGTAACGACATGTGGCTGACATTATATACTTTCACAGGTTTCATTGGAAGTGATACAAGTCATTGGTAGCACACGAGCAGCCAGTGAAATATGATCTCCCTAAGACCCCTGGTCCTGCTCCTGACCTATATGGTGTTACAGTTGGTATGGCTAGAGAGAAGAAAGTTTCCATTATATCTACCCGAGGAAGTTTGTTGGGTTTTGTTTGCTTCTTTAAGACAGGGTCTCATTATGTAGCCCAGTCTAGCCTCAAAGGCCCTGCCGCTCTCCTTCACTAGCCTCTCAAATTCCGGGATTGCCAGTGTGTGCCACCACAACTGGATAACTGAAGTGCTTTAATACTACCTACTGGCAGTTTCTACATTTCGAGTGAAATGCATTTATTTACGCTATTGCTAATACAAACATCAATATCTTAGGAGCTGAGCACATTTGCTCCTTCTGGTACCAGAAAATGTGATGTAATTGATTTCTAAGCTGACTCATTTTGGCTGCCTCCCATGTATTTCCAGAGGATAGTAAGTACACAGTGAATATATACTCAGAGCAGATAGGTACTAGAAAAATCTATGTTAGATAGAGTTGGCTTATTTGTGTATGGTTCTGTATTTTTGTCTTTTTGTCCATATAGAATAAAATAAGTATACTCTAATGGGACAAACTTTTAAGGATTCATTTTTTACCCATCCATGACTATAAATGCTAACATTCTGTGAATTATATACTTCAGGCTACGCTTGATCATGGATTTGGGAAATATACTTCTCTTCCTTGCTTTATTCACTGTCATTTTGGAATGACTTAACTATTATAAAACATCTTCTATTCCAAATTATTGCACAACATATTTTTTAAAAAACCTTTTTGTGAGACATTCAAAAGAGCTCTATGAACTTAATAAATGTTAATGACACCAAATTACTTTAATCTAAATAAATGTGTAAATGTATGCCAGCTCATTTTTATTGGTAGCTCACAGACATAGTCACATATTTCCTATCTAGAAATATATGAGAAAAGATATAATACAGATTAGTTGAATAAGGTCTGCCAGCTTCAAAGCTTCAGAACAGATGCCTTTTGAGAGTTTTGCTTTATATATCTCTTAGAATTAATATTCAAATTTTTCACCATTTCATCTCACCTAACGATGTGGAAATATTGAAAAATTATCAATCTCTAAAAGCCATAATGTCACAACAATTTGTATTTTATTTGTTTTACAAATTTGTTTTACAAGTAAAATAGAGGTCAATTAAAATACATAAATTCTGCACAATCATTTTCTTCAAATAATACATTATTTTATAAGAGATACTTCAACCTCTAGAACAGAGATTCTGGTATTTGTATGATGTCCTAGAACCATTTAGCATGCATCCTGAGAGACAACTATAATATTATAGTTGCAGCAATTGTCTCTTCGATATCAAATTCAAACTTGAAAACATATATACAAGTATTACATAGATTGAACAGGTTGTTTTTATGTACTTAGGAATATATATATATATATTATATTATATTTATGCATATAAATATATGTGTGTAACAGCAATTAATGAAAAAAAAAAAAAGAGGCCACAAATTTGAAAAAGTGGTCAGAGGGTTAATGGGAGATTTTGGAAAGAGGAAAGGAAAGAGGGTTATGATGTTATATTATAATCTTTAAAAAAAAAGTAAAGAAATACTGTTTTAAATTTCAATATCCTAACTTTGGGATAAAATTGAACCTTGTAAGACTTACAAAATATGCAAACGTTGCAAGCAAGTGTTATATTACGGATTTATAGCCTCTATCCCACATTATTGATGCCTCACTGCATTTCTATGTGGTGAACCTTTTGAAATGCCCCTGATGAGAGTTAAACACTGCTTCTTTTGGATTGAAGACAAATTGTTCTTGCTTAAGGCAAGGTGTGCCGCACTCAGCACCTTATCGATGTGAGATCAGAAATGTGTTACTTATAAACGTAAGCTAGTTCTGGAATCCTGAGGACAGACTGGAGTTGGTAAGATCCAAAGAAGCTTCAACAAGTATAAAGATCAACCATATAACAGAAGAAACACAGAGTCCTTGAAACTCTGGGAATACTTTATCAACAAAGAAAGACATTGTGTTTTATAAGTGAGTGCTTATTGAATAGAAATATCCTCCATCTACTATGAAGGCACAAAACATTTGCCACATTTTAGCTAGCTTCAGATTATCATGACATTCATCCTGTGTATAAATCTTCAGTTTCAACATTTTTTGTGGGATTAAATTGACCCTGACCTGAAATTTATGAGTCATGTCATTGTAAGAGTTTGGATTTAGAATTACCTGAATGCTTATTTATGCAGATGGCTAATAGTTGATATTATCTGACAGATTACTCACCATGTTGAGCTATCAATCCACACATTTTGCTTCAGTATATACTTCTCTACACCCAAACACTGAAAATAATAATGCCAATTTGAATAATCTGATAAAATGGCAGGGAATGTTGAAAATCACTAAAGCACAGTATGAGTATATTGAATAGGTGATGTTCAGTATGAAAAGAATTTAAAATGCCATGTATCCTCTCCCAGATATTTTAGGAAAAGATTAAAAGATTTAGGAAAATTAGAGGTGCAACAATGGTTTAAAATCAAAATGCTAAGAATATATAAATTCACTCAACAGAAAAACCTGCTACACAATATTGCCAAGGTTTTGAGACAAGTGCTGATGTAGGCATAATTATCACTAAGAAGTTTGTCAGTAGCATTTCTGCCCAATTCAGATTAATGGAACAGCACACTCTTATAACTTTGAAAATTGCAAAACTCATAGATAAGAAAGAACATAGTGTAAAGGAGCCAGTATTCAATTGTCACTAAAGAGTGTAAAAAGTTAGTGGCAAAAACACAAAGTAGTCAATGTGCCATTTTCTTTAGGGTTACAAGAATGTTTACTTTTGTATAGATTCCCTAGGAACAAAATATTTGTGCACCAAATGATCGCATTATTCAATTTGTATCTAAGAATATATTCTAATACCTAAACATGAATGACTAAGCAAATGAGATAGCAGTACTACCAAAATCCGAAATTCTTGTTTGCCATAAAGTTCAGAGTCACAGGCCAGTAATAGCTGGTTAAGCTAAGAAAGAATCCCATATATTCAATGACTTAAACAGTAGAAAATCACATCTCATGTTTTGAAGGCTATGAATTAGAAACTCAAGGCACCATCATTGTGAAGTTTAGTGAAGTTATTTCCTTGATTTGCAAATGTGTGCCTTTTCATTTCACTTAAGTTCACACATACCATGAGAACAAAACAAATCAATCTCCCTTTTCTTAAGAGCATTAATCACATTTATAGGTACTCCAAATCAGGATATAACCAAATTAAGTATCTAGAAAATTTCTGTCCTACTGAACCCATCATATTGAGGCAGAGAGTTTCAACATAGGAATTAAAAATGAACATTTGGTGCATAGATATATGATGTAGATGCTAGGATGAAATAGAAACATTTTTCCCACAGTAAAGATGCCCATCCCCATCCCAGGATATTTCCTAATGATCTTAGGATCATTTGGGGATGGTTGTACACCAAAGCATAGTTAAAGTACAATCATTTTCATTTCATTTGAATACAAGTTTAGAGTTAAAAACTATATATGGAAGCAAAAAAAAAAAAAAAAGCACCATGCCTTCTACTTAAAACATGTAAATGGAAACCGTGTCTGACCTTACATGACATTCTAATCAATGTTATCTGACAATGATGAATTATGTATCATCTACTCAAACCAAGGTGACTATTTTCATCCCAATGATCCATTCAGACATATAAAATTGCGTATATGTATTATATCTTTAAATTTCTACTATAGTAAAATAAACACAATATTTGATAGGAAACTGAGTTCCAGGAAACCGCAAATGCTATATACAAGGGTACTCCTCAAATCCATATAACTAAAGACATCAAATATACAAGTTTTGAGTAGAATTCAAAATAGAAAATTGCATTGCAAACACATGGGCTACACTGTAAACAAGAGCACCACTTTCTCTAAAGCCAAAGTTATTAAGAATAAAATGGAAAGTACAGATGAGTTTCATCATAACAGAATATTGGTATCTCAATATGTGCCTCCAAGACTATGCATGAGGCTGAGTAGAAGTCAACAATGGAAGCTGCATCATATGTATCCATATTGTTCTACTTTAGATGTACATTAGAATTACTAGCAATGAGCAGAAGTTGGATACACATGGTTATTAACTTTGTATGGATGAAGTGTTATTTTAAATATATACAAACTCATGGGTTGTATGATTGTCTAAATATCTTGTCAGAAGATTGCAAAATATTACAAAATTATAAACAGGATTTTTTCAATACAGGAATGCAAATAATTGTGATACAAGCATGAAGAATTACATATTTTTGTTTACAGTGAAGATATCCTGTACATTAAAAAGACAGCTACATTTTAGCAATAGAAATGATATTTTTATTAGGTATTATGGTCCAAATTCTGTCACTCCATAATTTATAACTTGAAATTCTATCCCCTTACTTCAGAAAGGAGTTTCACAGACATTGGGTCTTTATAGAAACTTGCTGGAACAAAACATATGAGGCATGTTTGTATGACATAATACATATCACCTTTGAAACAAATTATTATATTATTCAGTATTTCTAGAAAGATGAACACATAATTTCAGAAAAATAGTGTGGAAAACATTTAATGATCTCATTCCCCATGCCCCAAAACCCCCAAAAAGGAAAATTCATTCTCTAAATTCTAATATCACAAAACTTGTGAATTGATGTTATTTAGAACAGGATGACTACCACAAAGAGAAAGAGCATCCTCTTCAACCCTCTATTTTGAGACTCTCCAACATGTGTAATGATACCTAAAGCTTAGAGCCAGTTAAGGAGTCCATATCACCACAGATAAAGTAGGATGGTATTGAGGATGCTCTAACGCAATGAGGAAGGGTGATAAATGCTTACCTTTCACTGTGCCTGTCTGAATACTGCACAGAATTCTATCAGAAAATTTTGTTGAAAAATTTCAGCTACTTCAGACTAAAACTGTCACTGGAGTTGACGTTCAAAAACCAAGAGATCAGGATAAGGCATATTTGTAGTAAATTTGTTTATTCACTTGGCTAAGAAGAAAACTAGAGAAAGTCGCCCTCCTCAATGTCATGCATTCCAAGAGCTTTAACAGGTGCCATTATAATTACATAAACCAATTTACTGCCTCCACAGATCTCCCTATCAGTTCCTGGTCATGGTTTAGTGCAGGCTCTTTAAAAAATATGTTCAATATATCTCTTCTTTCCTTTTATTGGCATGTATTAATTCTATGCAATAATATATACCAGTATGCCACTTATTTACCTATCTGACATTTTTAACAGATTCCTACAGCATGTATTGTACATTATGACGCTGTTGTCCAATTGTAATTGAGAATCATGACGACTTAATTTTCTGAGATTTTTTTAGGTTTATTATGGTTATTGTTTGTCCCTAAATCATTCAATTTTGATACATATTCCTTCTGGTAAAAACCACAAAATTTCTTACTATTTCCTTGTCCTCATATATCAGCTAAAAGTAAAAATCCATCTCATCCTTTAATCATTACTTAAAATTTTTAAATTAATTTATTCCTATTCATTTGGGTTAGGTACATGAAGCAAATTAAAGCTACAATGTAGCAAATCTATGAGAATTTCAAAGTCTCTCTGAAAACAGGACAGTGCCTTGCCCCTCCCCCCATGTATTACACTTTTTAATTTAATGCAGTGCTTACTGGCTATCAAAGCACATAAATGTTGGGTGATTTATGGTTAAACGTAAATTTTACAGCCATTTTAATGAATTGCATCAATGATGTTAGAAATAAATTCACCATATTGGATGTCACTGAGAGAAAAAATACCCTAAAGCAAGATCCATGTGTGTTACCTCTCTACTATTGACAACTTTTTTGATATTTCTTACAAAGCGTATTATGATTATAAATTGCAATCTGGAGAAAACTTGCTGTCATTTCTTTTTGTTCAACACAGTTAAAGTACACCTGAAATAAAAATTTAGAAAATACCTTTGTGAGTATAAGGTGCTAAAATGTGAACATGTGGTCTGTGTCACTTTTTGCCATTTTGAAGTAAAGATATTAATTCAAAATGCAACAATCACAAATTATAGAAAAATATAATATATAGTAGATTCAATGATTAAAATATTCTAACATGAAGGATAACTTTGTTTTTTCAATATTCTAAAGAGATATATTTTTTCCTATAATTCATGTTCATACTTTCTTGTATGAGATAAACATTCAATCTATCTGTCATGGATGAGATAACCAGAATATATGAATGATATTACTGTTCATATTATAAGCACCACAAACCTATTCATCTAATAAACATAATATTCCATTCAATAGAAATCTGTGACATTTCCCTACTAAAACAATAAAGCATTAAAATTACATTTTTAATATTTTATGAGAAAGAAAAATTGATATGTGATGGTCAATGATGTGAGAAGCCATACATGTAAAATTAAAGGGTCTAATGTCACAAAGTTAGAAATGTACAGCCACAAATATTCATGGAACAAAATAAGATTTGCATTATGGCGAAATCACCATGGACTATGTTAATAAAGCTCAGAGGAAAAAAATGGAATCAGGAAGACAATGAAGGAGGCTATTGATTCAACTCAAGAGTCTGATGATGTAGGCAAGGACAGTGACCTGAGAGTATACTAGGCAAAGTTTGTGCCAAGCTTTTTATTGCTTGAAAATTCGAGCATTTGTCAGCATAAAATTACCATTAATGCCTAAGCATAACTATAGAGAAGTAATAGAATGAGTTGTTTTGATGTTATTTTTTCTTTTTCTTAGTTGAATGCTGTTTTCAGCTTGCTTATCGAGAGTCACATGGGTGTTCCCTACGGCCATTAAGCCACAGTATTCTGATTCATTGATTTTGTAGTCATTATTCAGTATTCATGAAGAACCATGCTTAATTGGACATGCTTGACCCTGGAAGATATAAATTGTGTGAGATTTTTGATTAGAAATGGTGTCAACAGTAATCAAGGGACTTGAGAAAAGAAGGATCAGTGGAAGGAAAGCTAATAGTGTCTAATTTTAAAGGCAAAGGCTAAAAGATATGATTTCACTCAAATTTGGGGTAAATTTATTTATTGCAGAACATGTTTGACATTTTGTTGGAAAGCCAAATTGGTTAGTCTATAAACCACTGTCTTCTTTAAAGTATAAGCACAGTTCCTCTAGTCCTGCAACTATCTCCATATTGCAGATATTAGGACTCCTAAGTAACTCATCTTGCAAGGGAATCTTATTTATTGTGAGTCTGAGCCAGACCCTATGCTGTCTTTCTGAGATACTTGGCAGTCTCCCTTGACAATAGTTGTTGGTTACTTAACAAACTTCCCTAGATTGCCAACCCACCTGCCCCAAGCAGTCCTCTTAGAGCTATTCTCAAAGGGTCAATACACACACAAAAAAATCCTCTTTTTTTATAAGAATGGCTGTTTTGGGGAAGCATTTTCTAGGCAATAGAAATATCTGTTGATATATAATCTAGAGAACTGTTACCTGTTCTAAAGTGTCAACGGGTGGTGTAAAATAAGCCTTTTGTCTGCTTAATCATTTGAGTCTTTGTGAATTGGAGGCTTTGATAATAATTGAGACATTTTTGTATTTTTGCATACATCAGTTTAAGGCAAACTGTTTTGATAATTGTTAAAAAAACTACATTGGGGATTCAGGCAAGGTGATTAGCCTTCATAGCTCCAAGGTTGGAGGCTTTAATAATAATTGAGATATTTTTGTATTTTTCCATACATAAGTTTAAAGCAAATTGTTTTGATAATTGTTAAAAACTACACTGGGGACAAAGGCAAAATGATTAGCCTTCATAGCTCCAAGTTTGCTTCTCTACATGGTTAATTCTTGACTGTCAAGCTCTTTCTGACCAAAGGAGAGGTTCTTGATTATTTCAGTTGAGTCTTATTGTCTTGTCTTTGTAACATAAGATATCTCTTAGCATCTCACATATCCAAGAAGAGCAATGGCCACACTAATGTGGGAAGTTAGGGTTGCCACTTAGGTGGGTTTACCCTAGTGAAAGTTTGGGTTGGGTTGACTTTTGGGTATGTCAGGAATTATATCAGGAGTAAGGAGCAGGAGTAGAAGATAGCATTTTATGAAATTTTCATGAGTGATGCTGAGATCAAATCCCAGTTGAATGAGTAACTAGTGTTGGTGTTCTGCAAGAAATAAGAACTGGAACAAATCTCTAGACAAGTTTCTCACATAGGAAGTTAAGACTGTTCACTGTACTGGCAGAAAGGAAATTTGATGACTCAGTGGCCGGTGAATAATGGTTCAGTGAAAAGGAAAATGTCTACATTTTGACATAATTCAGAAAGAACCGTCAAACTTTAAACTGTCTGGCCTCAATGAGATACAAAATGTTAAAGGAATCCCATAATCCCTTTCCCAAAAGTAACCTATTTCGGACATCTCTTCTGCACAGTAACAAAATAAGTAACACCCAGCCATAGATAGACTTTCTGCAACTTAACTTCTTGAAAACATTGAACAACCCATAGGCGTGTTTCTGGAATGTCAGAATTATGCTAGATCTGAATTGCAAACTTCAGAATAATATTTAAAACCCACTATTCAGTTAATGAAGTTCTCAAGATGAACTTTGGAATAGACAGCTAATTTTAAAGAGATCTCTCAAGTCTTAAAAATTGGCTCTATGGCTAGCCTAACACTTGCTGTACAAAAATAACAAAATTTTCTCTCTGTGTATAGAAAGAAGAGAGGGAATCATCACAGATGTATATTCCCAATGGTTAAGTCCAGAGCCAAGACTAATGCTACACATACCCCCAAAATTAGATAGGACAGATAAGGGGTGCCCTTGATATTTAAAATTAGCAACACTAACAATTCTTCCTCTGAAAGAAGCTAATAAAATTATACCAAGTCAGCATCTGGAGGTTCAAAGACCCAGTCAAATAACGGTAATCTTAGAAACCACAGGGAACTTGTGGATATTAGCAGAAAGATCGTCTAAATTTCATACCATTCTCCTTAACATGCCCAAAAGATGTAAACCTCTGTTATTACTATGAGACATCTATATAGTGTAGCTTGAGATTTTCTGTCCAAACAGAAAGAGTCATATGTGCTGTGGGATGGTCTGTATGTCAAATGTGTTGCTGATTGGTCAATGAATAAATCACTGATTGTTCAGTGGCCAGGCAGGAAGTATAGGCGGGACTAACAGAGAGGAGAATTGAGAGAACAGGAAGCTGGGTGAGAGAGACACTGCCAGCCGCGATCAGGACAAGGAAGATGTAAAGTACCGGTAAGCCACAAGCCATGTGACAAGGTATAGATGAATAGAAATGGATTAATTTAAGCTGTAAGAACAGTTAACAAGAAGCCTGCCATGGCCATACAGTTTGTAACCAATATAAGTCTCTGTGTTTACTTGGTCGGGTCTGAGTGGCTGTGGGACTGGCAGGTGAGAGAGATTTGTCCTGACTGTGGGCCAGGCAGGAAAACTCTAGCTACACATATGGTTTTCTATTTGAATCCCAAAGATTGCCATTTCTTTTCAGAGTGGAGTTTCAAAGATCTGGGTAATATAAAACCTTGTCACTGGACTTTTGCTAGGAGAACAAGTGAACTGAGCATCTGATCACTATGAGAAATGCTCAGGGAAGGGAGTGCCATGGAAGTAAAAGCTAAAGGCTATGTAAAACCCTTATTTTAATAATAATTTTGAACTAATGTATAGTTTACATGTTAATGTAGTTAAAGTAGAAGACGTTTCCTTCATATCTGTAAGAATTTGAATTTGGGTACACTTGTCTGTATTATCCAGAGTTACTGAGGCTCCCTTGTCTGTATTATCCAGAGTTACTGAGGCTCCCTTGTCTGTATTATCCAGAATTACTGAGGCTCCCTCAAAGTTACACAAGTATTCTTCAGTGAGTCTCTCCTCAGCCCTCCATAGTTATTGTATTTAGCTATTGCCAGCAGTCTTATAAATCACTTGTCTGATATGTGATTTTATTAAAATTAAAACAAGCCCCCTCCTGAGGCTTTGTTTAGACTTCCCATGGATTAATGATGGCACTCTGAAGTGTGGATACCATAAATGCCCCTTGTCTCTTATCTGAGCATTGATGCCCTCTTCTATCTTTAAGATCCTAATTTTAAAAAATAAAGAAGGCTGAATCCATAAATTGGTTTAGATCACGTTAAGGTTGTACCTATAATAGCATCTTCCCAGAAGTGGTGGATGAATAAGCTATGAAATGTTATCCAATAAGGGCTCTTCCCACAGGAGTTACACAGGAAATATTAATACATTTCTGGAAGGGCTTTTGAAGCCTGCTATGAAACATGTATGATCTTCATCATTTCCTTAGGTGATTTCTTTGATTTTTTTATAGTTGACTGGATTAGTAGCTCCCCTTTTTGTTCCCCTAATAAAGACAGGTAGGTAACTTGCCTCCTAACCATTTTCTGTTTAGCATTTTAATCATAATTTGGTAATGAGAAAGGGATTGTTTCATATCATAGAACGTTGTTGTTTGTGTTTCTAGAAAATGTCTAGTTGGCCTCTCCTAGCGACCACAAAGATTAACCTATTCAATATGGTTCTAAAGTAGGCAACAAAAATAAAATGAACAATTAATCAAGACAGGTCAAAGGCTTCAGCTAACATTTGGAATCCAGTAACAAATTTATCTCGACCTTTGGAATAGCTACCTAGTTTTTCCTTGCGTGATTTGTCTAACACTGAGAATTTTACTTGTATAACATTTCCCTGTGTTCCAGATTCCTCTCTTAGAGGGAGGAATACTTGTCTTGTGTCAAAGTATAGAATGGCATAGCAGTTGTGCTAGAGACTCAGAAGTGGATATTTGGGCTCTGGTTCCTGATGGTCAGAGGCATTTGGAAATGCCCAACATCAACAGAATCATTAAATACATAAGAAAATGGAGGGATTTGAAGTGGGGTCATGAAAGGTGTCTAGATCTTCTACTGTTATGCCTTCCTCTCTGTGACTGAGCATGATCTTTGGCAGAGTGCCATGAGATATTCTATACCACTTTCCTTGTCTTTTGAAGTGTAAAATTGAAGAATAATTGTAGTTGAGAATACCAGTTGGGTGCCATATTTCCTCATTCTTCAGTTTGCATTGAGTGTAGGCAGCACTCCAGTAAAATATATGCCTTCTCTTAAAATTTCCAGTATCAAACTTCGCCAGTAATGAAGGACACACCCAAGAAGTTAGTATGATAAATAGAATGATATTTATCCTTTACACCTTGCTCTAGACAGGAAAAGAGAAAATAATACTGTTGACTTGATTTTACCACAAAAGGATTCCCTTGAGAAAGAATAAGACGATGTTGAAAAGTCCAGATACATTACCCTTTGGATTCTCCTTTGATTCTGTACATCTCCAGCCCCAAGTGAACATCAATACTTCTTTTGAATAACATTTTCTAATGATATATGCCCTATTTCCAGTGAGAGCATTGTTGAGTATAGACAAATGGAAAATTTTGTATTTTCTAAATAAGATTTTGGAAAAGGTATTGGTGCATATTCTGGGTTACTATCTGTATGAGAATTGGGGGAAGAATCATCTATTTGGTCAATAATGGTGACTCATTTTAAGGATAAAATTTTAGCAAGCCTAGGCCTAGTCATGTGCATTGAGGAAGAGTCATAATTTGACTACCTTCTTTCTCTGGCTTTACATAGAAAATCTAAGAGGAGCAAACCATCAGATGTTTTAGAAATTTAATCCAGTTTATAGAAGAGTCTCCCTCACTTAGAAAAGCAGGATCATGGAAGCTTATATTGCAAAATATAGAAGGTCTCTGGGTTTATAACTCTAGTAACTATATTTGCCTAAGAAAGTGAAGTCTTGATAGCTTAGCATTGATATTTTTGAAGAATTCAACAGAAGTCAATTGAGAAATGAAACAACATGAACTACTAACAATGGACATAAAAATCCTTACAAGAAGTGAATGCTATTTGGATAAATGACAATTCTGATATCCCTACAATTATGTAGATTGATCAGTAATTACTAAGTAATTTTTTTGTGTGTGATTGCTAATCCTTATTTTAGAAGTGAATATTTTGTAGCCATATATTCTGTGTTAGTTACATTTCTAGTGGTGGCAAAATAACTCACAGACACAACATAAGAAGAAAATATTTATTTTGCCTCATGGCTCCAGAGAGGGTATTTCATGTTTGTTTATAATCATATAGAACATCATGGGGGCAGGAGTACTTTCTTCAACTTACTGCAAGGAAGAAACAGAGAACAAAAGAGGAAAATAACAGTGCTAATATATGCCAAGGCATTCCCCGGTGACCCAATTTCCCCTCAGTGTCCCACCACTTAAATTACACCACCACAAGGTAATATAATACTGCGAAACAATCAAGCAATCAATCCATTGATTAGGTAAGAGCCTTCATAACCTAATATTTTCTCTCTTGAAACCCCTGACAAAAATACCTTGAAATCTACTCTACTTATTCCCTATGCATTTCACAATGTTGATATTTTGAAACTAAACTAAATTTTTCTGCATATGAAAAAGCATAAGTTTTACTGGGTCCAATAACAGAGTAAAAACAAAACAAAAAAAATTACATTGTACCAACTTTCTTTTCTGCCTGGCCTGTAAAATCCTTATTTTAGAAAAAAATAAGAGTCCTAGAAAATATGCAGACATTTCTTTTTGCACTTGTTACACTTCTTCAGTGTTCTAATGTCACATAGACATCACAAAGCAAGACACACTGAAGGAAAAAATAGCTCAAAGCAATACTGTAAGAACAACAGCTTCCTTCTGGATGCTTCCAGAGAGTAAATTTGAAATAGACTTGTGTGTTCTGAAATATTTCATTTCCTCTATGCAGGAAAAAGCAAATAATGTTCGCTTAGAAATGAAGAACTCTGTCATGCATGAAGGAGTTAAGGATTTTGTGAGGCAGAGCACTGCCTACTTGAAGTAGATTATCATAGAAAGTGCAATACTATTAACCAACAAATAAAATGTTTACAGATTAACGTCTTTCATTACAATATTACATGACCTTTGACAGAGACTGGAAGAAGGGAGAGAAGAAATGGTATGAATTCTGGGGAGGAGCTTGGCAAAGAGGGAATCATAAAACCTCGGAGGAAGGAATTTTGTAGCAGAAACATCCTCCACCCTGATAAATATCTGTTAATTAACAAATATGAGAGAAATTGTCTATAAAATGTGGAAAAGTGTCAAGCAAATGATTTTTGCAAAATCATCAAGAAACAAGTACAATGGAAAATTTAAAAATTCAATAAAACAAACAGCTGTTTAAAGTTTATTTTTATCAAGTTAAGATTCTATCTTAGTGGCAAGCTATAGTGGTACATGACTTTAAATCCAGTACTTAAGAGGCAGAGACAGACAGATCTCTGTGAGTTCGAGGCCAGCCTGGTGAGTTAGAGGACACCCAGGAATAGAGACCTTGCCAAACAAAAAATTGTGCCTTAGTTAAGTGATATCCATACAGACGATTTTGATATCTTAAAAGGAGGCATGGTGATGGAAATAAATACATTGCTCAAATCTAAATTAATATAAATTACATAGATGTTTCCTTATAAAATTATTTTTCACCATGCAGTAACACTCTATACTTTTATGTACTAACAGTTAATGACATGTTTGTTTATTTATTTATTTATTTATTTATTTATTTATTTATTTATTTATTGGTTTTTTGAGACAGGGTTTCTCTGTGTAGCTTTGGCGCCTTTCCTGGAACTCACTCTGTAGCCTAGGTTGGCCTCAAACTCACAGAGATCCGCCTGCCTCTGCCTCCGGAGTGCTGGGATTAAAGGTGTGCACCAATCAACTGTCTCACCCATTCAGAGGGCCTGATCCAGTGGGGACCCCTCAGCCATTGGTTCATAGTTCATGTGTTTCCATTCATTTGGCTATTTGTCCCTGTGCTTTATCCAACCTTGGTCTCAACAATTCTCGATCATATAAACCCTCCTCATTCTCGCTAATTGGACTCCCAGAGATCCACCCGGGGCCTAGTCATGGATCTCTGCATCCAGATGGGACCAGATCTTGTGCTCATTGCATGAGTTGGCTGTTTGAAACCTGGGGCCTATGCAGGATTGTTTGGCTCGGCCTGGGAGGAGGGGACTAGACCTACCTGGACTGAGTCTACCAGGTTGACCTCAGTCTGTGGGGAAGGCTTTGCCCTGGAGGAGATGGGAATGGGGGGGGGGTTGGGGGGAAGGTGAGGGGGACGGGAGGGGGGAGAACAAGGGAATCCGTGGCTGATATGTAGAACTGAATTGTATTGCAAAATAAATTAATAAAAAAAAAAACGACAAAAAAAAAGAAAAAAAGGTGTGCACCACCACCACTGCCCAGCTATTTTTTTTTTAAATTGAAATGGAAATACAGTAATTCCCCCTTCTTTTTTCTCATTCCAGTGCTTTCTAGCTATCCTCCCTTAAGTCCACCCCCATGCCCATTCTGAATTTCACACACACACACACACACACACACAGAGAGAGAGAGAGAGAGAGAGAGAGAGAGAGAGAGAGAGAGAGAGAGAGAGAGAACCTGAGGGTCATGACCTCTTTCACTAGGGTCATCTAAGACCATCAGAAAACACAGATATTTACATTATGATTGAGAACAGTAGCAAAATTACATGTATAAAGTAGCAAAGAAAATAATTCCATGGTTGGGGTCACCACAACATGGGAGACATTATTAAAGGTTCACAGCATTAGGATAGTTAAGAATCACTGATACAGATATAGATCCATATCTCCCAAAGTACTAAGAAGGTATATTTCCTTAAGATGAGATGGAGAGCAAAACTGGAGTCCTTTCCTTATGGTGGGATACCTTGCTCAACCTTGCAGCGTGGAGGGGCTGGGCCCTTTCTCAACTTGGTATGTCAGACTTTGTTGACTACCCAAGGGAGGCCTTACCCCCTCTGGGGAAGGAGGGAGAATTGGGATTGGTATGTAAAACTTAAAAAAAAATATTTTTTTTAATAAAAAAGACATAGCTAATCCAGTCTTGGGCATATAAGCAAAGGGCACTTCATCTTACCACAAGGACACTTGTTTTAACATGGTCATAATGACTCTATTCATAATAGTCAGAAACCGAAATAAACCTAGATGTTTCTCCACAGAAGAGTGGATTAAAAAATATGTGGTACATTTACACAATGAAGTATTACTTTCCTATTTAACAAAATGACATCATAAAATTTGCAGGAACTAGAAAAATCATCCTGAGTGAGATAAACCAGTCTCAGAAAGATAAATATGGTATGTATTCATTTATAAGATATTAACCATTATGTAAACAATAACCAAGCTACAATCCATAGACCCAGAGAGGTTAAGTAAAGAGGAGGGTGTAGCATGAATCTTAAAAGTTCTTATTAATAGTTCATGTGTTTCCATTCGTTTGGCTATTTGTCCCTCTGTTTTATCCAACCTTGGTCTCAACAATTCTCGATCATATAAACCCTCCTCATTCTCGCTATTTGGACTCCCAGAGATCCACCCAGGGCCTAGCCATGGATCTCTGCATCCAGATCCCTCAGTAGTTGGATGGGGTTTCTAGCATGATAATTAGGGTGTTTGGCCATCCCATCACCAGAGTAGGTCAGTTCGGGCTGTCTCTAGACCATTGCCAGCAGTCTGTTGTGGGGGTATCTTGGTTGATTTCTGTGGGCCTCTCTAGCACTTTGCTTCTTCCTATTCTCATGTGGTCTTCATTTACCATGGTCTCCTATTCCTTCTTCTCCCTCTCTGTTGTTGATCCAGCTGGGATCTCCCGCTCCCCCAAGATTTCTTTTCCTGGACTGTGTCTACCAGGTTGATCTCAGTCCGCAGGGAAGGCTTTGCCCTGGAGGAGGTGAGAATGGGGGGTGGGATGGGGGGAAGGTGAGGGGGACGGGAGGGGGGAGAACAAGGGAATCCATGGCTGATATGTAGAACTGAATTGTATTGCAAAATAAAAATAAAAAAAGTTCTTATTAATAAAATCAAACCTGAGGCCAGTTATTGAGATGAATGGTGGAAGATCAAAGAAGTGGAACAAGCCACAGCTACCTCACCTCGCCAGTTCCTCAGCTGATCCTGTTTCCTCAGACTGGATGCCTCTGAGTCCTCATCCAGAATGAATCTCAGCTGAACTGCTGCTCGAAAGCCTGAAAGCTTAACCAGCCAAATGCTTCTAGTTTCTGGTCTCCACGCCTTATATACCTTTCTGTTTTTTCCATCACTCCCTGGGATTAAAGGCTCACTTCTTGGGATTAAAGACGTGTGTCACCAAGCCTGGCTGTTTCCAATGTGGCCTTGAACTCAGAGATCCAGAGCGATTTCTGCCTCTGGAATTCTAGGAGTAAAGGTGTGAGTGCCACCGTTTTCTAGCTTTTGTATCTAGTGACTGTTCTGTTCTGTCTCTGAGCCCATTTAAGTTTATTAGGGTGCACAATATTTTGGGGAACACAATACCACCACATGAGAGATCTGGGGGGATGCCTGGATCTCCCTGTGATGGAGAAATGGATTGGATGAAGTGGAGTGGGTGGGAATGGGAGCCTGGAAATAGGGTGTGAAGGAATTGTGTGGAGGGAGAGTGCAGTCAGGTGTATCTGCAATTGGGGGGGGGGCAGTGTCATTCATAGGGTTGTGTGGAGAACTAGTGGAGTGGAAACTTCCTGGATTTTTTTTTCTTTCTTAATTAGACACTGTCTTACTGTGTCACCCAGGATTGCCTAATACTCACCATCCTCAGGTCTCAACCTTTGGGAACTATGCTGTGGATATTGTTCTGCATAAATAAAACACTGATTGGCCAGTGGCCAGGCAGAAAGTAGGCAGGACAAGGAGAGGAGAATTCTGGGAAGTGGAAGGCTGAGTAAAAGAGTCACTGCCAGCTGCCGCCATGACAAGCAGTATGTGAAGATGCCGGTAAGCTACGAGCCACGTGGCAAGGTATAGATTTATGGAAATGAATTAATTTAAGCTATAAGAAAAGTTAGCAAGAAGCCTGCCATGACCATACAGTTTGTAAGCAATATAAGTCTCTGTGTGTACTTGGTTGGGTCTGAGTGGCTGTGGGACTGGCAGGTGACAAAGATTTGTCATGACTGTGGGCAAGGCAGGAAAACTCTAGTTACAGAACTATAATTACCAATGTTTGTGACCATGCCTGGTTGTTACATTTGTGTGTGCTTATTTACTGGGACATAATCTCTTAGTGGAATCAGAGGTTTGCTTTTTAGGAAGCTGACTGGCCAGTAAATTCCAAGGATCCACCTGGTTTTTGCCTCACAGTGCAGAGAATACAAGCTTGTACCATCCCACCCAGAAATATATGTTGATCCTGAAAGTTCAACTCAGGTCTTCAGGTTGCACCACAACCACATTACTGAGTGAAATATCTCCCTACCTTCTTTAATATTATTTATAATATGAAACTATCTATATTTTCTATTTTATATAAACCTTTTGTTTATTTAAACACCATGAAATATTAACTTTATCTCTTTTAACTGTGTTTCGAATCCATTATAGTCACTAAATACCTAAAATATTGTTTTCTATTTTTTCTAAAGAAGTCAACATACAAGTGTAAGTACATATTCATACACCATTTTGATTGTGGATTTATTATTTATCAAAATAAAGAAACTGTACTTTGGAGTAGGAGCTTTACTTCCTAAGAATGTTAATGTGAGCAAAAGGAAATATAATATCCTTTCTCTCAACTAAGATTTGAGAAACACATTTATATTTTCACATTATTGAATCCTATTTCTCCATGAACAATGTAAGATAAGTCATTTCAGAATACAATGAAATGAACTCATTGCATGCATCATTTACAGTAGTTTGAAAAATTCTTGACAAACAGGAGCCATCAGGTCTTCTGGAAAATAGAGGAATGAATGTCTAAACTCATTACAGAGATCTAATTCAAAATAAGATGAATGTTAAAGATATCAAAGATGTCTGTTACTTTGCTTTGGTATTCTGTGAACAAACACAAGAATTTGGGAGAATAGACTTTCCCTTGTTGTGCAACTTACCTTTAATCCATTGACTAACAAATACACTATATCTCTCTTTCACTTTCAATAAAGAGCGCCTCTGATGTCTTTCACAATGCACAATGTTACAGTTGTGTGGTCAAATTTAAAAATACTGAAACAGTTTAAAGTATAATGCATATAATAATTAATTAATGTCAGTGCTCACCTTAGACACCTGAGTTCATTCTCTTGAACCTGCACCTAGGTGAAAATAGGAAACTCATTTCAAAGTTTGTTCTCTGACATTTACCTGTGCACTGTGGCAGAGACGCCATCCTACTCATCATCATATATGCCCAATAATATTTTAATTATAGATTAAAAACAACCATTTAACATCTAAAGAGAAATTCGATATCATTACCTTTTATATTTCTTCAAAAAGGATTTATAGAAAATTACCTTTATTTACAAAGTACTTATCACCTTGTAACCTGAAAATTATAAACAGCAATAACATGTCTAGCCCATTAAAAAAAAATACATCAAAACATATTTCATTTTTTCTATCCAACTAGAAGCATATATATGTGAATCAGGTAGGGATTCTTATAGAACACTGAATCAAATCCCTTTTAGTTATTAGCGTGTTGATAACTCTGCAGTGATATCTCTTCAATATCAGTGCAAACTTATGTATGTAATTGGAAATGAACCACCCCCATCCCAACTAAATGTCATTTGTTCATTTAGATATCTTGAGAAAAAGTGTTCATTTACAGCATTTCATTTATGTCATATTCCTCTTCTTCATGTATTACTGAGTATTTATCTCACAAAATAATTATCTCACTGCTTAGGGATATCTGAAGAAATTAAAGAGTTTATAAACTGCAAATAACACTTGAGGGTGTTACAAAGCAATATGAAATAAGAGCTAAAACTATTCACTAAAATAACACAGAATGATAAATGCTGGAATAATCACTCATATAATAGAACTATGGACAAATAATTAAAGATAATTATCATTTGTATGTGTGGCTTTATAATATAAGTTAGATTACTCAGATCATTTATCAATACTAATGCTGGATTTGAAGTATTATTCTGTAGTAATGTGTCTCATTGGACTTCCTTTGGACTGCCTGACTGCAAATAATCAAATGGAGACTGATTATTAATTATGAAAGTTTGGCCTTTAACTTATACTTTTTCCCAGTTAGCTCTTATAACTTAATTAACCTGCTTCTATTAATCTATGTTCTGCCACATGGCTCAGTTAACTCTCGTCTTTATTGTATGTCCGACATGTTTCTTATCTTTTTTGTTAATTTTATAATTTAATTTAATTTTACATATCAGCCACAGATTCCCTTGTTCTCCCCCATACCCCCCCCCCCGCCATCTCCCCAGCCGAACCCCCATTCCCATCTCCTCCAAGGCAAAGACTCCCCTGAGGATTGAGTTCAACCTGGTAGATTCAGTCCAGGCAGGTCCAGTCCCCTTCTTCCAGGCTGAGCCAAGTGTCCCTGTATAAGCCCCAGGTTTCAAACAGCCAACTCATGCACTGAGTACAGGACTTGGTCCCACTGCCTGGATGCCTCCCAAACAGATCAAGCTAATCAACTGTCTCACTTATCCAGAGGGCCTGATCCAGTTGGGGGCTCCTCAGCTATTGGTTCATAGTTCATGTGTTTCCATTCATTTGGCTATTTGTCCCTGTGTTTTATCCAACATTGGTCTCAACAATTCTCGCTCATATAAACCCTCCTCTTTCTCACCAATTGGACTCCTGGAGCTCCACCTGGGGCCTGCCCATGGATCTCTGCATCCGGTTCCCTCAGTCATTGGATGGGGTTTCTAGCACAATAATTAGGGTGTCTGGCCCTCCTATCACCAGAGTAGGTCAGTTCAGGCTGTCTCTCGACCATTGCCAATAGTCTACTGTGGGGGTATCTTTGTGGATTTCTGTGGGCCTGTCTAGCACTTTGCTTCTTCCTATTCTCATGTGGTCTTCATGTTCATATCAGCATTGTTTTTAATTGCTAGAACCTGGAAACAATCTAGATGCCCTTCAACTGAAGAATGGATAAATAAAATGTGGTACATATACACAATGGAATACTACTCAGCAGAGAAAAACAATGACATCATGAGGTTTGCAGGCAAATGGATGGATCTAGAAAAAATCATCCTGAGTGAGGTAACCCAGACTCAGAAAGACAAACATGGTATGTACTCAGTCATAGGAGGATACTAGATATAAAACAAAGATGACTGGACTGCTAGTCACAACTCCAGGGAGGCTACCTAGAAAACAGGACCCCAAGAAAGACAAAGGGATCACCCAATTACAGAGAAATGGATGAGATCTAAATGAACAACATGGATGTGAGTGGGGGTAATGAAGGGCAAGGGTCGAGAGAAAGAGAGCTTAGGGAAGTGGGAGATGCCAGCTGGATCAAGAACAGAGAGGGAGAACAGGGAATAAAAGACCATGTTTCTTATCTTGCTGATACCTCCACCTGTCTTTTTCCCAGAGTCCTTTATCTCACCAGAAGTCCCACCTATTCACTCCTGCCCAGCTATTGACCACTTAGCATTTTATTAAACCAGTCAGAAGATGCCTTAGACAGAGACACATATTTACATTGTAAACAAGTATTCTGTAACTTTTTCTCTCTTTTGTCTAATTTAAAAGGAAATGTTTTAAATATAACACAGTAAAAGTATAGACAGTAAGAACAGTTATCAGATATGTCTAAGTAAAAAGGAAAGGTTTAACTCTAACACAGTAAAATTTTATACAATAAGAACAATTATCAGATAATAATTACATTCACAATGCCCAGTCCATTTATATTTGACAAATTCAGAGAAATTATTATATTATCTATCCTATCTGGATGACTCCAAAGTTTTATACATAAACCACTTTCTATCATCACTTGTATATTTTAGATCCTAAAATATTTTCTTAGATAAACAACTTAAGATTTTATGTTTTTGAACGTCATAAACTTTACATCTATATGTAAGTTTCTTTTCTGAATTTGGTAACAAGGAAAACTGTAAAATTATAACTATTCTTCAACCCCATCAGAGACTCAAGAAGAATATAATATTACCTTATTCAACAGGAACTGCAGAGCAAAATCCTCCAAAACAATAGAAATGACAGGAATAGCTGGGTGCCTGGACAGTCACCCAAGCTTCCTCTGCAATCCTGGGGCATCAATCTTCACCCTATGTGCCTAGAATATCTCAAAGACCTTTTGTGAAGCATGAACTTCTGTAGCACTATCCTATCTTGTCTTAGCAAAGTTTGGCAGTCACCTACTTTTGTGTCCTGCTTGTCTAATTTGGACAGTACACTGGGAGCAGTCAAGGCAAAGACAAGTTTTCTTTTTTTTTTTCCCAGGGCTAACTTTGCCACAATGGAAGCACAATTCCATATGGAGGTTCTTTGATGCCCAAAATCCTTTTGTGAAGTAGATTGGAGCTGCCAGGAGCAGATGTGTCTCACTCATGAAAAACTTTATGTATTAGAACATCTTAAATGTCATATTCTATAGGTCTCTGAAGTGTTTGAAGACACTCAACTATATCTCTGTTTGACCTTAAGGACACACCTACATGACTACAAGTTTGATTGTCATAGATGACTAACTACTAAGCTACATTTCTTAATTATCCTAAAGAGTTTTTAATGAGAACTTTTAAGGACTAGAGCTTTTTAAAATTAGCTGCATAGCTGCAATCCCTTAAACAAGAGAAGAAACTATTTACAGTATATTAAAAACAAAAATAGCCTTATATTTGTATCAATATTCAAAAATCCATACCAACATAAAATATTTGAGATTAATATTTGCCTTTTTAAGTTTAAAAGTAGATTCAATAATCTGCACATTTATTCTATCATTCCTATATCACCCTTTGTTCTTTTTAAAGAGATTCTTGAATCTAATCTTCCTTCCTTAGTTGTTTTTTTTTCTTTTCTTTTCTTTTTTTTCTGACCATGACCAGTAACAACTTGCAACCAATACCCCTAAAGGATGACAAACATACACTGAAGGACCAAAAACTACTGCCTCTACCTCTTGGTAATGTGGGCATTGTATTCTATGGACTGTTTCCTATTGTTTGAGAGTGATGGTATCTCTAGGGGACCCTAAGAAAATTGGTACAATGGTCAAGTCCTGGGAGAGCCATCTGTATGTTTTGTTTAGTCTCTATGTGATGGGAAGCCCTGGCTGGAATAGTCTATGAGGCTGAACCATCTAAGCTAGCAACTTTGAAGTTGTTTTGAATGTAGAATTTTGAGGAAATGGCAATAGAGGCATTTTTAGAAATTTCAATTAACTTAGATATCCTACTTAAAATCAGTTTATGCCATTTAAGAAAAATAAAAAGAGCAAAACATACAGCCAGGAATGTCTGGAGACTATAAGGAGATGTAGGATAGAAATACATTCAAAATAGTTATAGACAGTGTAATTATCAATCATAAACTAAAACAACCCTGGTTAATACACATAATATATCAAAAGACAAAATGAAAAAAGTGAGACATGGGCAATGGAGGGTAGGGGATGGAGGATGAGAACATAAGGGAATGGGATTGTGTAGCTGGAAGAGGGACAGAGTGGGAGAGCAATGAAAGAGATACTACAATAGAGGGAGACATCATGGGGATAGAGAGAAATCAGGTACTAGGGAAGTTCCCAGGAATCCCCAAGGATGACCCCAGATTGGACTACTAGAAATAGTGGAGAAGGTGCCTGAACTGAACTGGCATACCCTAGTGATGAAATCGGTGAATAACCTAACTGTCATCATGGAGCTCTTCTCTTTTCTCCAATGACTGATGGAAGCAGATGCAGAGATCCACTGCCGAACACTAGGCAGAGCTCCAGGAGTCCAGTCTGAGAGAGAGAGAGAGAGAGAGAGAGAGAGAGAGAGAGAGAGAGAGAGAGAGGAGGGTTTCTATGAGCAAGTGCATCAGGATCATGATGGGGAAACCTAAAGAGATGGCCAAACCAAACTAGTGGGAACTCATGAAAGTTGAATCAATGGCTGTCGATCCTGCATGGGCCTGGACTAGGCCCTCTGCATGGCAAGACAATTGTGTAGCTTGAGCTGCTTGAGGATCCCCCTGGCAGTAGAATCAGAATTTATTTCTGGTGCATGAGGGGGCTTTTTGTAGCCCAATACCTATGCTGGGACACCTCATACAGTCGTGAGGCAGGGGAAGGGCTTGGACTTACCTCTACTGGATGTGCCTCTTGTGGGAGGGAGTAAGGGGTGGGTTGGGGAGGATTGAAGAAAGGGATCTTTGATTGGTGTGTAAAATGAATGAAAAAAAATTCTTAATAAAAAAAGAAAAGAAAAAGGTGCTAGGAAACTAGTTATGAAAAGAAAAGAAACTACAATAAATTTCCAAAATTACATTTAACAACTGCATAAATAGTCTTAGACAGTATGTTAGATAAAACTTGAAGTAGAGCCGGGCGGTGGTGGCGCATGCCTTTAATCCCAGCACTCGGGAGGCAGAGCCAGGCGGATCTCTGTGAGTTCAAGACCAGTCTGGGCTACCAAGTGAGTTCCAGGAGAGGCGCAAAGCTACACAGAGAAACCCTGTCTCAAAAAACCAAAAAAAAAAAAAACAAAAAAAAAAACTTGAAGTAGAATTAAGTATTTGAAAGCTTATTATTAAACAACCCACTAAAACACATAAAAACAGAAATAAAAGATGGATTATGTATGTTTAATGTAGGTGTGACTGGTACTCTGAAAGAAAGGAAGAAAGAAAGAAAGAAAGAAAGAAAGAAAGAAAGGAAGGAGTGTAGTAAGTGAATATTACAAGATTTACGAAGAATTTCTCCATACTCACAATAATACCAAAGCCAAAAATTAATAACCCATTTAAGTTCCAATCAGGTAGTCCAAGAATAGCACTGAAGAATATTGCAGTAAAACTGAGGAAGAAAAATGAAACATAAAAGTAGATAGCAAAGGGCATTTTAAAAGTGTAATTCACTTTATGAAAACATAACTGGGGAGTATTTATTTAAAAAATATTTCCTCATGCCAGAAAGATGACTCAGTAGTTAAAGGTACTTACCACCAAGACTGACAACCTGAGTTAGATCACTGGAACCCACATGGCAGAAGGACAATGCTGAGATCTATCAGTTGCCCACAACTATGCCCCTATTGTACAAGGTTTCAAGACCTGCCATTATTGTAGCAATCAGGAATCAAGACTGGATAAGATTGTTACTTATTTTTCTTCTCCATGAATGTGCCTAGCACTTTCTCACACTATGAAAGCTAGCCAGCATGGTTGCAGCTTATAAGATAGTTTCAGCTTCATTTTTCTATGTCCTATGACTCAATTATGTTGTGTGAAGCACAAAGTATACACATTATAATCAGGAACATGATAAAGATATTCACCCTTTCCAACCCTGTCTTATGTAGTGTTTGAAGACTTAGAACAAAAGACAAGAGAAAGTGGTAAAGGGCACACAAATGGGAAAGGAAGAAGACAAAGTATCCATATTTACAGATAATATTATTTAATGCATAAAAGACAAAAACCTTCTATGGCTTATAAACACATTCAGCAAAACAGCAAGATACAAAATTAATGCATGAAACCCAGTATGCTTCCTGTACATCAATGACAAAAATACTGAGAAAGAAACTAGAAAACAAACTTCATTACAACACCCTAAAATTTTTGGAATAAATCTAACTAAGGAAGTGAAAAATTTATGTAATGAAAATTTTAAAGATGCTCAGTCATACAACAAGGACATTTGCTCAACTGTGTTCATAGAAGCATTATTTGTGGTAGCCAGAACCTAGATGCCCTTCAATGGAAGAATGGATAAAGAAGAAAATGTGGTATATATACACAATGGAGTATTGCTCAGGAGGAAAAAAAATCAATGACATCATGAAATTTGCAGGAAAATGGATAGAACTAGAAAAAATAATCCTGAGTGAGGTAACTCAGACCAAGAAAGACAAACACTGTATGTACTCATTCACAAGCAGGCTACAATCTGCAATCCCAGAGAAGCTAGTTAACAAAGAGGATTCTAAGAGAGACACATATTGATAGTCCTAGGAAGGGAAAATAGATAAGATCTCCTGGGTAAACTGAGAGGTGGGTAGAGGGGAGGAGATGGGGGATGGGGACCTGAAAGACCAGGATCTGGATGGCTGAGTTGGGAGAGGGATGGAGAGAGAGAGAGCAATAAAAGAGATATTTTGGTAGATGGAGCCATTATGGGGTTAGGGAGAAATCTGGTGCTAGGGAAATTCCCAGGAATCCACAAGGATGACCCCAGATTAGGCTCCTATCAATAGCAGAGAGGGTGCCCAAACTAGCTTTCTCAAGTAATCAGATTGGTGACTACCCTAATTGTCATCAAAGAACCTTCATCCAGTAACTGGTGAAAGGAGGTGCAGAGATCTACAGCTAGCACTGGACCAAGCTCCTGGAGTCCAGTTGAAGAGATGGAGAAGGGATTATAAGAGCAAAGAGGGTCGAGATCAGAATGAGGAAAACCACAGAGACAGCTGACCTGAGTCTGGACTGACATTTGGGGAGCCTGCATGAGACCAAACTAGGCCCTCTGAATGTGGGTCACAGTTGTGTGGATTTATCTGTTTGTGGGCCCCCTGGCAGTGGGACAAAGATTTATCCCTTGTTTATGAACTGGCTTTTTGGAGACCATTCCCTATGATGGGATACCTTGCTCAGCCTTGATGCAATGGGGAGAGGTTTGGTCCTGTCTCAACTTGGTATGCCCGCATTTGTTGACTCACCAAGGGAGGCCTTACCCTCTCTGAGGACTAGATGTGGGGGAGCAGGGGAAGAGTAGGGAGGGAGAATTGTGGGTGGTATGTTAAATGAAAAAAATTAAATAAAAAAATAAAAACAAAAAAATAAAATCTATAATACATACTTGAGAAGTTAACCAGATATATGAGGTCTCCATATATTGATTGGTCAGATTAATATTATGAAAGTGGTCCTCCTATCAAAGCAGTCTATAGATTAAATAATTTGAACAAAGTAGTCTCAATCAAAATTCCAATAGATAATGAAAATTTGATATACATATTACATGGAATATTATTCAGCTGTTAAAAAGTAAAATCATAAATGTTCATGTGTCTAAGTCAGTGTTTTACTGCTGGAAAGAGACACCATGACCAAGGCAAGTTTTAAAAAGGAAAACATTTAATTGGAGCTTGCTTTCAGTTAAGAGGTTTAGTCCATTATTGCCCTGGGTGGAAATATGCAGACACATATAGTGGAGAGATAACTGAGAGTTCTACAGCTGGATCCACAGGCAGCAGGAAGAGACACTGATCCACACTGGGCCTAGCTTGAACATTTGAAACCTCAAGACCTATTCCCAGTGACACACTTCCTCCAACAATGCCACACCTGCACCATTAAGGCCACAGCTCCTAGCAGTATGACTCCTTGTGAGCCTATGGGGGCTATTTTCTTTCAAACTACCACATCAGGTAAATAGCTGTATTTAGAAAAGATCATAATGAGTGAGGTAACCCAGGCACAGCAAGACAAACACCCCATGTCTAATTAGAACTACTTCAAATCTTTTGATGTTACTAACTATATTGACTAACTACAGAAACCAGGAAAGTTAAAAGGCACCATTGCTGTTGCTGTGGCAGGAGTGTAGGGGGACAATAGAAAGGAGAAGAGAAGGCTGAAAGTGCTCTGAATAGGGAAATAGGGAAAGGAAGAGGGAGCTTTAATTAGAAATGTGGGGAGAAATAAATACAGAATAAAGCTAAAGTATCAGTAAAGATGATGGAAAGTCACAAGGAATTATCCTATTTATTATTCATCCTAAAGAAAAAACTGTAATACTCACAATCTGCATATAAATAAACATTAGTTTGAAGGAAATTTTCACATCCATGCTGAAAATGCTCTCTCCAAGAGCCAAAGACTACCTAATAAAAAGCCCAACATCAGGCTTGAGAAGCCCTCTTTTGAGTTTTGGTCAAAATTGTTCCAGTGAGGCTCCAAATATACAGGCTATTGTTAATGGCATTAATATTGCCCTACAGGTAGAATGAAATTCCCTACTAGTGAGGGCATCATTAATCTCCAAAACATGGTCCTGAGGCCCCTGACCTGAATTTGACATAAAGGACTCCTCCCTGAGGAGTAGCTTTCCTGGTAACTCAGAGTTTTTATTACTGTGAAGAGTTACCATGACCACAGCAACTCTTATAAAGAAAACATTTAATTGGGGTCCTAGAAGTTTGGTCATTGTCATCAGGACAGGGATAATAGCAGCATGCAAGCAGATGTGATGCTGGTAGCTGAGAGTCCTACATCTTGCAGGCAACAGGAAGCTGACTAACAGTCAGTCTGAGGAAAGCTTGAGCAAATGAGACCTCAAAGTTTGCTACTACAGTGACACACTTCCTCCAACAAGGCCACACCTCCTATTAGTGCCCCTTTGGGGGCTGTTTTCTTTCAAACCACCAAACATGGTAACAGATAGTGCCATGCAAGCTTCCAAAGGAAGGCAGCAACCAACAGTCCTACCAAGATATGACATATATGAACCACAGCAAAGACCAGCATGGCATAATAACCATAAGGGTGCATTAGTGACACTCCCATCTTGGTAAGAGTCAACAGTTCTCTAATTATATACAAGACATGCTTAATGTAAGAAAACCATGCTTCATTCTAAAAATCTAGCAAACTACCCAGGACTATTGAAATCACAGGTCTTAGAGTAGAACCTACAACCACCACTTTACTAAACCAGCACAATCTTTAACTGTACTCTAGATATTTGATCTTATACACACAGATAAGTGTAATTCTAACTCCTGAACAAGAAGACTTCTCTTTGCAAAAGATAAAGACCATTATAGAAAACTACGACCAATCAAAATGCAGACTAATGGAGCCTCATGCCAATAAATACATCTACAAAACAGCTCCCACATCTAATTCAGGGAACATGGAAGAGGAGGTGGAAAAATTTGTAAGAGCCAGAAGAATGGGGAGATTGCTGTGAGATTGTCTCTCCTAGGAATGTCAGAACCACACCCTTAAGAATTTAAAAGCATGACTGTATAAACAAAAGATTAACAAGGACTGCATAATTAGATATGCCAAAGTGAATGGGGAAAAGCCCATCCTACAGGAAGCAGGACAGGTACCTAAGAGATGCAGAGAGTGGGAGAAATAATCTTCCCAAGGGAGGAGGTTACTAATTAGTTACACAATAGCACACAGTCAGTCCTGAAAATGCATATACAAGTACAACTATATAGACTGGACATGTTATATTTTAGAATATATATGTATGCTAATATACCTATATATATGTAATAACAATTGGTAAGAAGCCATACTTTGAAAGAGAATAAGGAGAGGTAGATATATGGGAGGGCTTGGAGGGAAGAAAGTAAAGTAAGAAATGATGTAATTATATTATAATCTCAAAAATAAAAGAAAAATTCCAATGAAGTTTTTACAGTGTAAACCTAATAATATCAGAACTTGATTTAAAGGGCATTTGACCCAGGATTGCAAAAATTATCCAGAGAAATGAAAATACTGATAGAGTTATTACTATATTTTTTTAAACTTTATTTTTATTTATTCTTTGTGCCTTTCACATTAAGTATCTCAATTTCATTCATTCCTCATCCCTTTTTTATCAGCCCTGTGTCCTTGCAACCTTTCCCACAAAACAAAATTAAATAAAATGGAAGAGAAAAAAAAGAAAGAAAGAAAAGGAAACAATCTCATCATGGAAGCTGTAGTGTGACATAATGAGTCACGCATATTAAACTCTTTTATCTATGTATCGTTATGGGCAAGTATTCATTGATCTGATGGTGAGGCCTCTGGTTTCTGCTACACTATCGATGTCGGGCCCTCATTGGGACTCCTCTTGGATAGCTGTTGTTGCCCTGTGTCATGGAGATCCTGTAGCTTTGGATCTACACGCCTGGCCCTTTCATGTGCTCCAGCAGATCATAGATGGAGTGGATGTTGGGGTGGGCCAACAAATAACCCTGATTCTGGGTCTGGGTAGTTGCAGGGTTGGTCAACCCATCAGCTATCCTCTGTTTTCACCACCAGGGTGAACTCTCCAGCATTGTTCTTGCTAGTTCATCCTTTGCAGTGATGAGTAAAGGGCAGGGCAGGTTCTGCTGTTTTCACATTCTTAGGATCAGCTCTCAAACACCTAGCTATACTAGATGTTGCCCAGGCAAGGTGTAGGGGACACTGTCCCAAAGGGCAGCAGCTGATGAGAGGCAGAGCTAGTTCTTCCTCTTGATACAGGCAGGAGCAAGTGTTAGAATTTCTCCCCTACCCACACCACTATATAGCAGATGAGGGCCAGGGCCAGGGCCTGATCTCCCATGCTCAAGTTCTCTGGGCAGTTCATCAGCACCCCTGTCTAGGAGAAAGCATGTTCCTGCCAAGAACCGTGATGGGCTGAGTGGGACCAAGAGACAAACACGGGCATGCCCTTGACTTCCAGAAGAAAACATGGGTTTCCCGCAAAAGCACTATTATGGTGAGCAAATGTAGAGTGTACTATGGAAGAGAGAAAGACAGAGACAGAGACAGAGATAATCAGAGACAAAGAGACAGAGACAGAGAGAGAAGAGAGAGAAAGAAAAAAGAGAGAGAATGCCTAATTAGCAACTAAGGGAGGACTCCTATGCCTTCTGAATCTTCAGTGGGAGGTACTTTAAGCAGCTAGGGTAAAGAAAGTTGTTATTTTTTTCTTTGCAGTGACATCTAATCTCTCTCCATATTATACACTGCATGGACTGTCATTCAGATTTCTGCATGATCATGTTAATATCACTAGACCACTTACTTGTTTACTTGAATCTATGTAATGAGCCTAACTTTTCAGATCTTCTGTACTCTCTAGGCTTCTCTCAGACTAGGCTAATCTTTATTTTTTGTTATGGAGATTTTCTACTTTATTTCTAGCAAATGCATATTCCTAATAGATGAAATTATTTTATGTGTTCTTTGAATCACTTCTTAGAATATTCATAACAACCACTAATATTATGTGATTGTTTACATGCCATTTTGTCCACTTGTCTTGTGCTAAGTCTTTGCATATGACTTTATTTTTACATTTTGATGTGTATTTATGTATGAAACCTCAGTATGGTAGTTTTATTTCTCAGTCTATCTGTTCTTTTTCCCCCTGCTTCTTCTTCTATGAAAATAACTACTTACTGAAAATTACTACCACGTGTCCATTCTAGCCAATGCTCAGACATCCAATAATTAATTATCATTGCATGATACGACTAAAGAAAAGCCATGAGAAATATTTTAACATTTAAGCAGTGTTGGATTTGCTTTAAGATTTTCTTTGCGAACAACAAAAAGTTTCATATGTGACCCAAGAAAAAAGTTACAGATTTGACACGATAAACATGCAATTTTAATTTACCTCGTTCTATTAGGAACTTAAGAATTCTATTATGAATTTTTTAATTGATGAATATATTTTATCCTATAACCAAATTTAAACAGAAATGGTTATATTGTCTTGGTTAAACAGTATATATGTAGCTCAGTTGTAGAATACTTGCCAGCATGCATGAAGCCTTAAGCCAGTCCACAGTACTGTAAAAGAGCATAAATTATATTTTAAGAAACAAAGAAATTAGGAAATACTTTGGAACAAAACCTGCCTTTAGTGTAGTAAACTAATGTTCTATAAGTAAAGTGTTCTTCCAAAGTACAAACAGATAGATCAGGACAAAATAAGTTTAAAGTATGAAGTAAGAACTTTTGAAAAAGGTAATATATCTATAAAATATAGATATCGATAATATAATATATATAATAGATATAGATAAACAGATAGAGACTGGATGGAAAACAAAGGTAAATGTTTATGAAAGTTGTAACAAACAAACTAATGTTTAAATTTTAAAAAGTATTCCCTGTTCTTTGATGAGGCTCTGTTTTGTATTATTGAACAGCATAAAAAGTATCACATTGAGAACGAATGGGATACTTTACAGAAATCTTTAACATATTTTGAAAAAAATAAAATCATTTGCACCCAAAATCCCAACTGACCCATATGGCAATCAACAATGTTTATCAAATGTTATTTCTACATGGTTGCACTCATTGTAAAGTGAATGGATAGTTAAGTCAGTGCAATTGAATGTTCACATGAGGAAAAATCAACTTAAACAATTTTTAATATTTATACACATATGTTTGAATATTTGTCAAGAGAAAATTAACTTTGATAATTTTGATTAATTGTGAAAATTAGAATAAATGGCCTATTTTATCCTATATAACATAAATATTTATTTATGCATATTTTTATGTATATATGTGTTTACACAGAGTAAAGTGGCGCACGCCTTTAATCCCAGCACTTGGGAGGCAGAGGCAGGCAGACCTTTGTGAGTTCGAGGCCAGCCTGGTCTACAGAGTGAGATCCAGGAAAGGTGCAAAGCTACACAGAGAAACCCTGTCTCAAAAAACCCCAAATAAATAGATAAATAAATAAATAAATAAATAAATAAATAAATAAATAAATTTGAAATAAATGAAGTTATATGGCAATTTAATGTAAAGTGCCTTGCTTTGTATATGATAAAATTGTTACTAAAAGTCATCAAATTGCTTCCTAAAGGAATAATTATACATCAGCATATTTGTAAATATGCACATATAAAAGAATCAAGTTTTGTTAATTATCATATGGATATGGTTTTATTACAATTGTCTGTAATTATTTAGTTTTATTAGCAAATTATTTTAAATCATGCAATTTAAAAACATATTTCATGTCAAGGTTATAGGAATTTCTTTCACTGTTAAATCATTGTGTTATTCTTGGTGGCTTTTATATGCTACCAATTAATTTTTTTAACGAATTCATTATTTTCTGAGAAAACTGCTTTGTTAAAGAATTGCTGTTCATTATTAAGTGGATTTTGCAATGTTGGCTATAATTATGTCTTAATTTTAGCCATGTGTGTGCCGTGCTTTTATCTCCTTATAAAGCACAAAAGCAACAATGTTGTCCCATTACTTTTAGTGAGGGATTGTGGCTTGCTGTTCATCTGCTTTGCACTTCCTCCTGTCTATAGAACCTTCAGAACCTTTACAGAACCACCACTGCTCCTGGCAGCAGAGAATAGAGCCCAATACTTCCTTCAGCCTCCCCAGACCCCAGAAGGGGGCCTGAATCCTGCCAGGGCCTTCCAGGCTCCTCTGACAGCAGAGCTGAATGGATCCTCTGCCTGATATTCTTGCTCTCTCACTGTAATAGAAGCCAGTCTAACTAGGGTCAGATGTGCCTTATCCCTTGTAGTCTTTAGCTGCCTAGAACAGAAATCAGAAATGGAGGGAGTGCTGTTCCTATCAAATATATAATGAGTATCTTTACTGTCAGAGAAGCAAGTCTAAAATTATGGTAAATTATATAAAGAAATAGAAAGTAAGAGAGCAAGTCACCATCTGATATCACTGAAGATATATTATAAAAGCAGATGAGAGAGAGAGACAGAGACAGAGACAGAGACAGAGAGACAGAGAGAGAGACAGAGAGACAGAGAGAGAGCAGCAATCCTATGATACCAAGACAGAGGTGGTGGTATCAGGAGAAGTAACTTAAAAGCACCTTGTTAGTGTGCTCAGTTTGAATAAAAGTAATTCTAACACTATAGCTTTTTTGAAAAGTTAGAAAGCAATATAACCATGGTTTTTGAACACTGTTTTTGAGGTTCTTCACGATCGGCTAACACAAAAATATTTAAAAAATTAAAATAACTTTTATTTTCTGGTTTCCAAAACCTAGATCACAAATCTTTGTTTCTTTGCTGTTGGCTTTTACACAAATATTTCCAATAAAATCAATACTTTTAATCCATACTAGAAAAGACACCTTAAAATGCATTAGTCAAAATTTTCCATAATTGAAATGGTAACAAAAAAAAGTATAGCCAATTGAAACTTGTGATAAAGTAGATAGAACTCCAGTCCAAAACAGAATATATCCACGTGTAGAATTCTCACAGAGAAAAAGGCAAAGAAATTCTAATGCAAAAAAAATTTTCCTACCTTAGCTCCCTAGAAAGCCTTGACTGCCCTTCTCAGAGTGAGAAACATTATTAAAAGTGACCTCACTGTGTGCTCTCTCTGAAAATTTAGTGGTATTCCACACTATACTTTTTGCAATTACAGTTTTTGTTTGTTTGTTTCCTATGCCAGAGGCAACGGGCAGGGGTTGTTTTTGAGACTCTGCTGAAGGATGCTATTCTGCTTTCAAGTAGAAATATAATTTTCATGTTTTGCCAAAAGAAAGAAAAATGACATCTGGACAGAAGTAGCTCACCATTTATTAAAACTTAAGGCAAAGCACATGGGATAAAGCTGTGTGGACAGTAAGGGAAACAGCAAGTGGAACAGAAAAAGATCCCGGAAGAAATGAGTACAATTACATGTTAAAATCAACATGACACAAAGGCAGCGTGCGGTGCAGGACAGAAAGCATGTTAACTCAATATATTGTGAGAAATAAAAACTAGAACATCATATATGAAAATACACTTTGGAAATATTAAAGAAATAATTCATGTTTCAAATATCAAAGTATTACAAGCATCTGTGACTTATGAGAGAATTGTTAGAAAAAAAAAGAGAAAACTAAAAATGCTAATAGAACCAAGACCATGTATGCACTTTATTTCATAGAGCATGAAAAAATCAGAAATGGGACAATACATGAACAGCTCCCTGTGAATATGCTTTGCTACATAGGTACAATTACTAAGAAGTTTTATTAAGTAAAAGAGTAGAATCAACAGTAGAAATGGATATTTCTTATTTCAAATTTAAATCACTGATATAAATACATACAGCCTTTTTAAATAATGATGAAAAAATCATTTATCTTAAGTCATATTCATTAGGAATTCTGAGATAATAAGACTGAGAATTGCATGGGGAGTTATTAAATCTGCCTGCTATGGAGCTATATCCATATACATCTTTACTGAGGCACTATTCATCATATCCAATTCTTCAAATCAATCTATGTGCAAAGCAAGATATGAATTAATGAAAAAACATGGACTATATAGATAAAATGAACTATTATTTGGTTTACATGTCCAGAAGGATGTCATGCTCAGTGAAGCAGGAAGACACAGAAAAGTGAGGATCATATGTTTTCTCTCTTTGGAAACAACAATAAACATTTAAAATTAAAAATTAACAATAGACGATTTGGGGAAAGAAAGAGGGAAGTGTGTAGAGATGCAGCATGACACTTAAAAGGTCTTATTAATAAAAATAAACCCAGGGCCAGGTATTGGGGTAAATGCTGGAAGATCAGAGAAGCAGAACAAGCCACAGCCACCTCACCTTGCCAATTCATCAGCTAATTCTGTTTCCTCAGACAGGAAGTCTCTGAGTCCTCATCCAGAATGAATCTCAGCTGAACTGTTGCTCAAAAGCCTAAAAGCTGAACCAGCCTAGTTCTTGGTTTCATGCCTTATATAACTTTCTGCTTTCTGCCATCACTTCCTGGGATTAAAGGTGTGTGTCACCATGCCTGGCTGTTTCCAGTGTGTCTTTGAACTCACAGAGATCCAAATGGATCTCTACCTTTGGAATGCTAGGATTAAAGGTGTGTGTGCCACCATTTTCTGGCCTCTGTATCTAGTGGCTGTTCTGTTCTCTGACCCCAGATAAGTTTATTAGTGTGAACAATATTTTGGGGAACTCAATATCACCACAGAGAGAGGAGAAAAAGAGAGTGAAGGTATACACTATACATCCACAGCAAAATATAAGCATGCATTGAAATCCCAGATAAATCAATTATTTTGTTTAATTAGCATGAATTGATAATTATAAGAAAGAATAATGTCTTATAATGCTATACATATTTCATGATTTTTATGATAATTTTGGGAGAATTTATAATATAATAACTGAATAAATAGTTAGACCAGTTTTGATGTTGGAGTTAATGAGCAGCCCCAGCCTGTTTTCTGTGACATTGCATTTCAGGTAGTTCTCCTATATTTTCCCTACCAAAGTGTACCTATGGATTCTGGGATGGAAAGGGCAAGTGCTTGCTACAGTGTGTCTTTGAGATGCCCTTTGCAAAGGTTCTAAATCAGAAAATAGCTTATTATTATTATTATTATTATTATTATTATTATTATTATTATGAATTTTTTAATTAAGATTTTTTCATTCATTTTACACACAAATCACAGATACCCCTCTTCCCTCCTCCTGCCCCTCCAGGCTCTCCCCCACAAGAAGGCAAGGCCACCCATGGGGAGGCATGTGGGAGCCCATTTTTAGGTTCCTCGTGGCTTTATCCAGCAGGTCTGCATAGAGAGGATGATTAGGACCACAGCCTGAGTGCAGGTGTCTGAGATGGTCTGCACTTGACTGTGCTGGGGGGAGGTCTTTTGCTCCACCCCTTGGCTTCTCTATAAATACCCTGGGGCAGAAACAGTCAGGGACCGTTGAAGAGGTTCCAGGCCCTCTCCAGGCTATCCTTTATTTTCTATCTGTTTATCTCCACAATATTCTCCGCAATTTAAATCCTTCTATCTAATATTTCCTGCTGCTCACACTCAAGAAAACTCTGGGGAACTGTGGGGTTGGTGAGTAAACGCCCCAAAGAGGTACATCCAGTAGAGGCAAGTCCAAGTCCTTCCCCCTTGCCTCAAGGCTGCCCAAGGTGTCCCACCATAGGTAGCAGGGCTCCAAAAAGCCAGATCATGCACCAGGGATAGATTCTGTTCCTACCGCTAGGGGGCCCCCCAAGCAGATCAAGCCACACAATTGTCTTTCCATGCAGAGGGCCTAGTCCAGTCCCATGCAGGTTCCACAACCATTGATCCAAATTTCATGAGTTCCTACTAGTTTGGTTTGGTCATCTCTGCAGGTTTCCCCATCATGGTCCTGATGCACTTGCTCATAGAATCCCTCTTCTCTCTCTTTGACTGGACTCCTGGAGGTCTGCCTGGTGGGCTATGAATCTCTGCATCTGCTTCCATCAGTCACTGGAGAAAACTCTGTGATGATAGTTAGGGTATTCACTGTTGTGATCACTGGGGTAAGCCAGTTCAGTTCAGGCACCATCTCCACTATTGCTAGTAGTCCAAGCTGGAGTCATCCTTGGCCAACTTCCCTAGCACCGGGTTTCACTCTATTCCCATGATATCTCCCTCTATCATAGTATCTCTTTCATTGCTTTCACACTCTATCTCTGTTCCAGCTAGACCATCCCATTCCCTTATGTTCTCATCCTCTATCCCTTACCCTCCATTGCCCACCCCTCATCCCCAGTTTACTCATGGAGATCTCATCTATTCCCCTTGCCAGGGCAATCCTGCATCCCTTTTTCATTATCAAATTCCTTTATGAAGCTACAGTTACTCTGATTCCCAAGCCATACAAAGATGCAACAAAGAAAGAGAATTACAGACCAAGCTCCCTCATGAACATTGATGCAAAAGTATTCAACAAAATATTGGCAAACTGAATCAAGAACACATCAAAAATTTATCCACCATGATCAAGTAGGCTTCATCCCAGAGATACAAGGATGGTTCAACATATGAAAATCTGTCAACATAATACACCATATAAATGAACTGAAAGAAAAAAAAAACACATGATCATTTCATTAAATGCTGAAAAGGCAATTAACAAAATCCAACACCCCTTCATGATAAAGGTCTTGGAGAGATCAGGTATACAAGGAACATACCTAAACATAATAAAGGCAATTTATAGCAAGCCATGATCAAATTAAATGTTAAGAAACTCAAAGTGATTCCACTAAAATCAGGAACAAGAAAAGGCTGTCTGCTCTCCCTATATTTATTTAATATAGTACTTTTTGTTCTAGCTAGAGCAATAAGACAACAAAAGGAGACCAAGGGGACACAAATTGGAAAAGAAGAAGTAAAACTTTCACTATTTGCAGATGATATGATAGTATATAAGTGACCCCAAAAATTCTACCAGGGAACTCCTACAGCTGATAAACTCCTTCAGTAATGTGACAGAATACAAGATAAACTCAGAAAATAGATTTTAACATGTAACATTCAAAGCTGTTTTAAAATAAGTTAACAGGAATACAGTTTCATGGAACAAAGAATCTTTCTGGAAGTTTTATAAGATCTATGGCCTCCTCACACTCCAGTTAAACAGCACAACAATTCATATGATGTCCTTTTATTAATCTTATCATTTCTGAGAGATAATGGATCTTAGTACTTAAAAGATTTTTTTGTTTAAGAAACAAATTTATTTTAATACTTAATGTCTACACTGTTCTAGGCTAACTAAAAGTACTTCCTTGCAAAGACTACACTTGTAGTCCATTATCTTAAGCCCTGTTTGCTCTCAATATGTAATACTTTGCTTTCTATTACCACAGCAGATTTAATTTAGCTTATTTTTTTGTTCAATGTACAATAACTTAAACTCAAATACTTGTAAAATACTTTGGATTCTAGTCAGTCATTTTGGCTTATTTCTGTTAAGACTTCAGATAGCAAGACTATGAAGGAATTGTAGAAAAATGAAATAATGTGTTCATTAAATGATAATAGACACTTCTGACAGTTTTCAATGAACAATTAAAAACAGTCTCTGAAACACGGTGGATATATCATTTTTCTAACTTTCCTTGCTATAACAAACTTGACTTATCCTGTTTACATTTCATGTAGACAAAACCATTTCTACATTGGGTCGTAAAGTCTAATTTTATTATTTATTTATTTGTTTGTTTATTGGTTGGTTGGTTGGTTTGTTTAGTTTTTTTTTTTTTTTTCATTTTTTGAGACATGGTTTTTTTGCCTAGTCCTGACTGTCCTGGTCATTCTGTAGACCAGGCTGTCCTCAAACTTCTAGGGATCTGCTTGCCTCTGCCTCCTGATTGCTGGGATTAAAGTCCTGTAGAACCACCTCCTGATAAATATTTTTACTTACGTCAAAAAACTATGCCATGTGCTATAATATGGTTCTAGCATTTGGATTGAATACGTAAATCTGACTCTTTTTTTTTTCTTTAAAATTTATTTATTTATTTATTGTGTGTGTGTGTGTGTGTGTGTGTGTGTGTGTGTGTGTGTGTGTGTGTGTGTTGTATCCATACTTTAACACCTTCAACTTTAAGAACTGAGGGAGTGATGAGGTTTGGGGAATTTTCTGTGTAGTGTCAACACAGTCTTTAAAGAACTGCCAAGGGCAGGTGTGTCCATACTCTCTGATATCCCTGGAGTCCTTTTGGGAGCAGTGGAAGTGGGTGGCCAGACACAATTTGAAAAGGAGTGTTGGTACCCCAATCTTGCTTAGTTCTGTGCAGGCCCTGTGCATGCTGCCATAGTACCTGTGAGTTCATATGTGTGGAGTCTTCTTCTTTTCTAGGAGGGCTTGTTTTCTTGGTGTCTTCCATCCCCACTGGCTCTTACAATCTTTTTGCCTCCTCTTCCGCAAATTTTCCTGAGCCCCGAGGGGAGGGGAACATCCTATTTAGGACTGAGTGTTTCAAGGTCTTCCGCTCTCTGCACATTGTCCAATTGTGTGTCTTTGTATTTTTTACATCTACTGTAGGAGGAAGCTTCTCTGATAATGACTGAGCAAGACTCTGATCTATGCATATAACCAAATGCCATTAGGAGTCATTATATTGCTGTTTCTTTCTTTCTTTTTTTTCCTTTTTCCTTTTTTTTTTTTTTTTTATTTTGCAATTCAGTTCAGTTCTATATATCAGCCACGGATTCCCTTGTTCTCCCCCATCCCGCCCCCGTCACCTTCCCCCCAGCCTACCCCCTATTCCCACCTCCTCCAGGGCAAAGCCTCCCTCGCGGACTGAGATCAACCTGGTAGACTCAGTCCAGGCAGGTCCAGTCCCCTCCTCCCAGGCCGAGCCAAGCGACCCTGCATAGGCCCCAGGTTTCAAACAGCCAAGTCATGCAATGAGCACAGGACCCGGTCCCACTGCCTGGATGCCTCCCAAACAGATCAAGCCAATCAACTGTCTCCATCCATTCAGAGGGCCTGATCCAGTTAGGGACCCCTCAGCCACTGGTTCATAGTTCACATGTTTTCATTCGTTTGGCTATTTGTCCCTCTTAACTGGTGTTGATAGCAGGACAAGCAGAAGGGATGAGATGTAACTATATTGAAATTATTATTTTTTTTTTTAGAAAGAAAGCTAGTAAAGGAAGTGACATCTCCCAGAATATATGACTATAAATTCTTGTCAGAAATTTCTTGTGGGAATCTAATTGCAGCTTAGATTGTCAATACACACAAAAAGGATATACTGATCACAGCAACAGTGCCATTTTGAAAGTAAGAAGGCAGCAAAGAGCCTTCCTCCCTTACCTGACTCCCTTATTTTCTTTTTATTTATTAATTATTTTTTCAGACAGTGTATTTTGATAATGATTTCCCCTCTTTCTACTCCTCCCAGATCTTTGCCATCTCCTTACTGACCAAATTTAATGTACTTTCTCCTTTTTCAAAATATCACAAAAATGAAAATCAAAACAACAGAGAAAATAAATAACTCCAGTAAGACAAAAAATTGCAATACATAGCAAAATGATACAAAAGTTCCCCCAAACCATGGAGTTTGTTTTGTGTTGGTCAACTAAATTCCTGGACACTGCACCTGTACCGACATGTTTTATATACCCAGTAAGTCTCCATCGTGGAAAACTGACCTTCCCTTTGCCACTGGGTTTCAAATGCACAGAACTTCTTTGTTAGGGGTGGGACCCTGTGTCTAGTTACGCCTCTCAGTGCTGAGACCCTGGCTGGCATCAACCCATGCATCTGTCACATTCTTTGTGAGTTCAAATGTCCACCAGTTCTGTTGCATCTGGAGACACTGCTTCCGTGGAATCATCTCTCACTTCTAGTTCTTAGAACTTTTCTGCCTCCTTTTTCTCGTAGATCCCCGAGCCTTGAGGAGAGGCATTTAACAAAGACAACCCATTTAGAACTGCATGCTCCATGGTGACAAAATCAAGTCAGTGAACTAGAATATTCTTTGGGATGATAAAGATAATTTAGAATTCCTTACATTGAAACACAGGATGATGGAATGGACATAATCAGTGGAAAGACATTTAAGACAAATATTCATTCTGAAACAGTGAAAAAAATTAATTCTAATTCTTTGTTACTAAGAAGACTCAGTGGAAAGGAAGATGGTAAATTTAGAGTGAATGGATACTGAATTCAACGGTAGCATGAAAAATGTATTAAGCATTATGAACAACATATAAGGCTAATGGTAGCATGATTTATGAATTTAACATTATATAGCAATGTAACTGTGGTAATGCATGTCTCTAACATTTAAAATAAAAAAGCGGAAATTTATGTAGTCCGGACATGGATAGGACTAAAACATAAAAAAAAAAACTCCATAAAAACTCATGCTTTATTAAAATAAATCAGAATTAAAATGTAAATAATTTTGTTTTAAGAAAGTTGAATTTACTATGGGAAACAAAATACAATTAAAATACCAGACAAACTAATAATAAATACAGTAGTTAAGGCTCTAGAGATGGCTTAGTGGTTAAGAATATTTGCTGTTTCTACAAAGGTCCTGAGGTCCATTCGCTGGACCTACCCACATCCAGTGGTTTATAACCACCTCTCACTCCAGTTTCAAGTGATCCAATGCCCATTTCTGACTTTTATGAACATATTCACACATTTGCACATACCTATATTAAGGCATGTATACAAATAAAAGAAATATACATTAAAAATATTACAAAATAATTAAGAGAAAGCTGAGTGGTGAAGTCTCATTAGTGCACTTAAAGAAATAATTTAAAAAGTAAGTACAAATGAAATATGATGAAAATTAAAGTGCGTATTATGAGGCATTGAATTAAATAAGAAAGAAACCAGTAAGAACATTTTGCACCAATAGTCTCTGGGACTTCCCAGAATTAATTGATGGCAAGGGTCAACAAAGTTATAGAGAACTTAACATCTTATATCTTGAGAGTTGGTCAAACCGAATGAAAAAAATTAATATTATTAGCATAATTTTGAAACAAATGTAGAAAAGAAATGACAAGGTGGTAAATAAACAAAAAATAATTAAAATTAGAATAGATATAAAATATGAATATATCTTCAAATTCTTAAATAATCATCCTTGATTATATATTCAGTCACAGTAGCTTTTTTACATAGAAATTCAACTGAAAAATAGCAACATTAGGATGACAGTCCATTCTATTAGATTATGGGACAAACAATATGAATACAGTATTCAGTGAAGAATCATCAACCCATTTAAGATAACAGACTCTCAAGTAAAAGCACAAGATGTAAAAACACTGTCACAAAAATATTCATAAAATGACAGAAAATCAAATAGTAAATGAAATTGTAGAAAAGGTGAACATTATTTTCTATTAGAAAACAAATCTCACACCAAAGAGTTTACACACATGCATGCATGCACACACACACACACACACACACACACACACACACACACACATCCCACTGTAATTTTAGATATCCTTTAAGATACCTTCAAATACACATTACATAGAAAGAAAGATTAGGTGTGAGTAAAAGAAGGCATATGTATTTTGATATGTTGATTAAAATTTAGAATTATATCAACATATAAGCCTAGTGAAGATAACATATAATGAAAATGTATTTAAGTTACCCTCATAAATACAATGTCACCAAATACAGTGCCAGTCTACAGAAATAATTAATAAAATACTTTTCTCATATTCGATAGTTAATTAAGATACGAGTATATGGAACCTGAAAATTTCCCTGGTACTCATCCATTTCTGTTTCCATAAGATTAAAGGAAACCTACAAGATAATTTATTTGCACTAGATATATGAAATAGAATTAATTCTACATTTCATCTAAACAATGTTGTGTGGATAGTTTAAGATTTGCATAGTTTAAGGTTTACATAGTTAATTAACTGCCTACTAAATATTAAGTTTTATTCCTGTTTTACCAAAGGATTTGCTGTTTAATAGGATTGCTGATTTATGAAAAGTAAATCAATGTAAATATTTATAGTACATATATACATACATACATACATATATTTATATACATATATTTAACCTACAATTATGTGTTCAGATTAGCATCATAATAAAAGATGGTGGTTTCATTTTTACTAATGAATTTTGTGAAGCATTATGGTCCAATTAAAGAGCGCTATACATTTTACACACTTTGATTGGTTTTACACTTGGTCATGATATGCCACTTTTTTCAAGCTGTATTCTAGATATTTGAAGAGATGATTTGATATATATCATTTATTAAAGTTCTATGAGATCTTGAAAGCCAGAGTAGACACTTAACATTGGCATTGGCTGTCCTTAAGGAAGAGCAGATGTTCTCACATATGGAGGAGATAAGATTTTGATCTCGAAATTTGAACCTCCTTCTGGAAAACTTTTTGTAGTAGCATATGGTAGACAATGAATCTTTAAAACTTGCTGGCACTGGACTTGACAGAAAAATGGGATTAGTTAAGATTTATTTACAGAGATTAAACAAATTGAGCATAGAAACTGATGGAATTGGCCGTAATCCTTTGATATTCAAAAGATTGGCAAAAATTTCTTCTATTCTGCCAAAAATCATTTAAACTCTTTGAATTTTCTAAGCAGCATCATATTTTTCAATGCAATTCCTGTCTGTCTTTGTAAAATCATATAGGGTATTTTCCCTGCCTACAACATCATTAACTTCTCTAAGAGAAAAATAAATTTACATTCCCAAAACTGTGGAAAGAAATCCTCAAATTTGAATAATGATACTCTCTTTTATTTGATATCATAAAATGAATTCAAAACACAACAATATCCACATTTAAATGCCATCAAGCCAAATCATATCTCTTCTCTATCACTGATGATAATTACATATGAGAACAACTCTTCGTTTTTTTTTAGATTTACACTTTTGCAATTTAAAAGTTTAAAATAAAATGTTTATATTTGTCACCTATTGTGTCAAACAAGCCCAAATGTATATGGAACATTTTTGCATTTAAATAAGATGTAAAACATAGTTTTTACTTGCTTTCCTGAAGACAAGTCATGTGTCTAAGACAAAAATAATAATAATCGGCAATCACTGCTCTCTCCTTCAAATGCCACAACTTCAGTGACTTTTTCTTTTCCCAAATGCTACAACTTCAGTGACTTTTTCTTTTCCCCTTCGGTTTTTCCATGTTTAGTGTTCTCAGTGACAACTAAGTGTGCTTTCAAAGGCACGAGAAAGCCAGAATATATTTCCAGTACCCCTTCATGTTCATGTTAATCATAAGAGTTTCAATGGTGCCATACTGGCAAAAGGTCTCCCATGGACTTTGGATTTGAGATCACAGATAGAATACAGGTAATTAATTTACATTCATTGGCTCATTTTACCACCCCAAGATAGCAACTCATTTGAAAAGAATCATACTGGGGTCAGCATATTCCTAGTATTAATGTTTAAAGAGTACAATGCATGATTTAATACTTTTTTTCTCCAAAACACAAAGGATTTCAGCCTCACTGGGACTAAATATTAAAGAAAGTTTATATAATACTATTTTAGCTCAATCTGGGAAAAAGGGGATACTGTACTAAGGACAATGTAGTTTTTCATGCTTTGTGAATTAGTCAGTCCAGACCATTCTCCCATACATATCTTCCTAAGACAAAATTCCTCTAACTTGTGAAAAATATATACCCAACATTTCTCTCATTTATACTACAAAAGTAATTTTGAATATTTCTTTGGTGTTATCGATTGTCCTTACCATTATTCATGCATATAATAATGCACATTGTTTTATTCTGTTTGTTTCATTTTGAGCCTAAATAATTTCTATTAAGTTTATAGAACTTTATACTTATTCCTAACATTTTGCATAAGTGATTCATATTTATCTGAAATTTTCTCAATAGTAACATTTTTAGACCTACTCATCAATTCATTTTTCCCCCTTCTGGATACATTACGGTATCTATTGAGGTTAGTAGACAATGAGCATAGAAGTTTATATATACTAGTTGACATAATGACTAACTCATTTTCTCCATTTATTCTAAGATACTTTAAAATGTCAAAACAATTTACCACCTACATTTATGTATGTAACAACAAATAATTAATAGAGGCCCTGGATTTGAAATAGAGCAAGTAGTGGTTTATGGGAGGGTTTAGGGGCAGGAAAGAGAAGAGACAAACGCTGTAATTATAATCTCAAAATGTAAAAAAAATTGGTTAAAAATAATTTTTCAAACTTTAAAATTTGTGTTTAAGAAAGAAAATAATGATTCTTTTAAATATAACTAACACATCAATTATAAATATAAAGATTTAGTATCACTGTGAGTTTAGGTAATTTAATAAGATTGGGACTCACTTTTTATCATCCACTAAAAGATTCACTTTATACAATATTCTTCAGGACACAATATTCTCTTTTTCTCCTTTCAAGCCAGCATCCTTTAATATCTAAACATTAATATTTGGAAATTCTTGGTCTAGAAAAATCTCTATGGTTTAATTTTGATATGTGTTCAACAATTCAAATACCCACAGAGGTTAAGTCCCCAGTAAGGAACTAGAGGGGTGGTGCATAGACATCTCCATCTCAAAAGGAAGGAGAGGGAAATAGAAGAAAATACATGGAGAGATAAAGGGAAACTAGAACAAAAGGGTAAAATGGGAGAGGTCTGGGAAAGAAGGATAAAGAAGAGAATATGGGGAGGGATAAGCAACACTAAAGGCCTTTTGAAAGAAGAATAGATGCTGGGCGGTGGTGGCGCACAGCTTTAATCCCAGCACTCGGGAGGCAGAGCCAGGCAGATCTCTGTGAGTTCGAGGCCAGCCTGGACTACCAAGTGAGTTCCAGGAAAGGCGCAAAGCTACACAGAGAAACCCTGTCTTGAAAAACCAAAAAAAAAAAAAAAAAAAAAAAGTATAGAAAGCTGCTAAAGCAACTACTATAGAGGCTTCCGCACGCACGTGTGCCTGTGTGTGTGTGTGTGTGTGTGTGTGTGTGTGTGTGCCTGTGTGTGTGTCTGTGTGTGTGTGTGTGTGTGTGTTGTATTAAAAGGATGTAAATGGAGTCACCATATACTGGTGACTCTATTTACCTTTTTGCTACCAGGTAACACCTCCAGGGCCAGGGAAGGTTACTGGCTTGAGGGTTTGCATGGAAACCCACAACACCACAGACTATTATTGCAAAGGCTTTGGGGTTCTCTCCAGACCTGATGGTCTGACTAAAACAACACTTACTTCTATCAAGCAACACGGAAAAAAACAAACTGGTGCCTAACAAGAAGCCTCATCCTGCTAACTAGAGTTCATGGTGTTGGAAGGCACAATGCACACTAACAGAGGAGAAGGAACCATCAATGTCATCCAACTATAAAGATGTGTTACATTTGTTTATGTTGTGGAATATTTGTTTAATGATGCAAAGATGTGTCGCACTTTTCATGTTATATTTAATTTAACTCTGTAAAGCTATGTTAGTCTATCTGTCTAAAACACCTGATGGACTAATGAAGAGCTAAATGGCCCATAGGAAGGCTGGAGAAAGGAGAGGCAGGGATGGCAGGCAGAGAGAATAAATAGAAGAATTATGGGGAGGAGAAAAAGAAGGAACAAGAGAGGAAGAAAGAGGATGCTAGGGGCTAGCCACACAGCCAGCCATGGAATAAGAGTGGAAGTAAGATTACAGAAGAAAGAAAAGGAAAAAGCCCAGAGCCAAAAAGGTAGAGGAGATAATTTAAAGTTAAGAAAAGCTGGCAAGAAACAAGCCAAACTAAAGGCTGGGCATTTATAATTAAGAATAAGCCTCCCTATGTTATTTATTTTGGAGCTGGGTGGCAGGCCCTCAAAAGAGTTAAAGAACCAAAAGAGCAAAATCAAACAACACATAACCAGAGCAGCCCTTAGACAAGTAATCATTTAATTGGGAGTTTCTTACAGTTTCAAAGGCTTAGTCCGTTATTATCATGGCAAGAAACAAGATAGCACTTGTAGACAGCCATGCTGCTGGGGAAATTGCTGAGTTTTACACCTGGATCCATAGGTAGCAGGAAGAGAGAGACAGTGGCTTGTCTTTTTGAAACCTTGAAGCAAACCCCTAGTGACATAGTTCCTCAAACACAGCCACACCTCCTATTCTTTCTCAAGTAGTATTACTATTGATGACTAAGCACTCAAATGTATGAGTCTATGGGGGCCATTCTTATTGAAACTACCACAGTAACCAACCACATTTTAATTAATTTAAAATGCACTCTATGAGACTGAATCCATACCTAACATGGCTAAAATGATCAAGAACTAGAGACTAGATAGCTCATGAGACTAGGGGAGAAAACACGATGCTATGATTCTGCTAAAGGAACATAGCAACAAAATGACTATTAAAGACACATTTCTGTACCAATAGATCAATATCAGTTAAACACTCTTACCACAGAATTTTCTTCTTGCAGTAGATAGGAATTAACAAACAGACCCCTAACTGGCCAATATGAAGTGAGTGTGAAATTTTGGAATTCTCAGTCCTAATTGTGATGCTTTTTTTTTTTTTTTTAAACTCCTTCCTTCAAATCTCATGTATCTATGTGAAAGAGAACCTAGAAGATTCTAAGGGTCAGAGATGATGGACGAATTCAAGCAAATTCTGTTTTCCAGACACAGCAGGATTGATACACATATGAATGCATGGGAAATGAGACAGTATGCACAAGGACTGTAAAAGTTCAAGCCAAACACGTCCCTGTACTGAGAGGGAGAAATAAACACAGGATCTACTCCAACAAAGAAGTTTTTGGAAATAGATACATGCTGCAAAGGGAAAATCAATTTTCTCCAATGAGGTATAACAGGGTGTATCACTCACATTCTAGCTGGGGACCAAAGCCCAGGAGTAGTTGGCAAACACAAGAGAAACTCAAATTTTTGTACACTTTTTCTTTTATTTGGTATTTTTTGCTTTAAGGTACTTTGCTTATTTGTTCTAATTTCTAATTATTATTTTATATATTATATATATTTCCATACATATAATGTTGAGATAATATTTATGAAGTATTTTACAAAGACATATTGGTTCACACAGTATCAAAGTCACATAGATCTCAACCATGTGAAGAAGATACAAGGATTTAATTCAGTTATTTTAAAATGCTGTGAATTATTATATTTAATTTATAATTTAAAATATCTCAAACATTTTAAAAACATATGTTAATTAAAGTTTGTATAGCCTGATTCCATTTTTATCATATCTGTTAACTTTATGCTAAAGCAATTAACTTTCATATTTAGAAAATTATATAGGAAATAATTTACTCCAAAGGATAGACAAAGTGTAGACCTGGCCTTGCTGTGATCTTGAGAATCTCATCACACAAAAGTGCTTTGTTCTTTTTTTTGTTTTGTTTTCAGAATCTATCATGCTGTATCAGAAGGAATAAAATAAAACAGGCAGGTACAGTCATATATTAGAGTGTAGGAATGGATGGACAAGCTATCTGAAGGTAGGACTTCTGAAGAAAGTTTCACATCTTGATTCTAGGCGTAGGCATCATCATACTTTATAAACTTTCCAATATATCTTGTGTTTTAAATATTTGCTTGTCTTGTGGTTCAAAAATCTTTAATCCTAGCATTTGCAAGGTGGAGACAGAAGAATCAAGAGTCCAAGGTCATCCTTAGCTACACAGCTCCTTCAAAGCCTATAGAGAATACTTAAGACCCTATCCCAAGAAAAAGAATTGATTGTGCTGCATAACCAAGAACAGAGGAGCCTTTCACAATGACACTGTCAGGCACCACTTTGTTAGAAACACAATAGAAATTTCTTTTCGATTTTCAAGAGCTTCTACAGCCTCACAGATACTTAGGAAACCTTAAAAAAATCAAGAGGCTGGAACAATGCTACCCTGTTCTACAAGCCAGTATCTAAGGACTGAGAGATAAAAAGTTTGTTGAATGAAAATCCAGAAATACAATTTTCTGAGTCAAAAGCTTGCTTTTGCTAAGAGTATCTACTTCAGTGTCTGAGGGTAGACAAAATACAATTCTTAAAGAATAACAAATAAATGATCATACTTGAAAAAACCAAAATATTGATGTTATTTAAGGTGTTTCTTTTACTTTACATTTTTTTTTGTACATTGAGTCTAATCTTTAAAATATATTTCTTGTATTTGAAACATTTTAGTAATATCTTTGGACTGAGATTCTTTTCCCAAAGCACAACACATGAAGGCACATTAAGGCATGTTTATTTTCAGTTATTTTTAGAGTAGACTAACCATCTTTCTAGTTTTTTTATCATATATCTTAATTTGTTTGTTTTTATGTTTAATACAATGATCTCTGTCCCCAATCTGGACATGCACAGGATGCAGGAGCAGAAGGCTGTCCTTACTGCTTAGGTAAGACTCTAGGAGCCTCCAAGTTTCCATTGGCCAGGTTGTTAAGAATGTGAAGGAATTTTCAGCACATCTCATAAAGTAGCACCAATGCCTATTACTGCTCCTACAGCAATGCCTATCAGTCATAGGTAAAGCTTAGAAACCATGAAAACTGTCCAAATCAAAGCAGATAAAATACAAAGCTGGGGATTTACAAAAGAAGGGTTCTCTTGCTCAACAGTAGCTATCATAGAAGACAGTCAAAGATCAACCTTGTTCAAAGGTCATCCATCATACATTATAAGATAACACACCATCAAAATAAAACAAAATGAAATTCAGCAAGAGAACACAAGACCTCTTCAGGGATATCTGGCTAGCAATGGCCTGACATCAGAACAATGCCATCCTTACTGAAGTTTGTGTCTGAGGACTACTACTTAAATTCTCTCATGCAATCACCTCCATTCTAACAGTTGCAACTCCCCATTCCTTAAACTCATAACTAGAACACAGTTGACTGGCTCTATGTTTGTATGGCAAGGCTATTATTTTTATAAAGTAATAGCATTCTTCCTTAGGGACTCTGTTGGTTTGAGTTGATGACATAAAATTGTTCCTTTAAGAATGAAGTAAATATATAGATATGAAGAAAATTTTCCTTTTTATTTATTCTTTTCTCATATAATACACCCCCAATAACAGTCTCCCCTCCTTCTACTCTTTCCAGTGCCCACCACTTCCCCTCTTCCCCAGATCCACTGCTCCTCCATTTCCCTTCATAAAAGAGCAGGCCTCCCAGAGATATCAACTGATCCTGGCGTAAGAAGATACAATGAGTCTAGGCAGAAACCCTCATATCAGGGCTGAGGGAAGCAAACCAATAGGAAGAAAGGAGTCCCTAGAGCAGTCAAAAGAGCCAGAAATAGCCCCCACTCCCACGATTAAAAGTCCCACAAGACTCCTAAGCTAAACAATGAAAACATATGTGTAGATGACCCAGTGTAGACCCATGAGGGCTCTGTGGTTGCCACTTCAGTCTTTGTGAGCCCTATGAGCCCTGTTTAGTTGATTTTGTGGGCTGTGTTCTTGTGGTGCCCTTGACCCTTCTGGCTCCTACAATCCTTCCTATCTGTCTACCCTGGGTTTCCCTGGGCTCGTTGTAATGCTTGGCTGTGGATCTCTGCATCTGTTTCCATTGGGAGACAGAGGAAGCCTCTCTGATGACAATGTATTACAAAAGAATTTTGTTTGTTCTGAAAGCATCTCCCTATTTATTGGAGTGTTACCTGAGTCCTCCATGTAGCCAAGTTGCTCTTTGAACTTGCAGTCCTTCTGTTCTGAATATTGCAATCCTAAGTATGTACCATATCTTTTAATTTTTTTACTCTATAAATTGTATATTTTAAAGGCATATGTATACTTAAAATTATGAAAATTGATTAACAATATATCACATGAAAACCTTCAAAACCAACATCCTTGTTTAAACAGAAATGTAGTTGACAATAATGTAAAGATGATTAATGATAAAGTAAAAAGAATCCAAATTCTTTCTAATGCTGATGAGGGGAATCAATATAAAAATCTATACAGAGTGGCATGTTTCATGGTAGAAAATAGAAATCTGTCCTCGTAGAGTCTGTGGTAGGACAGGATAGACAACTACGTTGACATTCCTGTCTGTCATTATAGTGGAGCTTCTAGCTAAGGCAATCAGATACAAAATTCATACATATCAAAAGGAAGTTACAAAGCTATTTATGGTTTCTCATCATGTTACTTTGTATTTTGACCTGACTAAAGAACATATACTCACACATATGTTATAGTAAGCAATTTTAACCAGACTTCAGAACACAAGATTAAAATACTAAAACCAATTATAGTCTAGAGATAAAAAATCCAAAAGAATAAACTCAATTTATAGTAGAATCTAAAAGAATAAAATACTTTGGAATAAATTAAATAAAAGAAGTGGATTATTGAAAAACTAAGGAACTGTAAAATAAACTCCAGAAGGTCATAGTAAATGAGGAAAAAAATCAGGTATATATCTCACAGTCAATATGAATGGAAGGATTATCTGTGTTTCTAAACAGAAAACTTACCATCATTAATTGGCAGCTTGATTTTCAGATTAAAGACAATTTCTGTTAAAAAAAAATCTTGTTTAACTTTTGGGCAGAAGTTGCCATGTTGATCCTAACATACATAAGGAAATACAGAGAATACAAGGAAGCCAAAACATACTTGAAAAGACTTATAGAAAGTGGGCATTTAAAGAAATAGGTGTATAATCAAATTCTCATCAAAATACTCTGTTCTTGTGTTGTTTGTCTGTTTCCTTTTCTTTGCTTTTTGGTTTCATTTGAAGTATTGCAAAGAGAAGCCAAATTTCTTTGTCAGTTCATCAGTAAATTCTTACGCATGTATCTACAAATGATCAAACTATTTTTTTTAATAAAAGTCACTATTTAATTGAGGTCATATGCATGACCATGCACAACATAGTTTAATCAGTTTTTTAAAACTGAAGTCTTCAAATGAGGATTCAAATGTGAGCTTAACTTTAATTTCCGATGTTTCTTCTGCAATAGCCATTTTTAACTATGTCTGTCTGGGAATTGTTTTTTAAAACACAGCACTATTTTGTATAGTAATCAATATTCTGGAAATTATTATTTTCTTGTTTATCCTACTTATAAAATATTCTTAGCAACTGATGACTACCTAACTTTATTATACTTACTTATCCAAAAGAAATGATACATCATTTGCAATAAAAAAATTTAGATATAGATTGGATGTATTCCCAGGGATTCATTCATTGACATTTCCATTCATATTTTCTAGAAATGTGGTATGATATTAGTAGTTTCCAAAAATTTAAGTTCTATTTTTATTTGCTGTCTTTTACTTTATTTTTCTTCTAATTTTTCATACAATACATTTGATTCTATTCTCCCCACTCAGCTCCTCCCAGACCTTTCTCACACTTCTAAACATAACTTCAGGTTCTCTCTCCCTCTTTCCCTTCAAAGAAGAGGAGGAGGGGGGAGGAGAAGAAGAAGAAGAAACTGAAAAACAACAACGAAAACAAAAATCAATATAAACTTGTTACTTTATTTTTGGAGACAGCACCACAGTGTGTAACTCAAAAGCACGTACTGTAACATGAATCTTAAAAAAAGTCTTATCAATAAAAAAAATATGGAAGCCAGATATTAGGGTGAACACTGAAAGATCAGACAAACAGAACAATCCACAGCTAACCTCACTCCGCCAATTCCTCAGATGATCTTGTTTCTTCAAACTGGAATCCTCTGTGTCCTCATCCAAATGGATCTCAGCTGAACTGCTGCTAAAAGCCTAACAGCTTAAAAAACTCTAGTTCTTGGTCCTCACGACTTATATACCTTTGTGCTTCTTGCTATCACTTCCTGAGTTTAAAGGTGTGTGTCACCATGCCTGATTGTTTCCAGTGTGGCTTTGAACTCAAAGACATCTGGATGGATCTCTGCCTCCAGAATGACAGGAGTAAAGGTGTGTGTGCCACCATTTTCTGGCCTCTATGTCTATCTAGTGGCTGTTCTGTTCTCTGGCCCCAGATAAGTTTATTAGGGTGCACAACATATTGGGGGACACAATATCACCACAATATACCGCCGTGCTTATTTAGGTATTATAAGTCAAAGGAGGCTCGTGAAGAAATACAATGAAAATATGAAAAATAAATTAATCAGATCAAAATTTGTTTTCTAGAAATTCTGCCACAGGAAGATAAAACAATGAAATTGGATTTTTGCAATTGATTAATACAAGATTATTGTTTATTTGTTACCTTTCCCTGTCAGGGTTCTGGCAGAAGGATATACCAATTCAAAGTACCTTGTGAGAGAAATTTGGCTGTGATCACCTTAATTCAGATTTCTCAGAAAGCCAGATAAACAGCTTAGTTCCAGCTTGATGTTGTGGAACTTTGTCAGGTGACTGCATTTTGGTGTTTTGCCCAGTCTGATATGGTTCCAGATCAGTAGTGAGTCTAAAACAATGGCTTTTTATAAATACTATTTGCCATAGCTCATCATGAGTGCACAGAAGGGAAACAGGGCTTTTCTTCCTTAAAAATACTTAATTACTTCTTTATTATGGGAGACACCTTTCTGATTCGTGTTGGCATAAGCTGGTATGACTGTGCAATTTGTAGGTTTCATCTAGATATTCTACAATAAACGATATAAGTGAACAATTCTGTCTCTCCAGCATATTTATGTAGTTTGGGAAATGAAAGAGATGATTCTACTCTGGTCTCAAGTTGGAAAACCCCTTCTAGGAAGAGTAACTGACAATCGACACATTTCCAAAATGGAAAGGTTGCCAAAGCAAAGAATCCATGGATTTTTGAAAGCAGAGTCCACCTTTCTTCTTATTCTAATAATGCCAATGCCCAATATAATAAAGGCATAGTTGACAATCACCAGGACAAATAGAAACCACTGGAGATGAGGAACACCACAAACTCCTAGAACAAATTTTTTCAACGTGGTTAGATTTCATTCTGTGGTTTTGGTTGGTGTTTTATCTATGGAGCTGATTCAGTTAATATAGGTTGTTTTCTTTCCCTTTAAGGTGAGAGGCATTTAACCTAATATCAGATTGTGAATATTAATTTCATGATTATAATAATTATTTTCTGCTGTAAAATATAAATTTTACTTTAACAGTTTTAGATATAAGCATAATTTACAAATGCAATTCTTGAAATTTCTTCTTTTTAATTTTGTTTGAGATTATAATTTAATTGCACGTCTCCATTCTCATTTCTCTGTCCAAACCTCACCATGTACCTTGGTCTATCCATCTTAAAGGTAAGGGTCTTTTTATAACTAGTTATTATCATGTGCTTGTGTATATTTGTACATACACACATATTCCTAAATACAACCTGTTGAATTTGTATAACATTATTGAATGTTTGTTTTCTGGAATGCCCATTTGGCACTGAACATCCAATTGGTACGTTCTTGGCTGGGGAAGGCTGTCTACCCCTCTTCCAGCTCTCCTCGGTTACCTGTAGTTCTTTGTGCAGGTTGAGACATCTTGAACTTTTCTCCATTCAGTTTGGCATGTTCATTGCTGTCATCATAGTTCAACTAACTTTTCATTTATCATGTTGGTGAGACATTAGGGGTATTTCCTCTGATACTACTATGGGATATTCTTGTCTCTAGATTTGCAGCAGGCAATTCACTCTAGCCCCTCCTTCCTCTCAACTCTCACTCTAGAGGATCCCACACATTTTCTCCTAAAGCTTTCTTTCTCCACCCCAGGCTGTTGTCTCAGCCTCCACAACCAGAGGCACTCCCTGAGAACCTACCAGCTTCGTGGGCCAGGAAATCAGGTAAATTATCTCCAATTTTCCTCTTGTCCTCCAATACTAATTTCCTAATCTAATCCCCAGCTTTGTAGTGTACCATCTCTTCCTCTCTTTTCTTTCTGTCCCTATGCTCCCTGTCTAAGCAGATTCCAGCAGGATATCCCATCTTCCTCCCTTCTGAGGATCCTCTCACACAAACACACCTCTTCTAGTGCATTTCTACCCCTTAATGTTTGTTCCCAAAACATAGAAACACAATCTACTTTGAACCCCATTTCCCATACCTGGCAGAATCTCAGAAGAATTCCCTACTAGGCAGCTCACAGCTAACACACCTCCCTAAGAATGAGAAAGGAGAACAGAATCCAAATATTTGAACACTCATGTAATAAAGACAAGAAATATCAGCACCTATAATTACAGGCTTCTCAACTCCAGCTGCTTAGATGTCAAAGTAAAATGTCATGAATAACAGCAAGGGTAATATATCTCCACTAGAGCCCATGTGTACTACAGTAAGCCCTGAAAATATGCAAGATAGATGAAGCACAAAGCAGGAGTTTTGAATTAGCAATTATGAATATGCTCAAAAACGCATGGTAAATAGAATATAAATAAATTTATTAAAGAAATCTATGTGTGGTTAATATATTTTGTTACCTAATAAACTTATCTGGGGTTCAGAGAACACAACAGCCACTAGATTAGACATAGAGGCCAGACAGAGGTGGCACACATGCCTTTAATCCTATCACTCAGGAGGCAGAGTTCCATCTGTATCTCTGTGAGTTCAAGGCCACACTGGGAACAGAGCCAGGCATGGTGGCACACACCTTTAATCTCAGCACTTGAGATCACATGTCATTGCTTGGGAGAACACATGCCTTTTGTCCCAGGAAGTGATGGCAGGAAGCAGAAAGGTATATAAGGTGTGAAGACCAGAAACAAGGGGCTTTTAGGCTGCTCAGCTGAGATCCCTTCAATAAGAACTTTTAAGATTTGTGTTACATCTATGAAAACATAAAAAAGTAGAATGAAATGAAGAAACCAGTTCGAGACATGAAATTAGAAATGAAATCTACAAAGAAACAGAAATTGTGGGAAAATATTAAGCAAATGCAACAGATACCTCAGAGGCAAGCCTCACCAACACAATGCAAGAAAAGAAAGAGAATCTCGGGTATTGAAGACTTGATAGAAAAAATGGATACCTATGTCAGAGAAGATTTTAAGGTAAAAAAATATATATATCCAGGAAATCTGAGACACTATAATAAGCTCAATCTACAAATAATAGGAATAGAGGAAGGAGAAATTCAGGTTAAAAGCACAGAAAATATTTTCAACAAAATCATAGAAGAAAATTTCCCTAACCTATGAAGGGAATGCTTCTTGAGATACAAGAACACAACACCTAATAGACTGGAACAGAAAAGAAATTCCCCATGATACTTCAAAATGAAAACACTAAACATAAAGAACAAAGAAAGAATATCAAAAGCTGCAAGGGGAAAAGGCCATATAGCTTGTAAATGGCAGACCTATTAGAATAATACCTGACTTTTCAATGGAGACCCCCAAAGCCAGAACATCTTGGAGGGATGTTCTACAAATTCTAAGAGACCACAGATGCCAGCCCAGACTACTATCCCAATCAAAGCATTCAATAACTGTATCTGGATAAAGAAAGAAATTCCACATTATACAACCAAACTTAAGTCATATGTATCTACAAACCGAGCATTGCAGAAGGAACAGAAGGAAAACTGCAACCTGAACTGTTTAACCAATAATACTAGGAAAAAACAAAACTCAGAACAGCTAATCAAATCGGGGAATGAAAACACACCACAACCACAAACTAATGGGAATCAACAAACTCTACTCATTGCTAACTCTTTACATCAGTGATTTAAGTTCCTCAGCAAAAAGGTTGAATGCGTAAGCGATCCTAAAAATTTCACTCTTACTGCTGATAACCATTCTCAAAAAATAGCAGGATACAGAATTACCAAACAGAACCTGTAACCTTCCTATATATAAATGACAAACAGAATTAGTAAGAAATCAGGTAAACAACACTTGTCACAATATTCTCAAAACAAATGAGCAAACAAACAAACAAAAAAAACAAGAAAGCTCCCTGGGAGGAGTTCTAACCAGACACCAGGAAACTCCAATACCTGTATAAGAACTTGAAAACATAAAGAAAGAAATGGAAGAATATATCAGAATATCGAAAAATCTCTCATGCAAATGGATCTGTATTATTACTATTGTAAAAATTACCATCCTTCCAACAACAATCAACTAATTTAATGAAATTTCCATCAAAATTCCAAAATAATTCTTCACAGAATGTGAAAGGACAATTTTAAGATTCATATGCAAACACAAAAAACCCAGGATCACTAAAACAATCTGGAATAATAGAAGACATACTGGGGCTATTATCATCTTGATCTCAAATAGTACTACAGAGCTATAGTAACAAAAACAACATGATATTGGCATAAAAAAATAGACATGATGATGAAGGGAATCAAACTAAAGACCCAGACATAAGTTCACAAACCTATGGACATCTGTAGTTATTTTTTTTCTTTTTTTCTTTTTTTTTCATACTCAGTAATCCCATAAGTCACTAAAATGAAATAGCATGATATAAATGAAAAGAACCTGGCACAGACCTATACAGGCCATTTGAAAAATAAGTAATAATAAATATCTCAATACAGATTTGTCCCTCTAAGAAAACAGGAGGAGGAGGACGAAGAGGAGGAGGAAGAGGAGGAGGAGGAGGAAGGAGAAGGAGAAGGAGAAGGAGAGGAGAAGGAGAAGGAAGGAAAAGGAGAAGGAGGAGAAGAAGAAGAAATCCAATGGCATTGCATTATAGAGACACCACCAGAGTACTCTGTGCATTAATTCTAGAAGCTCAATAAAGTTTTGACAGGAAGTATCAGGGAAATATTCCTGTGAAATTCAGTAGTAAATGATTTGATTTATTAAAAGCAAAACAAAACAATCAAACAGAAACCCAATTAATTATGGAGCCATTGTAGAATTCTTTTTTGCGTATCTCTCAGTGTAGGAAGACAGCTCATAGCATAATTTTCCCATTGTATTGCTCTGATGTTCCTGTACTTGTGATAGGGTTATCTCAGTATAACTCTATCATGAGTTGAAGATATTGCACTTTAGAAATGTATTTAATATATCTAGTCTATTAAATATTGCTGCTTAACCATATTGTACATCACATGGTACAATTTTATCCACTCTTTGTTATGAAGCTCGAAATTTTATACTGCTACACATGCACATACACACACACACACACACACACACACACACACACGCACACACATTTTTCTTGCAATTACCTAAAATTATCTTACTTCAAGACATGTTCATAAAGAAAGTCAGTCATGATGTAAGTTTCTTTATGCGATTCAGAGGTTACTACTTCATGGAGATACACAAAAGCCCACTAAATGGAATCACAATGCAGACAAGAACTGAGTTTGCATTTAGCACTTCTAAAAGAATGCTCACATAAAAATTTAAGAGTATGTTATTTAACTGTTATTTTCAAAATTATACTTCTGTGTTCACAAAAATAGTAAGGAAGTATCAAGAATGCATCATATTACTTGTTGATTTTCTATAATTTAAATGCAATATTTATTTTTAATTGAAATAGAAATATGTCAACAACACTTTGCTCCCTCAAACCATCACACTCCTTTTCTTTGATATCATTTTCACCCCCCCCACACACACTATCACCCACATTCCTATATGTATACATACACCTGAAGGTATAAATTCACCAGATGAATTAAGTTTTGTCATTTGTGTATATGTAGTTTCAAAGCTCACTGCTCTTGCTTGGACAACCAATAACTGGGGCTGATCCTTGAAAGAAACTAATGCGAATTCTTCTAGCAGTCATTAGGTGCATGTGATTTTTTTTGTCTAGTCGTGGGAAACTGAAAAAAATTATTCACCTGCTGTGTTAGCATGCCCACTGATACTGTCATCATTCCAGTCTGGTTTATACAACCATTTCTAGGTAAGACTATCACAGGAGATTTCATGGTGCTCCGGAGTTTGTATTTATTCTGCCCCCTCCCTCTGTGTTGTTAACTGAGTCATAGATGCGATGGCTGTAATGGACATATTTTCATTGGGGTTGGTCTTCCTGTGATCTCTTCATTTCTAAATTGTGTCCAATTGTGGTTTTTCTGTGATGATCTGCATTTACTGTAAAGAGAGGCTTCTTTAATGAGGGTGGTAGTTATGTTAACCTATGGGTATAAGATTTAGAACACAGTAAGTAATTATGCTGCTCTAGCAAAGTGATAATAATAGATTCTGTCTAAGTTATATAAGTCATTCCCCCAGGAAGCTGGCTAGGTTTTTACTACCAGGACTTATTTATTTCCTACTGAGGGAGTCTACATCCAATTAGACAATTATCTTTTGCCACCACAATATGAGTGCCACTTTTTGCACCTTTATAGATATCTTGCAATACTGATCACTGCCATGGTTCATAAGTGTAGCAACTGGGTAGGACTGTTCGATTGTTTTCCTCCCTTTGCAGCTTGTATAGTATATTCTGGCACTGGTGAAGGTAGACCACAGGAGGGATGATTTCATGCCATAACTAGCTCAACCAGACTCATATCTGAGTCTTACATCCTAAGAATGTGGCCTTCAGCAATGAAGGGCCACACTCACCCCAGAGAAGCAGCCAAGTCTGTATTGTATTGGGAGTCACTGGATTAATCTGATCAGCCTTTCAAAAGGCAGTTTCTTGCACCTGATAACGCAGTAGCACATGGTATATCAAGTGTATTTTCAATGATAATTAGAGAAAATGAACAGATATAATATTGTGTACCTTTTCAGATTAAATTTTTATGTAAATGAGTATTTACACATAGCTGACCTTCATGTAAAATTTGTTTCTGAATAATAAAACTCACTTACCAAGATATACACATTCTCTATTGCACTTTAACACAGTGATAGAAATTTGTAGAGTTAAAATACCCCTCATTGTCATCCTAAACACCTTCAGTTTATTATACAGTTCATAGTTATGTTGATTTTGTAAAATCTTAGGATGAATTCAGTTATTTAGTTTGAGTTCTTAATTCAGGCAATCAACTGAATTCATTTTTATGTGCTCACTGTTTCCTGTTCACCATTCTGTCTTCTGTTATTGGGCACAAGAATGAATTCTTTTGCTCATTTCTCCATGTTCAAGATAGACAAAGATTTTGAAATATCTTTTTACAAATCACTCACATTTCCTTTTACATTTAGTAACATCTATAATTACAGTTGATCCATCCTGGTAATTCAATACAATTAGCCTGTCTTAAATGTTTCATAACCTTAATAACACCTGCAAAGTTCCTTTTGCCATATTTTCTTTCAATTAGTCATGGCTACCAAATGAGATGCAAGATCAGAGGGTCAAAAAAATTACCTGTAGCACAGTATAGTCGTATTTGGATAATAAGTTGAATATTGAAATTGGACATTTCTATGATAAAGAGTTAATTCAGCTGCAAAGTGCTTGTCTAGCAAGCATCACAACCAGTATCTAAGAAGGGAACTAGAAAAAAAAGAAATGAAAAGAAAATTGGATGTCTCTTAATGTGGATGTATTTTTTTATTCTTGAGCCATTGTTAAAAGAAAAAACAATCAAAACAAAAATAAAACCAGAAAAGAAAACAGAAGCCGGAATCAAACCAAAAATGTCAAAGCAATATATTTATTTAAAAACTGAGCATAAAGCCAAACATACAAACACTGACATCAAGTTTCTATTAGTTCCTTATATATTAAAATACAATTTAGACCCCATGTAACATGACATGAACTTACTGACAATAAGCTACAAATTTCTTTCAGCAGTTCCAATATTGTGACTGTTCATTTCAAATTACATCTGTTAAGCAAATAATGTTACATTTTGAATACTTCACAATATATTTTCATAAACAGAATTCCCCTTTAATGGGCTTATTTTAAATCACTGATTTAATTGGTCATTCCACTTTTCTCTTTTGTAGAAACAAATAGGTACAATTAAAGAAGCCCTTTCAGTACCCATTCATTAAATCCTTCCTTCTGTCTATATTCTCTATTTGAATAGTAATTTTTTTCTAATTTAGGGAAAAAAACTTTAAAGTTTGTAATATACTTAAAAACATATTGTGATATTGTCGAGATATAATCTTTACTTTATAATATCAAAATGTGTTAAACAATATTTTTCAGTATGTTGAATATGAACATTACCATAATATTATTTTTCAAGTTTTTTTATTTGCTTTAAAAGCTCTTCTTCATAATGAGTCATTTACAATTCTACCTCTCAACTGCCCTTCAAAACTCATTCAACTTTCTAAAGCTGAATTTACTAGATGGATATTATAAATTGAATTATATAGCAAGCATACAGCATTTTGTCTGGATTTTTACCACTCATATGGCATTTGCTCCCTCTATGTTGTAGAATATACTGGTATTTCATGACATTTTCTCACAAAAATTCTTTGTATGAGTATATTGCTTTCTCTTTTATCTACTCCTAAGGTAATAGCTTGATTTGTGCTGTTATAAACAATGATGTAGCATTTTTGACCAGACTCTCTGTAAAAGTGTGTTAACTTATTGTGGGTATATACCTGGAAATGGAAAGACTGAATCATTTGAAGTGTTGTGCTTCACATTTTCTGGAACTACTAGCACGTTGTTTTCTAAAGAAGCTGCAAATTACCATCTCCTCTCACAATATGGTAATTTCTGTACATTCTCATACATTATTATTCTCTGCATTAGGCAAGTTTGAAAGTGATTGACACCTCATTGTTGTTGAAATCATACTTCTAGGCACCTGTAAGCACATTTTTACATGTATATTAATTGTGTTACTTAGACTTTAATTTCACTAACAAAAATTATAAGAGACTTAATTTAGAAAATATTAAGGATTTGTTTGTTTTCATAGTTTCAGAAGTTTTAGTTCATGATCACTGTTGGTCATATTGATTCTTAGCCTGTGCTGAAAGAGTACAAAATAGCAGGAGGATGTGATATCAGAAATGGATCATTTCATTTCATGAAAGTCAGGAAAGAAAGGAAGAGAAGGAGAGGGAATGGAGGATGAGGAAGAAGAGGAGGGCGTGTACAAACTAAAAATGATGGACAGAGGCAAAGAATATGAAATGAAGTTCCTGGGATGACTCTCAGTGATTTCTGCTTCTTCTGTTTGGCCTCACCCCCTGAAATTACACCTTCTTCCTGGGAGCTCTACAGGTTGGTGAGTAAGACAATTTTTTATATTATTGACATTATCATACTTAAGATATGAAGCAAATTAATTGTAATTTAATTTCATTTAGCAAATAGACATCTGTAGAGAAGTTCCAAAAAAATGAATAATACAGCAAACAACATGCAAAAACCAAATACGATCATGATTGCTAGAAGTAAAATTGATAGAGCAGATCTCTTAGAATAGCATGGTGCCTGAGGGGACACATCTTTTAGCTTTCAACATGGTCACCTATTCAGCCTCTGGGAGTCTGCCGGGCCCTTCTTGGTAATAGGAGCCACGGGCACCAACACAGACTACCACAATTACCTCAGGGCCACAGACACAGACATGGCTCTTGGCAGCAGCCCAGGCTGGGACCTCACCATGGCCCATGTATCAAGCAGACCAGCCACGTCAACCAGTTCCTCACTGCCCTCAACTCTTCAGATCTGCCTCCTCTGCAGCACATGAACCTTTCTGCCTCTCTCTCTTCCCTTTCTCCACTATATACTTGCTCACCACAGGCATGTGGTGGACTTGTGGTTGATCTCTACCTGCCTAGGGCAACTGCCCTGGGGCAGAGGTATAGCTGTCCTCTATCCTCCCAGACCTCATGGTGCCAGATAGCTACTCATTGATGTCTCCTCCCTAGCACAACTGTCCTGGGCAGAGCTGTAGCACTTCTTTATGTGCCCAGGTCTCATTGCACTGGGAGGCTTGTTAAACATTCTTAAACAAAAATAATAAAGTTGCAGACATTACAATGTCTGATCTTGAGCACGATATAGAGATTTAATAACCAAGACAGTTTCAGAATAGCCTTAGAGAGACACATAAGCTAATAAAAAAAAAGAATAGAATGCTGAGAAATGTGAGATCTGAAACTATAAAACAATTGAAAAACATAGGAGAAATACTTTATGGCATGAATAAAAACAATAATTTTTTATCCTTATCTCTCAAACTAAATGAAAGGAAAACAACAGAATCTCTGATTATATAAAACTAGGAAACCTTTGAACGGTGAGTTGATCAATAAATCCAGAGAAAACATACAGAATGGGAAGAAATGGTGGCCAATTATTCATCTGAGAAGTAATTAATGTCCAGAACACCAAGGAACTCAATAAACAGTAATCACAAAAACAGTTTGTTAAAAGCGGGCAAATTATCTCAAAAGATATTCCTCAAAAGAAGAAATACAAATAAAATGGCCAAAGTATTTTTAAAAATAACATAATTAGCCATTAGGAAAATAAAAATGTAAATTTATGTGAGATATCCTTCAGGATACTTATAATAAAAATTATGCGAAAGATTAAACAAAAATAAATATTGGTAAGGATGTAGAGAAAAGAAAACATTTACCTACTGTTGGTATATCAATAAGAAAAGTCATTATTAAGAATAGTATGTTGGTCCATCAAAAAGTACGGTTAATACAAATCTATGGCATGATCCAGTTATTACCCTTCCAGTTAAGGATGTCCAACTGTAATGAAGTCTTTAAAACAAAAATCACTTTTGCTTCCCATAATGCTTCATTGTGGCATACTCATGATAGCTAAGAATTACAATCAGCTGTTGGAGCCCCCTAGGTTTCCTAGTGGCTGTACCCAGTAAGACTGTATAAGAGGTTGTTTGTACCATGGGCTTGGATACCAGGTGACTGTAACTAGCAAAGGGGAGGTCTTTTGCGCCACCCCTTGACATTGTTATAAATAGACCTTTGGAATAAATTCTGGGCTTGTGGATAAGGATCCACGTCCACCCGAGTCTATCCCGTGTTTTCTCTGTTTTTTTCTCCACTCTCTATTTCTAACTAACTCTCTTATCCCTCATTACTCAAGAGTTCCTGGGGTAAATAAGTGTGGTGGCTAGTCTCCCACAATCAACATATGCTCAATGCCCAGGATATGAATAACGACAATTGAACAAATAAGGACTATATAGAATATAGTCACACACTAAAGTATTATTCTGCTATTATGAATGTTATTTAGTAAATGAATGGTTGCAGATTCTTCTCTAACTACCTTGACTTCAGTAGCACTGATTAGTTAACAAGGTTTCCAGTCCTATACATGGTTTTCTTCTTGTAAGTGGGTTTGAAGGTCAATGTTGGTTTAAAAAAATTTGGTTAGAGAGCTGTTGGTTAAAAAAGTTACGTGTAACATTCCTGAATCCTTGTGGTTATTATGACATGCTGGTCAGTGTTGTGGTCAATAGGCGATATAGTTGGATAGGGGTATTGTTTGCCTTCTTTCTTTCTTTGGTCATACCTGAAAACATACATACAAGTAACATTATACATATATATATATGTATGTATATATATATACTTGTAATATATATATTTATTATTTGAGTAATAACTCAAAATAGCCCCAAGAAGTCCCTGAAGCTGACTGGACTCACTATGTCCCTCCTCCCAAAATTAACAGTAAAGTTTGCTGATAGTTACAGACAAGCCAAGTTACAGAGAAGACTGAGATGAGCCAAATTTCACAGAGAGTTTGAGACCATATCAGCTGCCTGAAAGAAGCAGAGATCAGTTGAGATGCCGGGAGAAGGTTTAGAGTAGCTGAGACACGTGGGAAGGACACTTATGGTGATATTTTATTTGTACTGAAATGTGACTTGTATGTTAATAAATTAAGTTGCCCGGGGGTCAGAGCTATTAGCAAGCCATAGCGAAAGCTGGGCAGTGGTGGTGCACGCCTTTAATTCCAGCACTTGGTAGGCAGAGCTAGGTAGATCTCTGTGTGTTCAAGGATACAGTCAGCATTGGAGACACATGCCTTTAATCTCAATACCAACCATAGAAGACCTGGAGGTTTGTACAGACAGGCAGTGACTAGGAGGTCATGTGGTTGGGTTTACAACCAATGAGAAGGCAGAACAGAAACCCTATAAAAAAAGATAGACACAGGAATTAGCTCTTTATCAGAGACATACAGCAACAGTGAAGGGTAAGGTTTTCAGCTCTTAGCTATTGCTCTGACCTCTTGGCTTTCATCTCTGTATTGGCTCTGTGTTTCTTATTTAATAAGACGGTTGGTTACATCTACAGACACTGTCCAGCCTGTTGAGCTACCTGCAGGCTGTGAAGGGTGCTTCAGCTTCCCAGCTTTTATGAGCTGTCATCCACCCATGCTGGGGTGGACTTTGGTGATGAAGCTGTTTTTGAGTCTTTTCTGCTCTTATAAGTAAGACAACAACACTCATTTGTTCTCCCAATAGGACAGAGGAGGTATCTGTCATTTGCTTTGTCATATGCTCCCTCTCCATGGCATAGATGTGTGGGTTGTGTCTCCCCAAGAAAAGTCTTGTCCCACAACAGCATGCAATTACAATTAGTTAAAAAAGAGATCATGAATTTGAAGGTTAGTGGAGAAGAGTCCATGGGAAGGCTTGAAAGGAAAAAAATGGAAGGAGAAAAATGTTGTAATAAAATTAAAAACTCAATTTTTAAAAAAATTCAAAATAAACTATCACAAATAAAAACAAAAGGGTTGTTCATTGTAATTGAATTGTAAATTTGTTTTGAATTAAAGTAAAATTATATCACTCTCCCCATCTTTTTCCTCCCTCCAATCCCTACTAGCAACCCTCTCTGAAATCCTTCCTATGCCCCCTATTCTCAAGTTATAGCTGCTTTTTTTATTATTACCTACCTACCTACACACATATATATATGTATGTATATATGCACATGTATGTACAAATATATTTTAATATGTATATGTATACACACAATATGCTGACTCCATTTTTTCTGGTGCTCTGTATATGCTTTCAAAGCTGACTACTCTACATTGAACAACCAATAATGGGGCTTGTCCCTGGGAGAGGCCAATTCTTCCTCTCCCATTTGCCTATAGTTCTTAGTTCCAAGGTGGGAACCCATGAAATCTTTTCCTTCCATGTTACCATGTCTATTCATATTACCATTGTTCCAGACATTTTTATTTGACCTATTCTAGGAAAGCCTGTCTTACAGTAGATGCCCTACTATTCTGATCCTTACCATCTTTCTTCCTACTTTTCAGTGATATTTCTGGGCCATTGTTGCAGGATTTGTGATATAGCTATACCAGGGTAGGGCAATCTAGCAGCTATTGGTCTATATTGTGACCAAATTGAGATTTCTGTGATTTTTCTAAATTTGTGATAAAGAAGGACTTCCTTGTTGAAGGTGGTAGCCATACTTATTTTGTGGTATAAAAATAGGATTAGGTATGTGGTAAGGAATTATATCCACCTAGCAGTTTGACATAGATTCTCCTTTTGTTGTTGTTGCTTTTTTAGACAGGCTTTCTCTGTGTAGTTTTGGTGCCTGTCCTGGATCTTGCTCTGTAGACCAGGCTGGCCTTGAACTCACAGAAATCCACCTGGCTCTGCCTCCTGAGTGCTAGGATTAAAGGCATGTGCCACCACTGTCTGGCCCTAGTAGATTCTCTTTTAATGTACTTGATATCACTAGATTTTCAGAACTAGATTTGATTTCCTCCTATTGAATAAGCCTTAAGTCCAACTAGTCAGCTGTTAGTTGGCAACAATAAGTGAGTGCCACTTAATGTGCCTTTATGCATATCTTGCCATGGTGATAATTGTTGTGTTCATAGCTGTGCCAGCTGTTTAGGGTTATTTAATTGCTGCACTTCTTTGGCAGCTATTAAAATTAGTAACTATCATTTGCAGAAAAATGTGTTAAACCCATAGATATTCTGTTAAATGAAAAAAGCCAGACACATGAAGACAATAATTTCCTATTTTCTTTTAGATGTAGAAGTTTTTAAAAGTTGATCTGAAGTATTGGGATCTATTTCTTCCACCATTAGTGGAACAGAGATGTATTGGCAATTTATAGTGGCAATTTGTAAGAGGGTATAGAAAATGAAAATGACCAAGATACATTTTATGCATGTATAACATTGTCAAAAAATAATAATGCAGAATAAATTGATAGTAATTTATTATAATGAATAATAGAAACTAGGAAATGTTCAGGGTAATGGGGGTAAAGAGAATTTATAATAGATAAGCAAATACTAGAAAGAAAAATTAGTTCCTGTGTACTATGCAATGATATGACTAGGCTTTACAATATAGTTTACAATGATCTGGAATAGTGATATTTGAAAGCCCAGAAAGAAAGAAATGATGACAGGAAAGAAGTTTTATTTTACTCTAATTTGTTCAACGCATACTATATTCACGTACTTAAATAAAACAGTTTACCTCAGGCATATGTATAGATTTTTCATGCAAAATTGAATAAAAGGAATGAAGAATTATGCAACATAGTGTCTATGCAGTTAGATTGTTCTTATAAATACTCTTATTATCGACTTTCAATCTGTTTTGCTTTAGTATGAGCACATCTTTATGCTATGTCAATTCTTACAAATTTAGCAAGATTTATTTTATGCACAGTGCAATGTAAATATTTAGAATATCCTGTGTATGTTTGAAAAGTATTTTTTTTCTAATGTTGTCTAGGTATGTGCACACATATCAGGCATATTTTTAGTTTGTTATGTCTTCTTTTAAAATATTTTATCGTTAATTTAATTATCTATGTGTGCTGCTGACATGGATGTTGGCAATCAAATTTTGAACTTCAGTCTTCTGTAAACACAAAATGTGCTCCTATGCACTGACCCATCTCTCTAGCATCATTTATTATGTCTTTTATGACTTACTTATTCCGCTTAATTTTTCTGCTCACTCCTTAAGATGGACTACAAAATCTGCAGTTATTCATAATGAATTATTAATTCCTTCAATTTCTGCCATTTTTTTTTTTTTTTTTTTTTTTTTGAGACAGGGTTTCTCTGTGTAGCTTTGCGCCTTTCCTGGGACTCACTTGGTAGTCCAGGCTGGCCTTGAACTCACAGAGATCTGCCTGGCTCTGCCTCCCGAGTGCTGGGATTAAAGGCGTGTGCCACCACCGCCCAGCAATTTCTGCCATTTTTAATAAAACCTTTATCAACTTGCATCTAAATTTCTGTGTTTGTAATAGATGCATATTTTATCATGAAAATAGTTCTACGCATCTGTTGTAGTAGTTCATGGCTTAGGGATTCATTTTATTGAAATTACAATTAGAACTTCAATTCTTTTGCAGTTAATATTTGAAGACATTTCTCAGATACCTTCTGGGGATACAGAAGCAATAGAAGGCAGGGCTCCATACGCTGACTTGGACACTCAGAGGCTAACTAGTCTGGTGATGGCATCGCACAATTGGAGAACAACAGAAGCTCTGTCTAGGAAGCTGAGGGTTTAGAGGGTCCATGATACAGCCACAAAGTCTAGCAGAGTGGGATTTCCTAGGAGAATTGCTTTAATATCCATATTTAGAGGTAAATGCATGAGAAACTGAGTGCCCATAGAAGATGATCACATCCAGACATATATTTATTCAAGGAAGGCAGAGCATACATCTGTATAATAAATTTTGACATATGAACTTCCAGCTTGTTGGATGCTGTCACTCACATTCAGGCTGGGTCTTTTCCAGTCATTTTGATGGATCATATGGCAATCTATTCGGGAATATAACATTCAGATGATACCCATAGTGTCCTTTGTCCTTTACCAATTCACTGGCTATCACTCAATTCACTGTATTTGATTTGTATCTACCATCACAATATAGCAGGTTTCTACACCATTTAGTCTTTGAGTCTTCCTATGCTTTTTTGAACACAGGACACATGTAAGATTTTTATCTAATATGAGCTAATTTGTTTTTGATGGTACTCTTTCATCCTGTTACATTTAATACTGTAATTAAATGTAGTGTTGACCACATGCCAGGCATATTCTTGTGATATACATAAATGTCTTCTTAATATTTTAAATTTATTCCTTAGTCATATTAATATTTTCTGTGCATATGTGACTGTGGACCACATATAACAAGGATTATGGAAGGCTGTGAGCCTCATGTGAGTACAGGGAACTGAACTGCAAAATTTGGATAAATACAGTGGAGGTAGTTAAGGTATCATGAACAAAGTAAAGAAGCAAATATTGATGAATGCTTTTGCTCAGTTCACTTTCTCCATTTCATTGAGCTCATAAGATGGTGCTGCCCACATTGTAGTGGGTCTTACCCCTTCAATTAGCCTAATCAAGAAATCATTCACAGACCTTCCCAGAAGCCCATTTTCCATGTTTCTAGATCTCACCAATTCCAAAATTGCTGTTAACCATCACAGAGACTGACAGATCGTATTTTAAACAATGTTAAACCACACTGGTTTAAACTACACTAATTTAAGTGTAACATCTAGAATGCTTTCCTCTCCATAACCTCATTTTTCTTCTTTTATGTGTTAATATTTTGATAAATATTGTATACTATACAATTATTGTTGTTAATTACTAGAAATTTTCTTTTTATAATTACATATCTATATAACTGACATACATTAGTTATAAGAATAAGAAAGAACAAAAGTATACTTGTATAACATGTCCTGTTAACTTCTTAGCCACAATTTATATAATTCTTTATTTTGTGGATATGTAGATGAGCTATCATGTCATAGTGCTAAAAATACAAATATATCATGAGTTATTATTCGTATTGCATTTTTCAGTAATGAGATGAATGGAGGAGAAATACACACCTATATTTTTTCACATTTGCTGTATAATTTTCTTTCATGGCATTCTCGGTTTATCTGTGAAGTTTGATCATTCATGTTGTCATTTAGTTTCAGCCTAATGGACTTCTAGTATTTCTTCTATCAACATCTTCTTGGTGCTTCCAAAATTTTGTCTTTAATTGTGCCCAGAACCTGAGAATTTGAATATGCTGTGTTTCTATGGCAAAATGTGTCTTTCATTAATTTTGACTTTTGTACTCTTAATGGTATAAAGTTGTATTCTTCAAGTAGGATAAATTTCTAGTCATTGGTTATAATAATATTTAGTCTGCATTGTCCCCACTTCTGATGCTACAGTCATTTATATATTGTTTTACTGAAATATGAATACTTCCCTCAGGTGTGTTTATTTCATTGTGTTCTTTTATTCACTTATTTATTGTTATATTAAGACATTATTATTATTATTTATTAGAAAGTTTCTCTCTATGAATTAAATCAGTCTCAAATAGACTCTAGCTGGTCTCAAACTCACAATCCACTTTCCATAGGGCCTTTAGTATCATGAGGACAACTGTGCACTCCCATGTCTGGCTAGAACGCCAGGTGTACCACAGTGTGTCTTCCGGCTGCTGCTTCTTTTCTCCAACAACTTAAATCTATTCTTGAGATGTCATTTAATGAAGTTTTTGGTTTTTTGTTATTCCTTTCATATGATTTACTTCTGGGAATAGAAAAGGTGCCAACCTACGAATTTATTGTGGTGATTTGAGCACATGAGCATATCAAAATCATAACAAACCCAGACCCAAGAACTTACTTAGTACATGAACCCGATGAAAAATTAAAATGAGGAAAATTGAATTGATCTGTTATCTGATTACCCAATATGTGCATCAAAGAACAATAAGCAGAGAAATTCTAACTGTTTTGGAGGCTTCAGCATGGTTCATACATGGCTATTGGTATGGCCCACTCTACTGTCACGCGCCCATTTCCGTGCTCATGCATCTGAACGTTTTATCCATTCAGCTACCTGGTTTATGATATTTGCTTCATCTCACTCCTAAAGCTTAAATCTGATTATTCATCCTGACTCTAAAACATCAGTGAGCCATTGCAGGTATGTATGATCTTACCCCAACAAAGATTCATTTCTTTTTTTTTTTTTTTTTCACTTGTCACATTTCTTTTTTTTTTTTTAATTTTTTAATTTTTATTTTGCAATACATTTCAGTTCTACATATCAGCCACGGATTCCCTTGTTCTCCCCCCTCTGACTCCCCTCACCTTCCCCCCAGCCTACCCCCCATTTCCACCTCCTCCAGGGCAAAGCCTCCCCCACGGACTGAGAACAACCTGGTAGACTCAGTCCAGGTAGGTCCAGTCCCCTCCTCCCAGGCCGAGCCAAGTGATCCTGCATAGGCCCCAGGTTTCAAACAGCCAACTCATGCAATGAGCACAGGACCCGGTCCCACTGCCTGGATGCCTCCCAAACAGATCAAGCCAATCAAATGTCTCACCCATTCAGAGGGCCTGATTCAGTTGGTGACCCCTCAGCCATTGGTTCATAGTTCATGTGATTCCATTGGTTTAACTATTTGTCCCTGTGCTTTATCCAACTTTGGTCTCAACAATTCTCGCTCATACAAACCCTCCTCATTCTCGCTAATTGGACTCCCAGAGATCCACCCGGGGCCTAGCCATGGATCTCTGCATCCAGATCCCTCAGTAGTTGGATGGGGTTTCTAGCACGACAATTAGGGGGTTTGTCCATCCCATCACCAGAGTAGGTCAGTTCGGGGTGTATCTCAACCATTGCCAGCAGTCTGTTGTGGGGGTATCTTTGTGGATTTCTGTGGGCCTCTCTAGAACTTTGCTTCTTCCTATTCTCATGTGGTCTTCATTTACCATGGTCTCCTATTCCTTGTTCTCCCTCTCTGTTGTTGATCCAGCTGGGATCTCCCACTCCCCCAAGCTCTCTCAACCACACCACAAGAGCACTTGTTCAGCTATGTCCATATCAGCATTGTTTGTAATAGCCAGAACATGGAAACAACCTAGATGCCCTTCAACTGAAGAATGGATAAACAAAATATGGTACATATACACAATGGAATACTACTCAGCAGAGAAAAACAATGACATCATGAGGTTTGCAGACAAATGGATGGATCTAGAAAAAATCACCCTAAGTGAGGTAACCCAGACTCAGAAAGACAAACATGGTATGTACTCACTCATAGGAGGATACTAGATGTGGAACAAGGATGACTGGACTGCTACTCACATCACCAGGGAGGCTATCTGGAGAACAGGACCCCAAGAAAGACACGGGAATCGCCCAATGACGGAGAAATGGAAGAGATCTACATGAATAGCCTGTACATGAGTGGGGGTAATGAAGGGCAAGGGTCGAGGCAAAGATTCATTTCTATTATGATAATAGCCCTAGCTCCCAGGCCTCTCTTGAAGTTCTAATTCTGCAATATCTGTACTGCAAGCTACCTATACATAGATATGTTTACTGTGTGATGTATAATATGTAATCTGAGAGTATCACTAATAAATATTGGAATAGTTGAGCCTTTGATAGAAATTGCTGCCTTTAAAGCCATTATACCATTTCTATTTAGTCAATAAATTCTGGTACTGTAGAAAGACACAGTGTGTTCATGTATGTTTCTGACATAGCATGTTCACAACCTCTATCTTTATTTTAAATACATTTCTATAGACAGTTTTAATTTTTTAAAGCAGAGTTGACTTTAACAGTTGTTAAGTGTCTTCCTCTCTTTGATTTTCAGAATACTAATTGCAAAGTTACACAACTCAGATAATTAAAACCCCTGGTTTAGAAACTCAGATATAGGAGCATTAGATTTGATTTCACATTCTGAAATACTGATATCAGAGAAAAGAAAACTGTTAACTGGAAAATTGTTATATTAGTTGATATTACTTAAAGATGCAGATTAATTAAAATTGTCACTAGAAGAGTAACATCTTCATTGTCCAAAATGATTAATTTTTTTTTCTGTAAAATTCGAAGAAACTTCAAGGAAAGTGAAATCTTACTTGTCATATTCATCAGTCTCATTTATTCTCCATACTTGTGTGTATCATTATAAAGATATTGGTTAGCAATTTATCATGAAAATATAAATAATTACTACTTAGAAATTAGTTAAACCTAAAACACAAATATATATATATGGTATGTACATCATGCTATTTTTAATAAGCAATGTTAGATTATTTTAGATAAGTTTATAATATGAAAATTGAAACATTAAATTTAATGTGGTTAAAATTTGGTAACAGTAACTTGACTAAATTATTTAAGTTTCTTATGTGATTTTTAAAATTATTTATACTAACTTTGATTCATGTTGTGTTAAGGATTATTTTAAATGTATGTAAGAAAACTTTGTAGATGGACAATAAAGAGTTATCTGTGATATCAAATTTATATTAAACCCAGATTTGAGTCCAGACTTCATGATACTGAGTCTTTTGATATTTTTTGTATTGTTGTTGGAGGGGTGCCATTACAATCTGACAGAAAAGTACTATTTCCTGATTATTTAAACATAGTACTGAAATATTGTTGTGGTTTCATTAATTCTAATAAACACAAGGCTTTTCATCTGCTTGGAATTTAATTCTGTGTCCCATGTCATGAGAAATATACTTGAAAGATGGACATACCACAGCAGATATGCTTTCTAGATGGTACAAGGAGGAAACATTTAGCTTATAGTTAATTTCAGGATTTTATTATAATCAACTTATGTATCTGAATTACATTCTCAAAACATGTTTTTAGTAAATTAAAGCTATTAGGTAAATTAAATCATTATATCTGTGCCTAAAAATGATATGTTAACATTGACTATAGCATGAATTAGCATGAGATAAAAAATTCATAATGCTCTACTGATGTTATCACTAGGATATTTATTACCAGAAAATCTATATTCATTGAATATTTTTTTTCTAAAATGTATCACTTCTATGGGAGAATATCCTAAAAGAAAAGGCTATATGTTGGATTAAAAAATTGCAGAAAATCTATTTTATTGAAGTCTCTTGAATTCAGTTATAGTTCACATGGAAACATAATGCTCTAAGTAGTTCTCTGTATTAATATTTAACAACTTACAAGTCATAGACATTTGGTTTTTTATAGGGAGAAATAGCTTGTGAAGAGTCAGAATCCAATTCAGTAGAAGTTAATGTGCTTCCTGAGAGATTGACAACAAATGTGCCTTTCTCTGAGACATAAAGATGAAAGACACAAGATGATTTAGCTCACCATAGTTTTAAAACATACCCCAAATCAATATTTATATAATATTTAAAAGAATTTAAAATTTATTGAGCCCTAATTACTTGAGACTTGATGTGATCAATAGATCATTTATTCTTTATGATGCCACAACAATTTGTATACCCCCTTGTCTGTATATGCACCATGTGAGTTCAGGTTCTTGAAGAGACAAGAAGGCATTGGATTTCCATAAACTGGAGTTACAGGCCATCTAGCACTGACTGATAGGGGTTGTGGAGGGCAGAACTAGGTATTTTGTAAGAGGAGAAAGCCCTTTAAACACTGAACTGTCTTTCCAGTCCTTCAACTTTAATTTGACAGATTTGCATAACTCAAGTAAAAGTGCCTCATTGTTAATTTATTTAAACAATACTTTTGTCATACAGCTGTAGAAAATACAATTTTTATCATTAAGAACAATAAAGATATAATGTGGCCAAACTATTTCTCTGAGATAGCTACCTTATCTTTAAGAGAAGAAAAGTGGTGAGAATATTGTTGATAGCAAAACTTCACCCAATCTGAGCTCTATTGCTTAGAAAAAATGCAAAGAATGTGGTCTTTGACCATTGCTTTAAGTTTCACCAAATGTACAAAAGAATTCTTGCCATTACTTCACTGTATTAATTAAAAATTCCAGATGGAATTTAGTGACAGTGAGAACCTTAAATGAAATTCAAAGTTAAATGTTTGGTGCCAGAAAAAAAATCATGCTGAGAGAACTAACTGAGACTCACAAAGGAAAATATGGATTACATTTGCTTATGCATAGTTGTTAGCTGCAATGTCATCCATAAGCTAGCTAAAATCCATCTAACCACAGAGGTTAAATATGGAGTAAGAGAATATGGTGAGGGATGGATCTACCTAGGACAGGGAAGTAGAATAGAAAGTTATTGGTGTACATGATTGGGGACAGGAACAGTAGGATCATATGGAGAGGGAAGAATGGGAAGAGGGAGAGATTACAGGGAGGGGCAGATAAAACTAAGGACTATTCTAACACAGTAGAAGCTTTCAAAATATAGTCATGTATGAAGGGGTTTTAAGTAAAATTGCCAAATAACTGAAAAAACTGAGCCCCAGTGAAACCTCTATCATCACCAAATGAAACATCAAGTGCCAGTAATGCATTACATCTAATGGAATTGTCAGCTAAATAGGCCACATGGGAACTCCCAAACAATACAATTCAGATGCTGTTGGTTGCTCCACCAGACTGACCAAAAGGACTTACTGTTGAAGACAGCAACTACACAACTCAATGAGCACAAAGAAGTTCAGCCGGTGGCTACCTAGGACTGCCAACACTATGGACTAATGTTCATAATACTGGAAGGTACTCTGTACACTACCAATGGAGAAAGGTAAACATCAAATCAGCTACAAACTCTTTGACCTACTCTGTTGAATTGCATGTAAGAGGTACTGGTAAAATAGTAGCACAAATCTTGTGAGAGTAAATAACCAATATCTCACTGGGTTTCAGATCCACTCTTTGAGATTTCTAATACTGTTTGGGTAACCAACAATCTGAGACCAGATAGGCCATGCACCTAAGAGAAAATCAAATACTACTCTTTAGTTAGGGGAATGTAGAATAAAATTACTCCCATTGGCATTTTGCTATACTCATGGGTGAATGCCTTGCTCAGCCATCATTAGAGAAGCTACTTCCTGTAGCAAATGGGAAGAAATACAAAGACTCACAGCCAGACAATGTTCAGAGAGTGACAGACCTTGGAACACTCAGTCCTAAATGAAATATCTTTTTAAATTCCCTCCCCAAGGGCTCAGGGAAAACTGCTGTAGAGCAGGCAGAAAGAGTATAAAGCCAGAGAGGATGAAGGACTATAAAGAAACAAGGCCTTACTACAGCAAGATCAACAAACATATAAACCCATAGAGACTGTGGAAACATGCACAAAAGCCTGCACAAATCTCTGCTAGATGTGGTCCTAGAACTGGTAGAAGTGAACATCTGCCTCTATCCCTAGCCCAGAAGCTATCTATAATTGATAACCACTCACAAGTGGAAAATTGAATTTCTCTATGAGAGATTTACTGGGGCTACAAATCACTCTTAAGGGCAGGCCTCATACCAAGAAGTAAATGGACAACAAAAAACAAACTCAAAGACATGTTTGGAAGTTCTTGTGTTATATAGTTGGAATTATTATACATTTTGTAATCTTCTAACTTACAAGTTATACACACACACACACATATACACATACACACACACACACACGCACTACATACACGCACTACACACACGTGTGTGTGTATGTAGTGCGTGTGTGTTTTGGCTTCTTTGTCAAAAATCAGGTGTTCATAGGTGTGTGGATTTTTCAATTTTCAATTCGATTCTATTGGTCCATATGTCAGTTTTTATGCCAATACCAGACTGTTTTTAATTACTGTAGCTCTATAGTAGAGCTTGAAGTCAGAGATGGTGATGCCTCCAGAGGTTGCCTTATATAAAGTATTGTTTTAGATATCCTAGGTTTTCTGTTTTTCCATATAAAGTTGAGTAATTTTTTTTTGAGGCCTACAAAGAAATATGTTGGGATTTTGGTGGGGATTGTAATGGATCTGTAGACTGCTTTTGGTAAGACTGCCATTTTTATTATGTTGGTTCTACCTCTCCATGACCATAGGAGATCTTTCCATTTTCTAATATCTTCTTCAATTTCTTTCTTCAAGAACTAAAAGTTCTTGTCATGCAGGTCTTTCACTAGCTTAGTTAGAGTTATTCCAAGGTATTATTCATATTATTTGTGGCTATTGTAAAGGGTGATGTTTCTTTCATTTCCTTCTAGATCTGTTTATCATTTGTGTATGGGGGGTTACTGACTTTTTTTAGTTAATCTTGTATCCTGCCACATTGCTAAAAGTGTTTATCAGTTGTAGGAGTTCACTAGGAGACTTTTTGGGGTAACTTATGTAGACTATCATATCATCTGCAAATAGCCAAAGTTTGACTTCTTCCTTTTCAATGTTATCCTCTTGATCTCCATTTGTTGTCTTATTGCTCTAGCTAGAACTTCCAGTACTATATTGAATGGATATTGAGAGAGTGGACAGGCTTGTCTTGTTCTTGATTTTAGTGGAATCACTTTGAGTTTCTCTTCATTTAATTCGATGTTGGCTGTGGGCTGGCTATAAATTGCCTTTATTGTGTTTAGGTATTTTCCTTGTATTCCTGATCTCTCCAGGACCTTTATCATGCATGGGTATTGGATTTTGTCAAAAGCTTTTTCAGCATCTAATGAGATGATCATGTGTTTTTGTTTTCTTTCAGATTTTTGTTTGGTGTATTACATTGACAGATTATCGTATGTTGGACCATCCCTGCAGCTCTGGGATGAAGACTACTTTATCATGATAAATGATTTTTTGATGTGTTCTTGGATTCAGTTTGCCAGTATTTTATTGAGTATTTTTGCATCAATGTTAATGAGGGAGATTGGTCTGTAATTCTCTTTCTTTGTTACATCATTGTGTAGTTTTGGTATCAGGGTAGCTATAGCTTCATAGAAATAGTTTGGCAATGTTCCTTCTGTTTATATTGTGTGAAACAATATGAGGAATCTTGGTATTAGCTCTTTGAAATTCTTGTTAGAATTCTGCACTGAAACCATCTGGCCCTGGGCTTTTTTTTTTTTTTTTTTTTTTTGGTTGGGAGATTTTAATGACTGCTTCTATTTCCATAGGAGTTATAGGTCTATTTAAATTGTTAATCTGGTTTTAATTTAATTTGGATATAAGGTGCCTATCCAGAAAATTGTCCATTTCTTTTAGATTTTCCAATTTTGTGGAGTACAGGATTTTGAAGAATGACCTGATGATTCTCTAGATTTCCTTGTTGTCAGTTGTTGTGTCTCCCTTTTCATTTCTGATTATGTTAATTTGGATGCTCTCTCTCTGCATTTTGGTTAGTTTGGATAAGGGCTTGACTGTCTTATTGATTCTCCAAAGAACCAACTCTTTGTTTCAATGATTCTTTGTCTTGTTCTCCTTCTTTCTATTTTATTGATTTCAGGCCTCAATTTGATTATTTCCTCATGTCTATTCCTCCTGGGTGAGTTTGTTTCTTTTTCTCCTAGAGCTTTTAGGTGTGCTGTTAAGTCACTAGTGTGAGATTTCTCCAACTTCTTTATGTAGGTATTTAGTGCTATGAATTTTCCTCTTAGTACCGCTTTCATAGTGTCCAATAAGTTGGGGTATGTTGTACATTTATTTTCATTGAATTCTAGGATGCCTTTAATTTCTTTCTTTATTTCTTCCTTGACCCATTGGTGATTCAGTTAAGCATTATTCAGTTTTCATGTGATTGTAGGCTTTCTGCAATTTATGTTGTTGTTGAAATCTAACTTTAAGGCATATTGTTCTGATAAAATGCAGGAGGTTATTCCATTTTTTTTTCTATCTGTTGAGATTTGCTTTGTGACCGAGTAGGTGGTCAATTTTAGAGAAGGTTCCATGGGGTGCCGAGAAGAAGATATATTCTCTTGTGTTTGGGTGGAATGTTCTGTAAACGTCTATTAAGTCCACTTGAGTCATAATGTCTGTTAGTTCCCTTATTTCTCTGTTAAGGTTCTGTCTGGCAAATCTGTCCATTGGTGAGAGTGGGGAGGTGAAGTTTCCCACTATTACTCTGTGGGGATGTGGGGATTGACGTGCAATTTAAGCTTTAGTAATGTTTCTTTTACATATGTGGGTACACCTGTATTGGGGGCATAAATGTTCAGAATTGAGACTTCATCTTGATGTATTTTCCTTGTGAAGAATATGTAATGTCCTTCTTGATCTCTTTTAATTAATTTTAGTTTGAAATCTATTTTGTTAGATACTAGGACAGCTATACCATCTTACTTCTTAAGTCCATTTGACTGGAAAGACTTTTCCCAGCCCTTCACTCTGAGGTAGTGTCTGTCATTGAAGTTGAGGTGTGTTTCTTGTATGCAGCAGAAGCATGGATTCTGTTTTTGTATCCATTCTGTTAGCCTGTGTCTTTTTAAAGAGAATTGAGTTCATTGATATCAAGGGATATTAATGACCAGTGATTATTAATTCCTGTTAATTTTTTTTGTTGTTGTAGTATTATGTGTTTCTCTTATTTGGGGTTTGTTGGTGAGGGATCCTCTATTGCCTGTCTTTTCATGGGTGCATGTAACTTCCTTGGATTTGATTTTTCCTTCTAGTGCTTTCTGTAGAGCTGAATTTGTGGGTAGTTGTTGTTTTAATCTGGTTTTATCATGAAATATTTTATTTCCTTTGTATGTGGTGATTGAGAGTTTTGCTGTGTTTAATAATCTGGGCTGACATCCATGGTCTCTGTCTAAAACCTTCTGGATTTCAGTCTCCATTGAGATGTTAGATGTTATTCTCATGGGTCTGCCTTTGTAAGTCATTTGGCCATTTTTCTTTGCAGCTCTTAATATTTTTTTCTTTATTCTGTATGGTTAGTGGTTTGATTATTATGTGGTAAGGGGACTTCTTTTTTGGCTCCAATCTATTGGGTACTCTGTAACCTTCTTGTATCTTCATAGGTTATTTCCTTCTTTAGCTTGGGGAAGTTTTATTCTATGATTTTGTTGAATATCTTTTCTGTACCTTTGAGTTGGTATTCTTCTTCTATCCCTATTATTCTTAGGTTTGGCATCTTTGTAGTGTACCAGATTTCTTGGACATTTTGTGTTATGACATTTTTGGCTTTAGCATTTTCTTTGACTGACAAATCTACTTCCTCTATTATATCCTCCATGCCAGAGATTCTTATCACTTGTATTCTGTTCGTTATGCTTGCATCTGTAGTTCCTGTTCATTTTATTCAGATTTTCTATTTCCAGCATTCCCTCAGTTTGTGTCTTCTTCATTGTTTCTATTTTAATTTTCAGGTCTTGACCTGTTTCCTTCACAGGTTTAATTGCTTTTTCTTGGTTTTCTTGGCTTTTATTAAGAGATTTATTGATTTCTTCCAATTTTTTTTGTTTGTCTTTTCCTCAATTTCTTTAAGTGAATTTTTCATTTCCTATTTAAAGGCCTCTCTCATCTTGTTAAAGTCATTTTTAAGGTAATTTTCTTCTGCTTCTTCTACATTGGGAAGTTCATATTTTGCTGATGTAGAACCACTAGGTTCTGGCAGTGCCATATTGCTCTTTATGTTGTTGAATGTATTCTTGCACTGTGTCTACCCATCTCTTCCTCCAATTGGTACAAAAGATGTCTGTGTCTCAGGCAGCCAATCTTGGTCCAATCAGAGCTCTTGGTCCAATAGGAGATGGTAAAGGCTGTGTCTCATGCAGCACCTGAGGTCTTGGAGGATGGGTAGGTTTGGGGGATTGAGTGAGACTTGTAAGTTATAGGGTCCAGTGGGAGATGGTGGTAATCAGGCCTACCTGCAGGAGTCCTTGTTGAGGTATGGGGGCACTGGTTTTGCTCCTGGGCCTAAACCCTAGAGGCTGGTGTGATGGGCAATGAGAACGAAGACTCACCCCTTGGTCCATTTAGAGTTGGCAGAGTCTATGTCTCAGGGATCAGCTGTAGTCTTGGTGGATTTGTGGGTTTGGGGGTGGATTGAGGTTTGTAGTTTACAGGGTCTGGTCAGGGTGTGGTAGCCAGGCCTGCCTACAGGAGTCCTGCCTGCTGACCTGCAACTGGGGCTGCAATGGGTGGCATATCAGGTATCTTTTTTTTTTTTTTGAAATTTCATAAACTTAAATTAGTATGCAACCTTTTAACTCTGATTGTTTCCCTCACTCTGCCAGAGAGTGCAATGCACCTGGTCTAACAGTACTTATACTAAACTGTGTAGTGTTTAATTATACAAATAATTTCTGCCTAAATGTGACTTTATAATTTTAGAGTTTGCTTGTCTTGTGAAAATCTGTGCTACAGATATTCTAGTGCATTGCAATTTGAGGACCAGATCCTTGAATTTCTACTGAATACGTTATCAGGAATGAAACTGTCAAGGGATAAAGTTGCTGAATGTTCACTGTTGGTAGGTAATTTCACCTATTGTACTGTGCGAAAGGGCTGCTTGCTCTACATTATGTCTAAAAGTTACTGTACTCCCTTTTGGCATATTATTATTTGTTGCTGTTGTCAGGGTCGTATGACATACATAATTACATGCATTGCCTTAAATAGAGAGACTCATAATGTTTTAATATTTACTGTCATTTGGCTGGCATTTTAGGAAATGTCAATTTCTTTCCTCATTTTTTCCTATGAGTTCTGTGTATGTGTATGTACACATGGATGTTTATTTGCACAGGTGTTTGTGTGTGTGTGCTCCTCTGTGGGTGCACCTATTGAGTCCAGAGATCAAGATCTTGTCTTCTTCTATCACTGTCCACATTTTTATTGTTGATTATTAGTAATTATTATTACGACAGGGTTTTCCACTGTACTTGGGTCTTGCTATTGTGGCTAGAGTAGGTGGCTACCCTGGGATGTACATGTCTCCATCTTCCTGCCATTGCCATTTTCTAACTCCTGTACTGGTGGTAAAGATCAAGATTTTAAATGAATGCTGAGGATCCAGTAGGCATTTTATTCAGAACATATTTCCTCAGCACTCCCTTCACTTGCTTTATATAAAAATGCATATTTTTCTTTTACTCTTCTCTTTGCAAGAATTTGATATATGTTTAAAATACTTATTATGAGTGATTTCAGCTAGGATCTCACCATATATAAAGGTCAAGCTGCTTCCAAAGCAACAATCATCCTGCCTCAACTTACTAGGGCTGTCATTTCCTGTGGAAGCAACCATCCTGTAATTGCCATTAGATAGTCATTTTTTGAGGTTAAAATATGACATTTCTCCCTCTTCCTTTCAAACCTACCATTTATGCCTCCCTGTTCTCCTTCAAATTGAAGCCTCCTTTTTTACTAATTATTATTGCATGTATATATGTGCCAGTATATACATATTTATCCCTACGTACACTCTGTTACCACCTCTCAGATCCCCATAAAAATGCTGGTATTACAGGAACATGTTAATGCAGCTAAGTTTTTAAACGGACTCTAAGGACCTAACTCAGAACTTCAGGAATGTTGACAAGTGCTTTTATCCAATGCACTGTTTCATGGCCCCGGTCCTTTTTTTTTTTTTTTTTTCTATGAATGTGTTTGTATTTGTGTGTTTGTGTGTGTGTGTGTGTGTGTGTGTGTGTGTGTGTGTGTGTGTGTTCATGTATGTGTTCATGTATTGTGTTCCTTGATTTATTGTCTTGTTCAATTGGTCTACTTTTAAAATACATTTTAATTGAAATATAGTTACACCTATTTCCCCTTTGTTTTCCTCTCTCAAGCCCTGCTCAGGTACCCTCTGTCCAACCCTTTCCATGTCCCCATTTTCAAATTGATTTCTTATTGTTCTTTGATTATTATTGTTACATATATGTATGCAGACTTAGATAAATACATACTGTTGTCTGTCTTTGTTGTTTATGTATATGTCATTTCATAACTGGCTACCCTGTATTGGATTGCGAACAAGGTGTAACATTCCTGGAATAGGGTAATTCTTCTGATCCCAGAAGCTATCAGTTGCCTATAGTTCTTTGTTTAGATATGGAATCACACGAAACATTTGCCCTTCTGTGTTAACATGTCTATTGCTATTGCTATTGTTCCGGTATTGTTTATAAAACCATTTATGTGACTGTTTTATAGCATAACTTCTGGTAGTCTGTGGTATGGCTTTATTTGTCAGTGCTTACCTCCCCATAATCTATTGGTTTCTGGATTGTGTACAGTTTGGTGTTTCTGTGATGATCTCCACTTGCTGTAAAGGAAATCTTCTCTGATGAGGGGTGGTAGAGAAACTTGTGGGTATATAAGGATAAGATATAGAATATAGTAAGGAGTTATCTAGCAAAGTACTAAAAAAGCACATTATCTACTTGTCTAGCAAAGTAGTGGTAGTAGTTTATTTTCTGAGATCCCTGACCTCATGAACACTCCTGATAAACGGGCCTTCAGGCCAAGCTATTGGTTACCAGCAACATGTGAATGTCACTTGTTGCACCTGTATAGATTCCTTGCCATGATGACCAATGTGTTGGTTCATCAGTGTTGCATAAGGGTAAGACTATTATTAGCTTAGTCTTGGAAAGTATTTTCTAGTATCATGGGAGCCAGACTGCTTCTCTAGTGAAAATAACACTGTAATAGGGTCTTTACTAATGTCAGTCCTTCAGCTTTTCCATTCCTCATAAGATTTTTCTAGATTTCTTAAGGTTTTCTTGGATTTCTACCCTTTCTCATGTACTTTAAAGTCTACTTATTAATTAATACAAGCAAATTTGCTGTGATTTAGACTGCTTTGGCAGTGAAATTTTGATACAATGGATACATTTGTAATGTTGACTCTATAGACACAGGCAATTTAGTTAAACTTTTTCTTCCTGTGATATAATGTTTTGTACTTTTATAAAGAAAACATCATACAACTGTTTCCCGATTCAATAGTTAAGTGGCATTAAGAAATTATGTTGTGCTCATCTTGTTGTGTAAGTCTCACAAACATCCATCTTTGCAACTATTTGCATAGGTGAAACTCTATGAGCAATTTTTACTCCACATTCTTATATTCCCTGGCAACCAACATGTATTTTTCTTTTAATAAGTTTCATAAAAAGAAGAATAAATATTCTTTTGTTCCTGGTTGATCTCACATACAATATCATCTTCAAAGTTCATCCATGTTTCATAGGATTCGTTAATATTTCTTTCTTTTTTGGGACATGTGTGGGTATGTGGATGAGTTTTTATTGATAATAGAGAAAGAGACTGTGTGTATATGCATGTATATTTACCATATTTTATATTTTGATCTGTCAAAGGCACTTGAATTTCTTCTACCATTTAGCTAAGGTAAGTGAAGTTATGAAGCTGCTGTGCAAATATCTATTCAATATCTTATTATCACATCTCTCAGGGCATTATCAGAAGTAGAATTTATATATAAATTTCATCTTTAATTACTTAAGGAATTGGCATTAAGATTTCCATCATCTATTCATTATTTTCCATTCCTTTTAATAGTGCAGTTGTTATTTTCACACTCTCTCTATTCTCTGCTTACTTTATGCTTTATTGTATGATAACTATACAAAAGACTTAATTGTTGAAGTTATCATAAAATTAATTACAATGATCTACTTGAAATTGCAGAAGCTTGAGGAGAAGGATCACATTGCACCCACTCTCAAGAACCAGACAGAGATTCATGTTAAAACTCAGATCACTTTTTTTCTTTTCATCCTGTTGGGGTTGCCAGCCCATGGGATCACAACAGTCAGGGTTAGTCTTACCTCCTTAGTTATATCTACCTAGAAACAGTCTCACACACATGTCCAAGGTTATTCTAGAAGCTAGCCATGTTGACAATTAAGATTAACCATTCTATGGGTGAATGCAGTCTTATGAGAATTCTGCCATCCACTTGGGAATGCCAGTTGGTGTTGTCATTTATCACTTTCAAATTAGGCAACCATTTTGTTGAGATTTCTTGGCCCACTCTCAGTGACTGATAAGGCCTTGACCATAGAGGAGAACCTATTACTATCACTTTTCACAACAGAAATTCTATATGGAACACTTTGGAAGCTTTAAGGAAAAGGTAGAGGAAGATTGGTAAGAACCAGAGGACCAGAGTGGGATGACGAATGAGAGCTTGTATCTACAGTAATACAGGGAAGCTGTTCTGAGTAGATATGGTTGAACTGGAAGTTACCATGTAGGCATGCATGCTTGGGATACTGCTTTTGTACACTGTTTAACAAAATGCTGACTGGGGACACAGAAAAACTTTAGCTACGTAGGCAACTTGTGCTGTAACTCAGAGATAACTCTGCCTGGCAAGTTCTGGGATTAGAAAATGTGTTGCCATGTCTAGCTCACTCACTCTATTTTTTTTTATTGCTATGTCTATGGCTGTAGATGCCAGAAAAGCTGAACCGCTGAGCTTCAGACAATTCTCAAGTCTCTGTCTCTTTTTTTTTTTTTTTTTTTTTTTTTTTTTTAGGTTTTTCGAGACAGGGTTTCTCTGTGCAGCTTTGCGCCTTTCCTGGATCTCGCTTTCTAGACCAGGCTGGCCTCGAACTCACAAAGATCCGCCTGCCTCTGCCTCCCAAGTGCTGGGATTAAAGGCGTGCGCCACCACCGCCCGGCAAGTCTCTGTCTCTTATCTTGTTAGGAACACTGAGAATTCAGGTGCATGCTATCATACAAGGTATGTAGATTCTGGGATTTGAACTCAGGTCCTCTGCTTTGTGAGATATATTTGCTCTATCTACTGAGCTATATCCCTGCTTATCCAAGTTCAATCTTTGCTCTTATGAGTAAGAGAAGATTCATGTCCTTATTTTAATGCAAGACTATTTATTCTCTTTGTCTTCTTTTCTATTGTATTTTACTAGATGCTGAATCTTTGTTGGCGTTGTAAGTCTTATTGACTTACTTTGTACTAGGAATACACACTAGATATGCCTTCACAAATAATTCAAAGTAGCCATGACATAGCTGGCATATTTAGCTATTCCAGACTTATGGATTCATGCCTATCTAAGCATACTTTCAAAGATTTTTGCATACTGGCCATATCATAAAATTAATTACATGGCTTCAATATCTGAGAACAGTAATTAAAATGTATTTTATATGTGAGGGAATCATTACAAATTCTCAGAGTATGTAACCATTAGATAATTTGAAGTGTACATAAGGAATAAGATTTTCTAGACTTCTTAGTAGATTACAGTTGAATAGATTTATATTCTGTTTTGTTGTTGTTGCTTTACTTTCTTCATGTTTTCTGATAATTGTCTTGTGTAAGTGTGAAGAATAATTATTCCCTTTGCTTATTAGCCTGTGTACGCATGCAAGTATTTTCAATATAATTTTTAAATCATCATTAATTGTTAATAGTAAATCATCCAGGCTTCACACTTATTACTCTTATTTATATCTTATGAGGCTCTTGGAAGAACAGCATACTAACCTTATCTTATAAAAACGAAATTTAGATTAGTGGATTCAATAAATGTGTCCAAGTATTGCAGCAATTTAATTACTAAATAAAAGCTACAGTGGACAGTCAATGTCAAGAAATGAATTCTCAAATGAAAATTTGAAAACAAATATTAAAGAATGGATAAAAACATAGACACAAAGAAACAAAACCACATTAAATGACTCAGCAAATTTGTAATAAATCGAAAATATATCCTGAGTGATCATCCACAGAGTGTGCAATGCCAGTGTCGGATTGCCATCCGATTTGTTCACTCAGAGAAAACCCACACACACAAAAAAATATCTATCATTGCCATCAGAGGAAAAGTTCTCTGAGTTACAATGCATGATTGTTTAAGGTAGGATTATAGAATGTCCTAGCAGAGCTGACAATGAGGCACAAAACACCCTAGATGCCTATATCAAGCTTAGGGGGAAGCAAAATCAAGGTAAGAGATTTTCAGAGTCCCATGTCATAATGATTATAAGACCCAAGAATGTATTCTAACATCAAAGAAAACATACTTTTGTAATACAAAGACCTAGAGTAGAACCAAACATGGCTGGAGAAAACAATCAATGCAATGATTTCTTAGGATATTCTGCTATACTTATAGAGCAGTGTCTTGTCCAGTCCTCATTGAAGAGACTACCTCTGGCAGCAATTGGGAGTCAGTGCAGAGAACTACAATCAGACATTATTTAGAGAGTCTAAATTGGAGGACTCCATCAGGTCTCTTCCACAGGTGATCAGACATTGGGGAACCCCATGCAAGAGGGAGAGGAAAGAGTTAGATGGGGTTAGAGGGGATTGAAGACACCAGGAGAACACAGCCCCCTCCATCAACTAAGCAGGGCTTACATGAGCTCACAGAGACTGAATCAGCAAGCACAGAGCCTGCATGGGTCTGTGCCAGGTCCTCTGTGTATGTGTTATGGCTGTTAGGTTGGTGTTTTTGTCAGACTCAAAACAGTGGGAGGAGGCAAATATCTGACTCTTTTCCTGCTCTCAGGACTCTTTCCATCCCATTGGGTTCCCTCCCCCAGCCTCAATATGAATGCTTTCACAGTGTCTTATTGTATTTTGCTTTGTTTTGTTTGGCTGTCATCTCCTGGTAGCCTGCTCCCTTCTGAAGAGGAAACAGAATGGGTAGATCTGGGGTTGAGGAGAGGTGTGGGGAGCTAGGAGCGGTAAAGAGAAGGGAAACTGCTTGGGGTGGATTGTATGAGAGAAGAATCTATTTCTAGTAAGAATGTAGAAAAATAGAAAAAAAATAAGATTGAGAAGCTTTTCATGTTGGTTAATATTCATAAAATTAGTTGGCATAACAAAGCAAAGGGCAGTAACAAAACCATTTTTTAGCTGTTGTATTGTTCGAAAAATAATTTAAGAGATGGTGATTAGCTCTTCTAACTTTCCTACTGTCTCTTACTATAAGACTCTTCTTCTACTTCTCTTACTTAGACTTTCTGCCCTCCTGTTCTCTTTAATCTGCAGTGGAAACCAGTCTGTGACAGTTGTCTTCTTAAAGGTAGGTTTAACAATTGGCACACTTTCCGAGGTTTCCTTACTTTGGCAGATTCTTCTCTGGTGCAACATTTTTACTCCTTTTGTCTGTGTGTATGTGCTGTGGGATGGTCTGTATGGCAAATGTGTTGCTGATTAGTCAATACATAAAACACTGATTGGCCATTGGCTAGGCAGGAAGTGTAGGCGGGACAAGGAGGAGAATAAAGCTGGGAAGTGGAAGGCTGAGAGAGAGAGAGAGAGACACTGCCAGCCGCCATGATGAGAAACAGCATGTGAAGATGCCGGTAAGCCACGAGCTACTTGGCAAGGTATAGATTAATGGAAATGGATTAATTTAAGCTGTAAGAACAGTTAGCAAGAAGCCTGCCACGGCCATACAGTTTGTAACCAATATAAGTCTCTGTGTTTACTTGGTCGGGTTTGAGCGGCTGTGGGACTGGCAGGTGAGAGAGATTTGTCCTGACTGTGGGCCAGGCAGGAAAACTCTAGCTACATGTATGTTTATGTATTTTATTGTATGTATGTACAATGTATGTGTATGCATGTGTGCCTGAATGTGAGCATGCCCATATGTGTTTGTGTGTGTGGGTGTGCACTTAGAGTCCATATTAGTGTCTTTCTTCATTGTTTTCACATTTACCTTTTGATACAGAGTCTCTCCCTAAACCCAGAAATCATGGGTTGTCTAAACTGACTGGTAAAGAGATTTGGCAGGCTTTGTACCTCTGTTGTTAGGGTTTCAGCCATATGACCACTCCTGGCTTTTATATGAGTACTGGGGATATGAATTCAGGTCTTTTTGCTTGTGTGTAAGAACTTTGAAATTGAACTGTTTTTTAACCCATTAAAGTGCTCATTTTTAATGTATTTATGCATACTTTAATTTTTTGTGTTCTTTGAAAGTTGCATCCACAAGTGTAAATATAAATACTCTGTATATTAGGCAGGATGATTTATGACATTTTTAGTTATTTTATGATGCAAATAAGAAACTCAAATCTCTCTAGACTGATATGGTTATCATTCCTCAGATGTTAACATAACCAGGATCCTGGTAGTCATGAATCATTACCTGACCTATGATGTGTAGTAGACATTTCATAAAATATAAAATAGATAAAAATGTTGTAACTAGCCTAGTAATGAAATTAATACATTTGAAATCAGTTATCTCATGAACACTATTATATTTAGCTAATAGAATTTCTACCCTATGTGGGATAATAATATTTTCCACACTGAAAAATCTTAATAAATTGTGTGTCATGATTGGTAAACATGTATCTTTATTGCTTCCATAAAATTCCAAAGAGTATAGATATTAGAAAAATTAAATGAGTTATTCAGTTTGAAATTAAATATTCTACCTATAGATAATTTGTAAGCAGTTCCATATGTCTTGAAAACAGATTCTCTGTTGGCAATAATTGTTACCTGAATTAATAGCTAATATGAAATAGTCCTTTTTGCATGAAACTAAAGTTCTTGAAAAGCAATATTTTAACTAAATTTGCAGTGTTCATGAGTGAAAAAAATCAATCTAGCTTTCTGAGCACAGCATAGGAATTCTTCTCAAGAACTGCTTAATGTGACACATTCATATAATTAATGTTTTATAAAGGAAATTTCACAGCAGACACCCAAGGCTGTGCAGTTTTATTATCTCCAGATAGAATGCACCATATTCTCTGCTTATTACTTTAGGTTTTAGATCTTTGTGCAGCACAGAATATTACCTTCAAGCAATAAACAGTTGTGCATAGATTGCATGGATCTTAAGTCTCCATGATCAAGTATTTCCTTTTTTATTTCATTGTTTCTAAAGTTTTGGTCACAATTGATTCAACTCTCTCCCTTCTGAATATCTGTTAGTCCTCTACTCCTAACATTTCTCACACTCTAGCATTTTCTCTCTCCACACATCTGCCCGTCGTTGGTGCTTTATGAGCTCTCACCTAGACAATAGATAATCTCCCATGAACATAATAGAATATGACTTGTGGCTCTGCCTCCTGTCTCTTTTATCTGTGATTCATTATACCCATGACCTCCTCAATATACCAATTTTCCTTATTCTGTAGAGTGGTATACAGCATAAACAGCAGAACATCTATAAGTCTCTACTTATAACAGACATCTGAATATTCTCCAGTGGAAAAAACTTCCACAAGAAAACTGAAACTTATCTTGTAAAATTAGCTTCAAATGGCATGAATATAACTTAACAGAAGTTTCCACTACACTATTTCCAAAATTTTTAAAGCAGTTGTACATTCTGGAAACTTTTCACTTGTTGGCCATGTAAAGATCTTGCTTACAAGTGACATTCTAACCCAGGTGTCTGAGCTTTAACAGTAAACTCTTTCATTTCTATAATCTACTTAAATATGAAAATAATCATTGAGTTTATTATGTAAAGTCTTTGTCAAGTTCAAACAATTTGAAATTAGCATGAAGGATGCTTACCCATCCCTTTGGAGGACATCCACAGAATGGAGGACAACAATGACTGCCTTAGTGTCAGAGATGGACACCACAAAGTTCAACATATTTGGATTTGGGCAATAGCTCTAACACTTGTATGAGCAATGAGATATACAAAATCTACACAGAAGAAGATCTCTGAAAAAGATTTGCTATTTTAAGGTAAGCAGTGATGCTTAGGATGGAAGAAAAGGCAGTTTTCTCTAGCTCTGAAAAGATGATTGGGGAGATGAGGTCTTCTGTGTTTACTCCACTGCCCAGGGGCACCAAAAGCAGTCTGTACAGTCTTCCAGGGCATTATATCCCAGGGCAGTACTGCAAACTGGGACAAAGCATTTTAGGAAATTCCACTCTATGAGAAAAAGACATTCTTAGCTATTTTGGTATGTGTTAAGTATTTAATGATTTTACATTCCCAAATATTTTGTAGTTACTCTTTTCTCTACCCAAATAAAATTGAAAATGCATCTTTAAAACATTTATGAGATAAATATAGTAGTAACAAATTGTTCTGATGATAAAAGCTGGTATACTTACATGAAGTTAGACATATATAACCTCACATAATAAAATGAATTGTTTGTGGAAGTCGTTTGTTCAATTCTTAGACAAATAAATTATTTATATTAAATGTAAGTAAGATTAATAAAATATATCATTTTTTGGAGAAAAGTAAAACTTTCAAAATGAAGGTATCATAATTATTTTGACACCAATGTATAGTTTAAAATGTTAAACTCACGGATATTTGAATTTTTGTAGTATTAGGTTTTTCAGTCTCCACTGGCTAACTGTGAAACAGGACAAGGTATTTCATGTGTTACAGTAGGATAGAGGTGTAACTGTGCTGGAAAATCTCTTTACATAAAATTTTGAAGTTTAAATTGTGGTAGGAATGCAAGTAATTTCTCATTATGTTAAAAATTCACGTACACTGATTGTTTGAATGTGAATGTGCATGTTGCTTCTATACTTTAACAAATTACCGCCCTTCTGTCTAAGAAATTAGTCATCAATATCTGGTTCCTATCTAGGAAGAAACCTGAAGGGTTTGCTGAATGTCGTCAATCATACTGATAAAATCTATAAATATTTAGGATAAGAATTATTGTAAAGCTTTACTTACTAAGTAATATTAATTGTGTTTTAAATTTTAAAACAAAATTGAGGAAAACATAGTTGGTTATCATTAAATAAAGCTGCATACTTCGAATTATGTTTTATTTTATTTTTCTGTTGTGTAGTGTGGGTACGTGTGTGTGTGTGTGTGTGTGTGTGTGTGTGTGAGTCATTTTTGCCACATTCTATATGTGGAGGTCAGAGGATGCCTTAGGACAGTCAGTTCTCTCTTTTTACCATTCAGGTTGTAACAAAACACAGACTCAAGTGATCAGGCTTAGAGACAAAGGCCTTTACCCCTGAGCATGTGGCCCAGCTGTGTGTTTGATAGGATTATTTATTTATGAATATTGTAGTGCAAATTGAAAGGGTTACACAACTACATACCACCTTTGCATAGAAAATAGTTTTAATAGTCAAAATTGGTTGCCAGTATATTTTTGATAATATGCAGATTATATTTTTAAAAGATTATGAGAATAAAATCATAGTAGCCATATCTTTAACGAATAAGTTTAAAAATAACATTTTAGTTTATATTATAAAATTTGAAAGAGTCTAATATTTTAATCATATAATTGTAGATTTGCTAGATATAATGACATGAAAAAGTGCTCAGGACATAACTGCAACATAGAGTACTTACATATATGATCTCATTTTCTTCCCCCATCCCCATGCGCTATTTTCCTCCAGTGTATATTTATTGTTTCGGAAGGTAGAATTGGAAAGTATACTAGAATACGTCTTTGTCTAGAGGCATGAAGTCCTTCCCATGGCTTAGGAGCCATTGGGAATTAACAGCTGCTGGGAGAGTGAGAGTCAGCTTTCAGTTTGTGGCTCCTACTGGGCTCTTTTCCAGTCGATGTCCACATATCCAGGCATCTACAGACAGCCAAAGTGTGCTTGAGTAGTTTAAATAAATAATGGAGAAACAAATTTGGGAAAGTGTGGAAGAAGGTGTGGGTCTGGAAGGATTTGGGACAGGTGAGTGAATATGATCAAAATACAGTATATTGAATCTCAATGAAATGTATAAAAAGAGTAATAATGTTTTTTTGACTCTCAGATGCAGGCTTCCTTGTACTATAAGTAACTCAGTGGCGTTTTATCACTGAAACGGACCTTCTTAAATCTGTCACTCTCGTGTAGTGTTTGATCTTTTGTCACTTCACTGTTGAATACTTTTAATCAAATGCAGGTGTTAAGGGATCTATCTATGAGGTCTACACTTGAACAGTGGACACACAGGAAGTGCTCATGGATATGTGTAAGACATGCAGACTGTCCTTGAATGTCCAGGTCAGTGATGGATTCCAGAAATAGTTGTCTTTCCTCAAAATTATTACTTGAAACCAATTTGTGTGGGTTTTATTACCAGACAGGTATAACTTTCTCTGTCTCTCTCTGTGTGTCTCTGTCTCTATCTCACTCTGTCTCTGTCTCTGTCTCTCTCTGTGTGTCTCTGTCTCTGTGTGTCTTTGTCTCTGTGTGTCTCTGTCTCTATCTCACTCTGTCTCTGCCTCTCTCCCTCTGTGTGTGTGTGTGTGCGCGCACACGTGTGTGTGTGTGAGTGTGTGCATGTGTGTGTGTGTTCTCTTGACTTGGGATAATTATTTGTGAAGATGTCTTTGTCACACATTTCCAAGTGTTTATGTTCTATTCAACAAGAATACAGAGTGGTCCATATTTTTTCATATTAAATTCCATGACATGCCCTTTTGTTAGCACCCAACCGCTGTTCCTTCAAGAATTAAATTTTAGAAAACAGTTTCTTTCTTTGCTCCTGTACTCTGTCCCTCCCCCAGCTAGACCATCCTGTTCTCTCAAGTTCTCATCCCCCATCCACTCCCCCTTTTTGCCCCTCCTCATTTCCCTTTTACTCATGGAGACTGCCTCTGTTTCCACTTCCCAAGGTGATCTGTACATCCCTCTTAGGGTCCTCCTTTTTTCCTAGGTTTTCTGGAGCTGGGTTGTAGTCTGATTATCCTTTGCTTTACAATGAACATCCACTTATGAGTGGATAAAGCATTCCATGTTTATCTTTCTGAGTCTGGGTTACTTCACACAGAATGATATTTTCTAGTTCCATCCATCTGCCAGAAAATTTCATAGTATCTTTTTTTGTTTGTTTGTTTACAGCTGAGTAATACTCCATTGTGTATATGTACCACATTTTCTTTATCCATTCTTCCATTGAGGGACATCGAGGTTGCTTTCAGGTTCTGGTTATTATGCATATTGCTGCTATGAACATAGTTGAGCAGGTGTCCTTGTGGTATGATTGAGCATTCCTTGGGTATATGCCCAAAAGTGGTATCATTGGGTCTTGACGTAGATTGATTCCCAGTCTTGATAGATGGAGACATTATGGGGTACTATACTCATATAATATACTCATACTCATGGAAGTAGATGCAGAGATCTACATCCAAGTACCAGGCCAAGATCTGGGAGTCCAGTCGAAGAGAGGGAAGAGGGATTATATGAGCAAGAGGGGTCAAGATCATGATGGAGAAATCTACAGAGACAACTGAATGAAGCTCATAGAAACTCAGGAACTTTTGACCAACAGCTGTGGAAACTGCATGGGACCAGACTAGACTCTTTGCATAAAGGAGACAGTTGTGTTGTTGGGTCTGTTTGAGGGGCCCCTGGCAATGTGATCAGGAACTATCCTGGGTGCATAAGCTGAATTTCTGGGTCACATTACCTATGGTCAGACATCTTGCTCACACTTGATGCAGGTGGGGAGAGACTTGGTCCTGCCTTAACTCAATGTATCAGGCTTTGTTGTCCCCCCATGGGAGAACTTATCCTTTGGGAAGAGGGAACGAGGAGTGGAATGGCATTGGGAGGGGTTAGATAGGAGTGGGGGAAAAAGGAGGAAGAATGAGAGGGGGATCTGTGGTTGGTATGTAAAATGAATATATTTTTTTTAATAACAACAAAAAGAAAACCATTTCATAGAATAAACCCCAGCCTGCTACTGAAACCCACACAGATTTGTTTCAAGAAAGGATTTTGAGGAAAGACAGATACCTCTGGAATCCAATCATTGATGTGGACTTCCAAAGAGAGCCTGTGTGTCTTACATGTATTGATGACCACTTCCTGTGGATCTAGTGTTAATCAGCGGTTTTTAATCCGAACAACAAGGTAAATGTCACTCAAATAAAGCTTTGTTTCTCTCTTTTTGTTTGTTTGTTTTGGTTTGTTTTTTTGATTTTCCCAAAATAGGATTTCTCTGTGTAGCTCTGGCTGTCCTGCAACTTGCTCTGGAGTCCAGGCTGGCCTACATCTGCCTCTAGAGTGCTGGGACTAAAGGCATGCATCACAACGACCTGGTTTACACTTAGTCATTAGTGATTGACTGAGCCACACAGAAAATCAAGAGCTCAAAACTGGGAAGAGACAAAGTTCTTTCTTCAAAATGTAAACATACATTTTAATTTTAGTTTCTCTATTAATTTCTTTGTTGCATAGCTAAAAATTGAGATCTTGAGACTTTATTTTGTAAATAAGTAGATGCTAGAGAGATATGTCACATATGGTTGGAATGGATAGACAAAGAATTGAAAAAGAGTGCTGATCATCAGAAAAGTTTTAGCATAATGTTGTGGCACTGAGAGCATATATGACAAGTTATTGTGATTAGAATTCTACAACAATTTACATTAATAGTAACATTTTTCAAGAATATGCTTTTTAAAGATAATTCCAGATGACATTCTGAGTTTTAAACATATTTTAAATTTCTGAATAAATTGATCTTAAATAGGCATGCTTGATAATCTGGTGTTGATTGATGCCTGGAGGATAATTTGATAAGTAATTACTGTGATTGATTTAATCATTACATTCACATCATTTGTATGCTTTTCAATAACCCTAACTTCAAGTTTTCTCCAGTCTTTTTTTTTCCTTCTAAACCATATAGATCTTTAAAAGCATTTTGTAATCTACTATGTAACAATAAGCTATTTAACTATACAAGTCAAGGAGGCTTTCTTTTAAATAAGCTTTCTATACTACTATAGGAATGAATTTGAATGTGAATTGCTTCACCTTTGAGGAACAGCTATATCATTAATCTATAATCAGCCATTGACATATTCATTTGTTCAAGAGGCCAGCTGTTGGTATGGCAATTTTCATGAAATTAACAAATCAATGTTATAACCGTATGTAGTGTTTGATTGGATGCATGGGGAATTAGTAATAAAACTAGAATATAGTGCTTCATAAAGGACTGTCATTCACACAACCTTACTCCTTACAGTAATAAATGTGAAGTTAAAATTACTTCATACTTAAAAGCAGTTTGTTTAGCCTTCTAATTTGTATCCTGAGTGTTTTTTACTCAAATTTACAGAGAAGCAATATCAAAAATATAACTGTAGTGATAAAAATATCCTTTATATATCAATGATTAAATTAAAATACATAAAGCAATAATTTAGATGAAAAAATCTCATTTTTATAATTTATTGTGTACAAGTGGTATGGGGTGGTGTGCACATGTTTGTGTGCAGTTGTATGTACATGTGTGGCCATTCACTTAGACACAGAGCTCAGTGTCAGGTATCCTCCAGTATCACTCTACAATTTGTTTTCTGAGATAGGATGTCTTGCTTACCTGAGCATCACCAATTGCCTAGACTAGTGGCCAATGTGGTCCTCCATATTGAGCCTTTGTGATTGTTTGGTCTGCTTCCCAAATTTGGGATCACAGGAGCACATGGCTAAATGTGCCCTTTTACAAGTTTGCTGGGGATATGAACACAGGACTTTTTGGTAGTTCAGCAAGATCTTTACCTACTGAGCTATTTCCTTAGCCCATTGAGTCATTTTATAATGAAATAAAAACATTTTTTTGTAACAATGTGGTTTATTTGTGAGACATGGGCTCTGAGCTGGACTGGAAGTAATTATCCCCTTCCTTCAGCCACCAAGTGTTGAGATGCTAGCATGTGCTACAATGCCTGGCCATTAATGGCATTTAACAATATTTAAAAATTTTTATTTTTGCATTAAATAATTTCTCTCTCTACGGGTGTGTGTGTGTGTGTGTGTGTGTGTGTGTGTGTGTGTGTGTGTGTGTGCAGGATGCATGGTGCATTGTGGAAATCAGAAGACAACTTGTGGGAGTAGGTTCTCTCCTTCCATAATGTGAGTCCTGCTCATTTAAGTTAGGTTGAAATCAAGTGCCTTTATCTGTGGAGCTATCTTCCTGGTTCACCACAAATGCACTTTATCAAAACTATGCAACTATGTATATATTATGTATATCAATCTAGTCAAATATTTCAATTTCTGAAAACCAAAGGTAAAACATTTAAACAAAAATCATTTGTGAATGAATATTATTTTGACCAAAAAGATTAATATCAAGTATTGTACTATTTATAATGTATTCAAATTTGAAAAAAGAAAAAACAGTATACAAATGGTGTTTATAATATTTAATACATTCATTAAAGAAATCCTGACAGACAACTTCTAAATGTCAACCAATGATGAGCTTATGATATAATAAGATGTATAATCACATATGCATGTACACACATCAGTCAAACACACACACACACACACACACACACATACAAACATAAATTTAGTATTTCCTATGACTTTAGATACTTAAGTTTCTGTAATAATTTTTAAAAGATTTACTGTTTCAATTTTGCACGTAGCTTATTTAGCTTGTCTGGCATTTGAGAACTCAAATCTCTCTTCCAAATAAACTGATCTCCAGATGCCTGCTAAAGTTAAAACAAAGCTATTCTTTGATACCCTCTATTTAAATAAAATTACTTTGAGAAACAGTAAAACAAGTATTATATATGTATATTTATGAATATTTTAAACATCACCATCATAAATCTATGTGAAAATCAATAATATTTTTTTAAGAATCAGATATTACATAATTAATTGTCTCCATTTACCCTGGATTACCTGTAGATAATCTTAATATAAAATGGTAGATTGAAAATCCAATAGATAAGCACATGAACATTTGGTGATGTTTCATTGGCATTTCTTCTAAGTCGTGCACCAAAATCCTGAGTGAGCCTGCTCTAAGCTTCATAGGAAGTGACTCACATTGTCCAGTACTGTGTGTGTTAGTCATTCAGATGCCAGCATGAAAGCTCAGTGCCACAGGGTCACACTTCTTTTACTCAAGAAATCTATACTTTTATTAACATTGATCCTTCATATGTAAGAGTAACTATGCTGGCAATTTGGGATGATAAACAAGCCATAAAGTACTTTTAAATTTTGAAAATTCCAAATTAGTATGAAAAAAAATGTATGCTGAAGCTGCTAAGATTTAATATGAGAGTAATTTTGTATCTGTGAAATTGTGAAAGATAGAAATATAATTTGGGGATTCTTGTAACAGTATAAATTCTGGTAATTATTGGTATGTTGATGGACCACTGCCACTTTCCTTGGCTTTCAGTTGTCACTCATGAGTACAGGGACAGTGACATAGTAAGCTTCCTTCCTAATGTAAAATTAAGAGTTTACTTAATTTTGTAAATAAGATTTTATTGAAGGAATCTTATAAATTGGAGATACATGTGCATTCCAAAATACTTTTAAAGACTTGTGTGTATTTATGTGTTAGTATTTGTGGGTGTGTGCATGTGAGTGCAAGCGACTTTGGTGGCCTGGAGAGAATTTCAGATCACTTGAAGCTGCAACTTCAGGTAATTGTATATTACCTGTGTTCTGGGAACCAAACTCCAGTCTTCTGCTGCCATATACTCGAGGGTGGGCTACACACCAGTGGCAGACTCTTAAGAAAATTGATTCTTCTTTTCCCAGTAGCATTTAATGGCCAGTAGCACCTTAGCTAGGGGTGGGACTTTCTGCCTATCTCCCCTCTCCATGATAGAACTGTGTCTGGCCTGAGCCTGGACTGATTTTGTACATGCTGAAATGCTCTTTGTATGTGCAACTGCCTTTTGTGGCCAGGAAACACTTGTAGTCATAAAGTGGCTCTTACAATATTTCTAGCCCCTCTTCCTCCATGATCCCTGAGCCTTGAGTGGAAGGAGTGTGATACAGGTATTCCATTCAATACAAAACATTTCTAAGCTCTTATTTTTTGGCCTTCAATCAAATGTGGGTCTTTGTATTAATTGTTATCTACTGTATAAAGAAGTTTATCAAAGGAATGGTAATTGACATATTAATATATGGGTATAAAGCTAAATCATTCACAATTTATAGTATGTCGATTTAGCAAAATGATGGTAGTGGGTTCTACTTTATTAATTGGAGCCTGTCTACACACAGTCTCTTGTCCCCAGTAAGAGTGTCAGATATCAGTTTCACCTTGCAGAGCTGACCTGAAATTGAATCAGAAAGTGATTGGTTATTCCCATGATACTTTTGTGCCACCATTGTTCCAGTGTGCCTGTTTTTAGTGGCTAGTCATTGTTGTAGCTCACATGGTTCACAGTAAATATAAAGGCTAACTTTTACAGATAGGTTTCCCTGGTTGGGATTGTATCTTTGCATTAGAAGGTCGGTCATACATTACTCCTCATTTTTCGATCAATAGCCAGCAACTGAAATTAGTAGTGACACATTTGCTAGGTTACATACAATTAAGAGATTTAAGTCAATGTCTTCCCTTTTTTAAAGAAAGTGATATTCCCAGCCTGGTCTCCAAAGCGAGTTCCAGGAAAGGCGCAAAGCTACACAGAGAAATCCTGTCTCGAAAAACCAAAAAAAAAAAAAAAAAAAAAAAAAAAAAAAAAAAAAAAAGAAAGTGATATTCATAAGAAAGACTCCACTAAACCAGTCAGATGCTTAAAATGATCCATAGTTCATAGCAGTATGAAATGCACAGCACCTTTTTTTTTTTAAACTATCATACAGGGTGGTTTCTGCTCTAAAGAGATTTCTTTTTATTTGACAGGAAATATCAGGCAAAACAATGCAAGGTCATGAGGTATCTTTCCTCATAGCACATAGGTGGTCCACTCGATTCCAAGACAAGTCCACAATTGGCAACTTTACACTTCTACTGGGGTCAGGGACCCCAGCTTTCTGTCCATTGCTGTGTATCATCATAAAAGATGCCAAAGACCTGTGTTTGCTCCAACCCTTGCTTTCTAATAAGTGAAGTTTTGCTCACTTTCTGCTGTCTTTGTCTGTAAGAGAGTAGGCACAACTGTCAACGATGGCACCTATCTAGTGTCGTTTCAGCACCTCTGTTTGTAGGATTCTGCCTAATACAGTGGGTTTCTCTACTGTGCACCAAGTACAAGATTTCGAGATGAAGACAATGACTTAGTTACTTCTTCCTACATACAGTGGGAAACAAATCTGTCATGTGAAAAAGAGTCAGAGAAAGTAGGATGTGTGCCTCTCTTTCATTCCTGACTTCTTAAATGTATCCTTTCTTTACATTTTTCTAGAGCCAGTCAAAATGTTTACCAGTGTTTCATCTTCAGTGCCTATGAAGGGAATTTGATAGCAACTGCTGTTCAAATTGCTGAAGCTATGTGGAGGCCATTACTCTAACATCTTCCCCAGTAATCATCTTCCTCCAATCCTTATACAATGATGTTTAATATTCATTAGCAATGTTACATAAATGGTCAATGGTTCAGTTGAAATATCACATTCTTTGATTGTTCTCTAAGTACATAGATAAATATTTAACAATATGTATTATAAAATTCACTGATATTATGACACAATGTTTTGTTACTTTTCCATTTTAATTAATCTATACTTACTAATATTTACCAAGGCTTATTTCATTTATCAAGTTGACAAAAGTTATTAGGCAATATTTTAAATCCTATAATATGTTGTCACAAGCACAAAAGAAAAAGCAATCAAATTGCTGAGCTTAGCCTGCAGTAAGCTTCTTTGTAAAAATTCAATTTTCTTTATTGTTTCTTTAAGATTTTTGTAATATAAAGTATAATAATACATGAATACCAATTTCAAAACATTGGTGCCTTCTGGCAACCTTGAAATAAATTATGTTTCATTTCTCTTCTCCATGAACCTGCGAAAACCAGAAGAATGAAGTAAAAGTACAAAACCCAATGCCCAGTGATGCTATAAGCAGGCACGACCCTTGCCTTCTCCTCCTTGTTAAAATACATTATCACTGAGAGCAACCCCAGTGCAGGACTGTTCTTCACACTCTTAGAGATGAAAAGTCATTCTGTTTCAGCTTGTGTCTGAGGTGGACTGCTCTCACCTCACATTTAATCTATATCTGCTCCAGAGGATTCCTCAATGTGCATATTAAAACCATTCACAAATATTAGCAAATTCATGGAGCGTTTACATAGATCTACAGACATTTTTGTCAAGAGGAGCAGAAATATCAAAGAAATTGAATAATGATATTTTATGAAGGAAATTCATAAAATTCACATGAAGAGAGACAGTAATTAAATGGTGAATAGAGTTTCACATTTTGCTTTCTGAATGTTAATTAAATTATGCAGTATAATTCACAAATGTCTCTCTTTTATCAATATCCTGCAAGTGTGTGAACAAAAAGGCGCTGTGCAATTGGAAATTTGCAGTGGTATTTTTCATTTGTACACATGTCCTTTTATCTACAAGGGAGACTTACTTATCACTAGGGATTTCTACATTATTATATTTAGGAATATAACTTCATTTAATTTATGATGAAGATTTTGTTCTTTGTTCTGACAATACATACAATTGAGTAATGTATGTATAATAAATCCTTTAAATACTTAATTTATCTGCTTAGCCTAAAGCAAACGTATTAAAGATATATAAGTGACAATAGAGAAAACATTTTTAATGATAAAATATATGAAGTTGCATGAGCCTGAACCAACTGGCTAAAATTATGTTGTGCTACTCTACAAAAGGAGTGAGAATATCTTCCATCCTTTTTAGTTATTTCTTTGAGATTATAATATAATTTTATCATTTCCCCCAGTCCCTTTCTTCTTCCAAACCCTCCCAAATACCCCTCTTTGTCCATTTTCATATTTATGACCTCTGTTTTCACTACTTGTTGGTAAATACATATACACACATGTATATGCATGTATATTTCTAAATACTTAAATACAACCTACTCATATTTTGATAGAAATTTAGGCTTAATTTGGTATTGGCTGTATACTTCTCAGACTCATTTTTTCTAATGTAGAATGCAAGATATATGAAACACATATAAGTATAAACCCCCATTAGTAAATAAAATATTCCTGTTCCTGTGGTATGATTTCTTAGCTGATGATGTAAACTAGGATTTTATTTGTAACTATTTACAAATTAGTGTTGATCCTGATATTTATTATGAGAAATTAAAGAAAAATAAGAGTAGGTAATTTATTTTTATTATAAATTTATATAAACATGCATTCTGTAAGCTCAGAATTTAACTCAGGATTTTTCTTGGAACGATCAAACCCATGGATTCAATACTTACTACGAAATCAAATAAAAATGTTGACACATTTGAGAAATTCAAAATCAACTCTAGTTTAAGTTTGTAGCCATCCATGTCTGGATGAAACCTTTATTATGTTAGTAATTCAAAACAAATCAAACTACAACAAACAAAAAAACAACAAACAAAAAAAGCATGAAAATTTTGTAGACTATTACAATTGTTCTTAATTTCCAAATATGACTTGATGGTAAGCTTACATGGCTAGAGACACTACTCATCCATATCAGCACATAAAGGACTCAAGCTGATAATAACTGGGAAAATTCTTCCCTGATGGAAAGCTATCACAGTGATAGAAGATGCTAGGCAGACTGATCTGGGGAGAAAGTTATCAACGGTCTTACCTGTAAATTATGTGAAATAAAGTAATGGCTAACATTGCAAGATACGCCTATTAGTACAATGATGACATGATTTGGGGGGTAACCAATTTCCTTTTGTCAGATTTAAGGCTCAACTCACAGGAGGGAACTCACACCTGGTACTGTTAACTTTGCCAAGAATCCCTGACTGAGGAGAACATGGGCCTTGCTAGAACATAGTACTTTTATTTTGCCAAATGGAAATAGCATCAACATGTCATCTTCTATGTAACTATAATTTTATTAATAGAATAGTGTAGCTGTCAGTTCTCATAAGACAAGTTGTTTATGGCAGTAGACATTGTATAATCCAAGAGACTCACTAGTAAATGTGTCTATATTACTCCCTAATCCCACGGCTTAGGAAATCTGAAGAGGGAAATAAAATTTCTGATTATGAGTCAGACATTGGGAAAAACTGCTGGGAATTAGTGTCTTATAGACATTGTAGGGCTATTGCTCTCATAGTCTCATAACCGCTGTGTCTAATTGCACCAAATCAAGCCAGTTCGCATACCAGCACGAATAGGGGAGGGATTATTATGGGAGTACCTGAGAGCTATTGATAGTTGATAGCTGCTGTGAGAAGGAAAGTCATTTTACATCAGGACTGTAGTCTCTCATGTGTTGACCATGATGCAATTGACGACACAGCATCTGCATTCATATCAGAATCTCTAACTGTACTCAGTGGGGTATAAAGGAAAAAAAAAAGCAACAAGGAAGAGGAAATGAAGTTGGATGGGAGATGTAGAAGATGTGAGAGTGGTAGGTAGGAAAATGTCTTAGTTCGGTTACTATTGCTGTAATAAGAAACTAGGAACAAAAGCAGCTGGGGAAATGGGTTTATTTAATCTTCTAGCTTGTGATCTGTCATTCAGTGAAGCAAGGGCAGGAACTCAAGGCTGTAACCAGGAGGCAGGAAGCATTGAAGAGGCCGTGGAGGAGTGCCAGTTTACTGGTTTGTCCCTCATTCGTTGCTCAGATCGCTTTCTTATAGGGCCCATGACCACCTGCCTACGTACCTGTTGTAGAATAGTATGACACACAGTGATCCCCACCATCCCTATGATGGTAACATTTTCCAATAGAAATTCCCACTTCCAAAATGACTCTAGCTTGTTCCAAGTTGACATAAATCTGGGCAGTGTAGGGCAAGGGAGGATATGAATGAAACATGCTATATACATGTATGAATTTCTCAAAAAGATAAAATAGAAACTCACACTACCAAAACCCCTGCATTCTATAATTGTGAATATTGCAAAAAAAACTAAGATATTTAATAGTGATTTAAAAATATGTATGCTCCCCAAAACTGAAGATTTCCCAGGATACCTTTCAAATGGATTTTCCTCAGCTAGATAGTAATTTATTTTCATTCATATTCAGCATAGTAAAGTAAATTTATATTTCTATCATCACAAATTTTTTTCAAAGAACAAATGATACACTCACATAGAGTAATAGAAGATTTTTGGATTTTAATACATACTAATTGTATATAGAAAGTGATTTGGTGTGATATTTTATGTATTAATATGATAGTCATGGATTAAATACATTCTCATTTTATTCATCATCCATCCATTGAGTCGCCAATAGTGTAATCAAGTGTGTTTCCAAACTGTTGTTATTTTTAGCTACTATATATGAGTAACCATATGTGTTACTTGTATTCTGTGTCTGGCTTATTTCACTATATATGCACTCAAATTCTATTATCTTACTTATAACCCATAGAATCAAAAAGTATAGGGAGGGAAGAGGAAAAAATAGACAAATAGCATTAAATCAAACTGAAAAGCTCCTCCAAAATAAAATAATGAAGGCTGAAAGGAGAAAATTACAGATTGAAAGAAAATATCAGTATATAATTTGTCTAGTACAACACTAATAATGCTCAGAACATACACAGAATGAAAAGATAACTAAAAACTTAAAGACCCTCAAGGAATAGTCTAATTTAAAAATGATCTAAATAAATTTTCCTCATAAGAAAAAAAATTATCCACAACAAATACATTTCACAGGCTCCTCATCACTAGTCATATTGAATGACCAATTTATGGGAAATTAATTCTAGGCAAGGAGACCTTAGCAAACTGTTTACAAAGAGCAGAGAGGGTTAATAGAAAACAACTACTCTCTGATAGTTCATAGACTTAATCTAAAATATATAAAGAACTGAAGAAAATGCACATCAAGAAAAAAAATAACCCAGTTAAATATGAGGTAAAGATCTAAGCAGAAAATTCTCAAAAGAGGAGACTCAAATGGCTGAAAAACATTTATAGATATATTCAACACCCTTAGTCATCAGGGAAATGTAAATCAGAACTACTTTAAGGTTTCATCTTAGACATTTCAGAATAACCAAGATCAATACAATGAATGACAGGTCATGCTAGTGAGGCTGTGGAGTAAGTGACTTTCTTATGCATTATTGGTGGTAGTATAAACATGTCCAGCTACTTTAGAAATCAGCGTGGAGAATTCCTCAGGAAGATGGGTACCAATCTACCTTAGGATCCATCTATAACATTCTTGGGCATATACCCAAAGCACACTTCATCCTACCACAAAGATACTTGCTCAATCATGTTCATCAGTGCCATTCATAATAACCAGAAATTGGAAACAACCTAGATGACTATGAACAGATGAATGGATGAAGTAAATATGTGGTGCAGAATGGAATATTACTCAGCTGCTAAAACAATTAAATAATGAAATTCACAGTTAAATGGCTGGAACAAGGAAAAAATCATCCTGAGTGAGGTAACCCAGACCAAGAAAGACAAATATGTTTGTATTTTCTTAAATGTAGATATTAGCTGTTAAGTCAGTGATAAAAAAGCTAAAATCGATAGAACCATAGAGGCTAATGTAGAGTAAATGACTACAGGGGTGGTGGTGTGGGAAGATCTCCCTAAAAGGGTAATAAAATACTTATGGATGGACAAGGGTGGGGAAGACTGGAATAGGAATATGGAACAGTGAGGGGGACAGTAGAGGGTGACAAGAGAGGGAATATAGAGAAAGACAGCTAAAATTAAGGGTCATGTTAGTGATCATATAACATAGTAGAAGCTTCCAAAAGTATTTATATACATGAAGGTAATATAAACTGAAATTTCCAAATAAAGGGGTGACAGAGCCCTAAATGGACATCCCTTGTCACCTAATGAAGCTTCCAGTACTGGGAATGGCTTATATCTAATTGAGTTGTTGGCCAAAGCAGTACCATGGGACCCACACAAACCCCTAAAGTTGAGGCCCAGACTGTTGATTGCTCTCCACAATCTGATAATAGTGCCCTATTGTTGAAGACAACACCAACATAACTCACTGCAAATGGAGAAATGGAGCTGGTGCTGACCTAGAGCCTTCATCTTTATGGGCTAATGTTCTTAGTATCAGAAGGTATTGTCCATGCTACCAAAGAAGAAACATAAACACCAACCTAGCTACAAACTCACTTATGCTCTCCTGCCTGAAAGATACATTAGTGCAATGGTGACACACAGTTTGTGGGAGTAACCAAGCAAATCTGAATTGATTTAAGACTCACTCTAAGAGACAGAAGTCATATCTGCTGCTAATTGGGTAACTAAGATTATGAGACTAGATGGTCCAAGGGCCTAGGGGAAAACCAAATACTAGCATTATCCTAAAGAAATAAAGAAAAAAAAGGACTCCTAATGGCATTCTGCTATACTCATAGATCAGTTTCTTGCACACCCATCATCAGAGACATTTTCTCCTGTAGCAGATTGGAATGAATACAGACACCCACAGTCAGACAACATGCAGAGGACAAACTTCAAAACACCCTTCCCTAAGTGGGGTTTTCTATCAAATCCCTCCCCTCAGGGATCAGAAAACCCAGCAGAAGAGGAGGTGAAAAGAGCATAAGAGCCAGAGGGCATGGAAGACATCAAGGAAAGAAAGTGTTCTACTCACACACGAACTCACTAAGACTAAGGCAACATGCATGAGGCTTGCATGAGTGTAAATCAGATAGAGTTTAGAGCTGAAAAGAGACATGGACTCATGCCCTCATCCCTAACCCAGAAGCTATCCCCAAATGATAACCACTTGCAAGAGAAAATTTAGTTTATTCAAGGGGGTCTCACAGGGGCAACAAACTACTCTTAAGGGTAGGCTGCATGCCTAGCAGTACACACCCAACAGAAAATAACTCAATGTCATCTTTGGATGTTCCTTGACTCACCTTGTCATCATGTCGTGTCAGGACTTTTAGTTTTATTGGTATTTTTTGTTTTTAATTTTATCTTTTTTTTATTTTATATTTTTAAACATATAAGTCCTTTGCATATTATGTTTTCTGGTTATATGGTTTCTGGCTTTCTGGCTTTTTGTTGTTGTTGTTTGTTTTGTTTTGTTTTGTTTTTGTGGGATACCTGAGTCTACAAATGAATGGGTCTCTGCACCAAAATCTGTTTCTTGTGCGTTTTCATGGGCTTCTTTTCCTTTTCTTTGTTTGTTTGTCTTGTCCTATTCCTATTTGTTTGTTTTTGTTTTATCTCAGTATATTTGTTTTGTTAGTATCCTTTAGATATTTATTTTTTGATAGGAGAAAGAAAGGGAGTCGAGCCAATGAAATAGGAGACGGTGAACAGCTGGAAGGAGTCAAAGGAGGGGGAGACATAATCAGGGAATATTGTATATAAAATAAATAATTAAAAGTAGTTATAATGATAAAAATAATCCATTTATATGTTTGTATAATAAATAAGTAAACAAACAAACAAATAGGAGTTCCAGTTATTAACAGTCCCGTCACTGTTCAAAGATCCAGCAGTATCTGAGAATTAGGCCATCTCTTACATCTGAGCAACCAAAATGTGTACATCATGCAATGTCACAATAAATATTTCACAGAAATGTTATTTTTAAAATGAGGAATTTCAATGTTTTTGAGAAACCTTACGATTTTAAACTTCTGCCAAATAAAACCTCAGTGCGTAATTTAAGAAGAGAAAACACATTTTGTTTTAACACATTGACTCAGAGTAAAAACAATATTCCCCACTGGGAGACTTTAAGGTGTGGCACATTGGGAAACACTTTACCGGAGATAGTCTTAACTAGAAAGTCAATCATGTGCCTCAGGAGCTAAATGGTCATCTTCTAAAAATAAAACTCATATTGCCTTATCTGCGATTTAAAAACACTACATATTAATTTCATGAAAGTACTATAGAATTCTAGCAAATTTTAAACTGCAAATTATTTAAAACTCTGATGTTCTTCCTAAATATTTTTTAGAAGTAAGCCTAACTTTAACCCGAACCCTAACACTAATATCTATCTACCATAAAACACACTTCCTATGTCGTTTATCATTCACAGTGCTTATTTTACTTCTTAGAGGTTGTATTTTGTACATGTTTAAAAAGTTACATTCTCAAGATAAACTTTGTAAACATTTGAGGAAGACAATAAGAAATAAATTATTAAAGCAACCCAATCCAATTTGCACATGTACATTTAATGTGCTCACATATCTTCTTTTATAATAACACGTTATCAAATATTGTGAGATGTTTATATCATTTCATTTTGTTGACTTCTACAGCTTCTCACCTTTTTACAATCCCCCTTCACAATCTCTTCCATAACATTAAGCAGTAAATATTGTCATTGATAGCTTGAGAATAAGAGAAGAGCAGACACTATATTTTTCTCTCATTTACATATATACCTGGGTCCCATCTCAGGTATGGCTGTTTCTTCATGGTGTTAGATGTGAACAGGACAGTTCATCCTTCACTATGATTCTTGGAGTGTGTTTGATGTCATCATCCCCAGTAATAATCTTTTCCACTTTCAAAGAGTGTAAGTTTGCAGTTGTATTTACATTATTTAAATTCTCATTTTTCTCCTCTCTCTTTCACTTCTCTCTCTCTCTCTCTCTCTCTCTCTCTCTCTCTCTCTCTCTCTCTCCTTATGAAATATATTATCTGCGTTAAATCAATTGTAATTAATAAATGTACAACATTTCCAGAGAATATTTCTGGAAGTACATGTTCATTGTGCTAGTGTGACTTAAAATAACCAGGGAGCTGGGTATGTTGGCACATTACTGTAACCTGAGCACTTGAGAAGTGATGAGTATTGAATGATACTGGATATACTGAAGTGTTGAGGTAACTGAAGGATTCCTCAGAAGAAAACAGTGAAACTGTAAGTTTTTTATAGTTATTTCATTTGCAGTTTGGATATTAGTTGATAACCTCTGTTTGCCTAATGGTATCCATATTGGAATCCTAAAGGTGATGGGATCAGCTAGTCATGAACAGAAATATTTAAAACATGTGGAAAAGAGAAATAAATAAAGAGGAACAGAGAAAAATAAAAAAAACAGAGACACAGACAGATACACAGCAAATAATAATAATAATAATAATAATAATAATAATAATAATTAATAATAATAATAATGATGATGAGAAAGCTCTCCTTGGACATTGTATTTCCTTTCTGTAACTTTAGCACTTTGGCAGGTGAGTACAAATGATTCCTTATTTGGTGTAAAGTCCAGCCTAGGACATACAGTAAATTATAGGACATCTTATATAGCCAACATGATACTCTGGTCAAAAAAGAATAAAAGAAACCTCAGCATCAAATAAACAAAAAGATAAACACGAAAAAGATTAAATCAGTGCTATACTGTTGAGTTAAAAAGAGAGTTGAGAATCAGCCTGAGCTACCTAGAAAAGCATTACCTGATGGATGGGAATCTAGGTTCCGACCCTTGTACTTTGTATGGGCTAATCAACTCACGTGTTTTCCATTAAAGGCAAGTAACAAACACTACATCTATAATATAAAATATTGGGGGAATTTACTAGAAATATTGATATTTGAATCTAGCCAGATAATTACTAAGTAGCAACTAACAAATACATAACCAATGGGTCTACTACTAAGTTTCTATAAAATTGAGCAACACTTAAAAATTGTAATATAAGCAACAAAGATATCAAGAACAGAATAAAGTTTATGATTTTCTTCTTTTAAAAACTGGGACAGAAAGTATGTACAGAAAAGGTGAAGGTTCTTTACTTTGTTATACTGCACTTGCAAATTTAGTAGTTTCTTAGGCATCATTCCAAGTCATTTCATTCTATAGTTAAATAGCCCTCTTGTGGCCCTCTTGAGCATTACATACTTATAAAACAGAAATAAATCTATAAAAAAAAACCAAAAAACAACATCCTGTATCCTTAGGTGGATGTCATTGAGAATCATGGAACTCTGCACATTTGTTCTCCCCAAAAATTGCTGTTATATAGAGGAATTCATGAATTTTGAGAGGACTAAATTGGGTCAATCCTGAATATAATGACAAGTACCTTTATCAGTCTTCTCTGGGAATAAGTCCACTAATTGATTATCTAATACCAAGCTACCTAAACACACATACATATGAGCAACACTAAATAATAAAAATAAATTAATCATCATAGTGACAATAATATGTGAATAAGAAGGCATGAGTGCTACATAGTAAATGAAGGGTGATACCATGTATGAAAAAACAAAAGTCAAATTAAAGAGTCATGAAGCCAAAACTCTAGGGATGCCTAGATCCACAAGAAGCTGGATAAACAAGAAAGAATTCTTCCTTGGTAAGGAATACAACCTTTGCCACACTTTGATTTTAGAGTTCAAACTTGCAGAACCAACACTACACATCTCTTGCTTTAAGTCTCCCTAGTCAGGTCATTCATCACAACAGCCCTAAGAGATGGATAGAGACACCACCTGCTAGAACATAAAGAATAACTAATTAATTTCCTGTTGTACCACATAATTCCTAGAATGTAGAGCAGTGTAAGATTTTAAAATGAACTTAGGCTGTTCATGTAGATCTCTTCCATTTCTCTGTCATTGGGCGATTCCCGTGTCTTTCCTGGGGTCCTGTTTTCCAGGTAGCCTCCCTGGTGATAAGAGTAGCAGTCCAGTCATCCTTGTTCCACATCTAGTATCCTCCTATGAGTAAGTACATACCATGTTTGTCTTTCTGAGTCTGGGTTACCTCACTCAGGATGATTTTTTCTAGATCCATCCATTTCCCTGCCAACCTCATGATGTCATTGGTTTTCTCTGCTGAGTAGTATTCCATTGTGTATATGTACCACATTTTGATTATCCATTCTTCAGTTGAAGGGCATCTAGGTTGTTTCCATGTTCTGGCTATTACAAACAATGCTGATATGAACATAGCTGAACAAGTGCTCTTGTGGTGTGGTTGAACATTCCTTGGGTATATGCCCAAGAGTGGTATAGCTGGATCTTGGGGGACATGGATTCCCAATTTTCTAAGAAAGCGCCATATTGATTTCCAAAGTGGTTGTACAAGCTTGCATTCCCACCAGCAGTGGAGGAGAGTTCCCCTAGCTCCACATCCTCTCCAGCATAAGGTGTCTTCAGTGTTTTTGATCTTAGCCATTCTGACAGGCATAAGGTAGTATCTCAGAGTTGTTTTGATTTGCATTTCCCTGATGATTAGGAATGTTGAGCAATTCCTTAAATGTCTTTCAGCCATTTGCGTTTCCTCTGTTGAGAATTCTCTGTTTAGTTCTATAGCCCATTTCTTAATTGGACTGTTGGGCATTTTGATGTCTAATTTCTTGAGTTCCTTATAAATTCTGGATATCAGTCCTCTGTCAGATGTGGGATTGGTGAAGATCTTTTCCCATTCTGTGGGCTGTCGCTCTGAACATATCCTTTTGTTGACCGTATCCTTTTGAACAGCCTGGACATGAGTGGGGGTAATGAAGAGCGAGGGTCGAGCGAAAGAGAGCTTAGGGGAGCGGGAGATCCCAGTTAGATCAACAACAGAGAGGGAGAACAAGGAATATGAGACCATGGTAAATGAAGACCACATGAAAATAGGAAGAAGCAAAGTGCTAGAGAAGCCCACAGAAATCCACAAAGATACCCCCACAACAGACTGCTGGCAATGGTCGAGAGACAGCCCCAACTGACCTACTCTGGTGATAGGATGGCCAAACACCCTAATTGTTGTGCTAGAAACCCCATCCAATGACTGAGGGATCTGGATGCAGAGATCCATAGCTAGGCCCGGGGGATCTCTGGGAGTCCAATTAGCGAAAATGAGGAGGGTTTATATGAGCGAGAATTGTTGAGAGCAAGATTGGATAAAGCACAGGGACAAATAGCCAAACGAATGGAAACACATGAACTATGAACCAATGGCTGAGGGGTCCCCACTGGATCAGGCCCTCTGAATGGGTGAGACAGTTGATTGGCTTGATCTGTTTAAGAGGCATCCAGGCAGTGGGACTGGGTCCTGTGCTCATTGCATGAGTTGGCTGTTTGAAACCTGGGGCCTATGCAGGATCACTTGGCTCGGCCTGGGAGGAGGGGACTGGACCTACCTGGACTGAGTCTACCAGGTTGATCTCAGTCCTCGGGGGAGGCTTTGCCCTGGAGGAGGTGGGACTGGGGGTGGGCTGGGAGGAAGGTGAGGGGGCCCGGAGGGGGGAGAACAAGGGAATCCGTGGCTGATGTGTGGAACTGAATTTTATTGCAAAATAAAAATAAAAAAGATAAAAAAGATTAAAAAAAAAGAAAAAAATGAACTTAGATATGAGCAAGGAAATCAACACGAACTGTGGAGGGTGTATTCCACAGCCCTACTCTACTGCAGTTCTCTCTGGATATTCCTCTCCGACCATTATTCTCTGAGAGGTAATATAGGAATGAGTCTCAGAAGTAGAACAACACCCCAAGAGAGGAAGAGTGTGCTGTTATACACAGGACATGACAGCTTTTCAATAATGAATTCTGATAGCACTCAAAAGCATCTGGCTTCAGTTCTACCTTATAGTAAATGTTTATTTGGATATGAAAATGTGTCTTTTTTTTCCTCTTCTAAAGAGACATTATCACTCCTTCTTAATAATTTAAAATAAGAGAAATAATTTTAACCGAATGAAAAAAACCTTCCAAAAAGTACTACTTTTACCCATTTCTAACATATGCCTTTCTAATGATAGGAGAGGGTGGTAGGGCAACATTTTCTGTTTGTAGTGGATTCTAAGTGAGGAGAAATGAAACATCGCTATAAGCAGAATTTTACTGATACTTGGGATACTTTGCAATAATGATTAAAGTGGAGACATATCATATTATCAATTAGTTAAAACAATTTAATGTAATGGTTTCAGAGGCGATCCAAGTAGTGGAAATAGATAGGATGCTGGAATTCTTAAGGTCTTAGACACATTTGAACTCTTTAATTGAAAGAAATGGCACTCCTGGCTCGCTATCATATTGACGATTAGAAAGTGGGCACCTTTTGCTTTCTGTCAAATTGCTTACATATTTTTCTTAGCGATCATAATATATGCTCCACATCACACTTATTTTTATGAGCACTGACTTAACAGGGAATAAATCAGAGGTTTTCAACCTGTGTGTCTCGACCCTTTTACCTAACCTCTGTCTCTACAAATATTTATTCTACAAGTCATGACAGTAGAAAAATTACAGGTATGAGATAGCAACAAAAGAATTTTATGATTGGGAGTCACCACAACATGAAACTAGGAGTCACAGCATTACAAAGGTTGAGAATTACCGATCTAGAGGATATTTCAGTTCAACCCTAAAGAACTTCAGTATGTGCATGTGTTTTCAAATTCATTGAAGTTATATTTTTTTAACATAAATAGATTACCATATTTAATTTCCACTAAATCTAACATAAAAATTATTTGTTCGAAATAACAACAAACTATGATACTTGAAATAAATTAAATGACAAAAAGAATGCAATAACATTCATGAACTTCATGAACATTTCAAAATCTCTAGGTGAAATGATGAAGCACGCCTGTTCTTCCCCTGTCCATTCATCAGTCTTGTAGTGGGTGAATGCACTGTTTTCCCTGACATCGGGACTCTTCCTCCTATTGAGTTTCCTCGTCCAGCCTCATTTTGCCTTGTCCCTTTGTATCTTGTCTTGTTTAGTTGTTGTCCCGTGGAGCCCTTCTTTGTCTGAAGAGAAACTGATGGGAGGTGGATCTGTGGGAGAGGGAATGTGGAAGGAACTGAGGGAGTGAGGGAGGGCAAACTCTGGTCAGGATGTATTATATGAAAGAAGAATCAATTTCCTGGAAAAGCAATCCATTCTCTTTACCACTAAATCATCTCTCCAACCCCTAAAAGCCATTTTTTTAATCCTATTTATTCTATGAGTCTTTTACATCATATAACTTGATCCCATTAATTTCCCTGTCCCTTTGCATCTGCCCTTCCACACTCTGCTCCCCAAATAAAACAAAATTTAAGAGAAAAAGTGGAAAAATAGTAAAATTTAAAAAGGGAAAAATTTTAAACTCTCATCATTGAAGTTGTAGTGTGACACGGTATGTCATGCTGTGAACCTCTCTGTCCATATATATTTTCTTGCAAGTGTTCCCTGCAAAGAGTGATTGGTCTGGTTTGAGGCCTCTGCTTTCCACTACTAGATTCTGCATTTATCAGGCATCCAAGTAGTAATCTGACATACATGCAGACAAAACAGCCATCCGCACAAAATTTCAAAAATTAAATTTTAAAAATTTCAAAAGGCGCCGGGCGGTGGTGGCGCACGCCTTTAATCCCAGCACTCGGGAGGCAGAGCCAGGCGGATCTCTGTGAGTTCGAGGCCAGCCTGGTCTCCAAAGCGAGTTCCAGGAAAGGCGCAAAGCTACACAGAGAAACCCTGTCTCGAAAAACCAAAAAAAAAAAAAAAAAAAAAAATTTCAAAAGGCTTTTAAAGTAAAAGTATGTATAGAAAGTAATTGAAAGCTGGATAGTGAAAGTTTAGAATGGTTTTTAAAAAAATGCTCTTTGGCTTCATTCAGTGACTGATGGAATCCTGCTGAAGAGAGGGAGGAAGGACTGTATGAGCCAGGGAAATCAACATCATCACAAGGGAACCCACAGAAACAGCTAACCTGGGCTCATAGGAGCTCACAGACTCTGGACCCACAGCTAGGGCGCCTGCATGGAAGCAATCTACGCCCTCTACATATGTATGACAGTTGTATAGCTTGATCTACTTGTGGGACTCCTATTGGTGGAAGCAGGTCCTGTCCCTAAAGCTTTGTCTCACTTCCAGGAACCTATTCCAGAAACAGGAGGAACGGGTTGGTGGGGCCTGGGGGAGACGTGCCGAGCGAATAAGAGACGGGGGCTGGGGGGTAAATCGTTGGTTGTGATGTAGAATAAATGAATACATTTAATAATAATAATAATAATAGATAATTCATTTTCAGTAAAAAAGAAAGAAAACTATAAAACAGTCAAAACTGAAAGTGAATGATCTTAGGGAAAGTTCAAAATCTTGACTAGCATGTAAAGTTAATGATATAAATTAATTTACCCTTTTTATTTAGTCTCTATGTATGTAGGGATAATATAATTTCTAATATATGATACATAGATTTCAAACTACACATTAGCACATATTATAAAATTATGAAAAGACTGTTCTTTTTGTTAGTAATTTAGACAAAAGCCATTTATTATTAATTTTTCAAATGTATCAGATATTAAATTTTCTGTCATAATTGTGTTCTCAAGCAAGTTCAAGTAAAGGAATTATGAAAGAAGTTTAATGATGAGTAGGAAAAAAATCTTCTGAATTCAGAATAATACTTGACTTTTTACAATCTTCCTATGCACAGACAAAAGTACAAGAGCCAGAAGTCACCCTGATCTTTATCTGTTTTTCCTCCTCAGCTCATTCTTGCTAGATAAAAATCAGTATGTGAGATGACTATGCAGACAGCTGGCTAGTAAAAGTGATGATGGGCTCCAGCTGTGCTGAGAGCAAGGGGATTAAAACATAGTAAAAGGAAATCTCCTTCCTCTGTCAAAATATTTTAAAACTAATGTCCTCATGATCTGTTCTTCCTTTCACCAGTGACACTGGAGAACACACTGGCGTCTTGGTCTCATCCAAACTGTTCAGGTCTACTCAAAGAACAGAATATGCAACAACAAAATGAAGTTAAAAACCTCACCAAATTAGCAGAAATGCCTATTTGAAATGTATTAATTTTCAAAATTACTATGACCAGAGAAAGTTTAAAATGTCAAGAATGTCCTTATTTTCTTTACTTAATGCGAACTCATATAATTTGTAATCTCTGAAAGAGTATTAGGTTCAACTGGGCATTACTCTGCATGCCTGTCATCCTTTTGTTGACTGGGAGAGGCAAGAGGCTCACTGTAAGTTTGAAGTTATCTTGGACTGTAGGTCTGTTTCCGGTGAGCTAAAACTTTATAGTGAGACTCTGTCTCACAAAACAAAGAAACGAGTACATGACTCACTATCTGTACCCTTCACTTACTGTAGACTTTTGAGAGAGTCTTTATGGCCGGTCCTGCTCATTATCTAAGACAGTGTTGTGGTTGGCGGAGGCCAATTCTTCACTTCCCTTTCTCATGTTTTCTCCCCAGATTTTTATGGAATTCTTTAGTCAGCCAGACACATACCATGCTATTTCTAAGCATTGTTTTGAATTGTGTGATATTTACTCTTTATTGACAGGTTTGCTCTAAGATGTCCACAGTCTTCTCTTAAGCTTTATGTGTAGTCTGTTTCTTGCTGACTACAGTACAATGGTGGTAAAATGAATATTCCTAATTTATTTAATTCCTTGTCAAATTACCACTGTAATAATGGCAACAAGTGTTGTTTATTTAGGTCATCAGCAGGGATGCAGTGGAAAACAATTTAGTGACATGTACAAGTCTTTTTCATTTTACTTGCCTATTAACTGATTCATATTTTTTTGTAAATAAACTGGTACATAATTTTGTGAATAACTACTTAATAAATAGTGTCTGATTCCACTTTGTCCTCCACTATATACTCAAAATATGCAGCATAGTCCACACATATACACAACACACATTCACTTGTAGAAATGTCCCAACACTCACTGGTTTCCAAGGGCATAGAGGATAAACTATAAGCCTTTTCTCCTGACACAAACAGGATGTTTTATGACTAGTGTGTACCTAGCAACATGTGCCCCTCTGTTCTCTCATTGAGCCATATAATTATGGTCCCTAATGATGAACATATTTGGGAAGGGTACTTAGAAACCATGTCAGTTCCTAGCAATTGGAAACCGGCCTCTCCCTTTTCTCCATTAGAATATCTTAGGTTTCCAGGCTCCTGACAGTGAATGTCTTTGTTTCTTCACTTTTCATTTTTGGGAATCCTAACAGCTACACTGAGATCTTTGTTCTTACAGCACCAGCAGGGGTTTTGTGCTCAATGTTTGTCATTTTGAGCAGGCTAAGTTAGGAGAAAAGGCGTCTTATGCTATTTTATGTAATGATGAGACAGGGACAGATAAACACTTTTAAAGTAACTAGAGAGGCAGGAATAAGATTTTATAATATTCCTATGTGGCACAACCAAGAACCAAGTGAGGTGAGGCCACACTTACAGGCCTTAGAAGACAGAACAGCTTTTTTCCTGGCCATTACCAATAACAACTTATAACCAACCCCCCTTAAATGATAATAATTATTCATAACACATCTTTTGGGAATGTGGGTATAGTTCTCTAGACTGCTTCCTTCTGTTTGTGGACACTGTTATCTTTGGGGCTACCTGAGAAAATTTAGGATTCAGGGATCTTGTTCTAAAGGGAAAAGGAGGATATAGAAATGATAGGATAAAAGGGTAGATTATTGAATCTACTTTAATAAAAAAACTATTAATCTTAAATATTGGTATGGATTTTGGTTATTGATATAATTTTAAAATTAATTTTGTTATACTGTATGTATATTTCTATTCTTATTAAGGTATTGTGTTTATGCAGCTCATTTAAAATGTATTGTATACTTAAGAAATACAATCTGTGGTTGGTATGTAAAATGAATAGAAAATTTCTTAATAATAAAAAAAGAGTAAAAAAAAAGAAGAAGACAGAACGGAGGTGGAGCAAAGGAGAAGCTGGAGATGTTCATGAGGCTTATGAATGGAAAGTAAAGTAATTTTTGGCTAGCTTCATAATAAATAACCCAATAGAACTTTTCTATTTTGCAATTTGGCAATAATGTGAATCTTCTTTATATTTATGAGTGAAGCTTTGAAAGGCCTACCCCCTTGTAAAATGCCAGCTTCTTTTCTGAGTTTACTTTAGCAAAGGAAGAGAGGATTGACTGTCTATATACCCATCACTAATTATTAAATTAAGTTTTTTCAGTCAAATACTAGTAATAATAATAATTGCAATAGCAATAACAGCAACAACAATAATAGATAGTTTAAAATTATTCAGACAAATTAATACCTGTATTCTCATGACCTCTTAAATCCTTTGGTAAATTTCCAGAACCATGGTAACATATGCTTCATAATAGGATACCATGCTTTGAAATGTATTTTACTAATCTATACTCAAAATGGAAAGGGATTAAATGAAATCCTGCATTATTTGTCTTCAAACCCCTGCAGAAACTTGACAAAACAATAACTTTTTACTCCCTGTAGCCATGCTTTCATCTACCCTTCTCTGCAGCTGAGAACATCACCCACAATCACTAAATATTATTCATTCACTGTAAAAAGAAAAGTTCATATTCTCCAAAGAAGATTTATGAAATGAGGTGTCCTATATGTACAATTTCTATAATATTCCTTATGACAACTAACACAAAGTATGTAAGTTAACTACATCAGCATAAATTTCAACTCCCTTGTTGATTCTATATACAGGAGGCAATAAAATTTGAAGTCAATTTTTTAAAAGTAATTTTCTTTTTCAGAATTTTAATATGAATCCCTAAACTTGTGAAATTGAATATATGTACTTTCTCTTGCCTTTTTGCTTTGTTTTGAAGATTATACTTGAAGAAATCACATCAGTAGAATAGTGAACTAATCTGCTTAAATAAGCCCACATATATTTGTAAGGAAGGCTCTTTGTAAGAGTGAAGAATCTTTGCAATATAGATTTAAGTAATGCGAAAACAATTAGGAATACTGTCTGTGTAAATTTAGCACCTGAGATAATTTATATGAATAATTAGGCAGTTTATAGTAATATGCTGAGAAAATAAAAGAGGCGATTTAAAGCTACCCTGGACTGCTTTTATGGTTTAGCATGGGAGGACTAGCAGCACGATAGAGAGAGAGGGGTATCCATATCAGATTACACTAAGCAGTTAAGATCCGAGCTGTCATACAGTCTTCACTTAGCTGGGTAACTAGGATCAAAAGGAAGAGTTTGAATATGTTTTGCCTGTGGGACAATGTTGGAGTTGCCAGGTAGATGAAAAAATAGGAGTTCCAGCTTGCTGATTATCACATCTACATTATTTCAGGTAACCTGTTTCTAGTCAATGATAGGCTTAAATTTCAAATACTCTCATACATGCCTAAAGCTGGCCTAGTGTTTCTTCACTTCCTTTCGAGAATATGTGTTTGTTTTTGGTTTTTACCACTTGTAGCTGGAGTTCATCCAGTAAGAAGGCTGAATAAGATTGGGGGTCCTCAGCCTAAACTACTTTTGTGAATTTCTTAGATTGGCATGCATCATATATTCTTTATGGAGTTATGAGCATAAATAAAGGTTTTCATTATGCTATTTGATACACAGACGTATTTTGAATATTTCCATCCCCTACTTATTGCCTATTCTCCTTGCACTCCAAAGGACCACTTTTCCCCACTAGATCCCTTATTTTTCTTTCCTTTTCATGAGTCAAAAATTTAATTAAGGTAGCATAGAAAAGAAGGATACTCGACTGTCTATACCATTGAAGAAAATTTCTATCCCTCCTTTAGGCAACTATTGTTACTAATAGCTTCTTTGCGAGGGTAGAAAACTCATAAAATCTACCTGTTAGCTAATATTCTATGAATTGTGAGTAGTAAATCTGGATATGGAAATAATTTATGGACTTTCTTATAACTTTTCTGTTTACAGGTTATGAAACTGCCCCTATCATTGTTATTATGGCCATCTCTGTTTGTCAACTTCCTTTTCTATCTGGTACAATAGGACCACTCCTTCTCAATCTAATGGATGACAACCCTAGATTCCTATTTAAGAGAAGCAAAATATTCTGTTTTCTTTTATGCACAGAATCTAGATTTAACTAAATATATATAAAGCATAAATACTTATGCATCAGTATAGGCATATATATGGCATGTATATATGCATGTACTTGTGACATGAAAGCAGAATCAGGATTAGTGGAGAACAAGATGGATGAGCAAGTGAGGGGGAAGAAGAGAGACATGGTAGGAAGAAGTAGTTTTTGCATATATGTCATAGTGTGTGTTAATGAAAACAATGATAATAAAATCACAGGTAATTAACACAGAGAACTTCCTACTTAGTTTCTAAACCACATGACAAACCAGCATCTCAGTTACGTTACCACAGTTTAGTTGAATTAATAAGACTGGCACTGGATAACTTTTTATCTACATAAATCATGGTAAAAAGTAATGTTTCATTCACTTATATAATTCCACAAGTTATTTGTGATCAGCTTCATAAAAAATGTGTCTTAGGTAGGGTTTCCATTGCTATAATGAAGTCCACAGACAGAAGAAATTTAGTGAGAAGTGGAGGAATGAATATACTTTATTTTACAATTTATATTGCATTATACAGGGAAATCAGGGCGGGAACTGAAGGCAGGAACTTGTAGAAGTGAATCATTGCAGAGGTTACAGGGGAGATTGGCTTACTGGCTTGCTTCTCCTGTCTTTTCTTAGTTTGTTTTCTTGCACACCTCAGAACACCTCAGGATTAGCACCACCCGCAGTGGTCTGTGTTCTCCCACATCAATCATCTATCAAGAAAATACCCAACAGGCTTGACCACAGCCCAGTTGATTGGAAACATTTTCTCATTTGTTGTTCCCTCTTTGCAAATGACTCAAGCTTGTGACAGGTTGAGAGAAAACTAGCCAGAACAGATGGTAGAAAGTAATATGAGAATAATAACACTAATCATCTAAATTTCTATTGTTTTGTGATACAATTAGAGCTTCATTTGCTAATATTTGAGCATAATAAACTTCATAAAAATAAGTATTTGATTTTGCAGCTGAAGAAATTGTAACATTTTCTTTCATGTTTAATATTTAGGAACAACATTTTAGTAGAAAATACCTGTTCTTGAAAATATCTTATTTAATGTACGTCTAAAGGAGATTTATATTTTTATGAAATAAAGTATTTCTAATAAATAGTATTTATGTTTAAAGATGGTGTAGTTATATTTCTACACACATCACAGTATTTTACCAAAAATTTAAATATAAATAAGTATATTATTCCCTTTGAAACACAAACAACTAATCGATGATGGGAAAGGGGAAAAATAGTCTTCCCCAGGGAAGAATTCTTAAATTTCCAATACCAACTGCTCAGCCCACAAATAATATGCATATAAGAAATATTATATTGACTAAGCAGGCTTAATTTAAAAACTGACAAGTGTATGTGTGTGTGTGTGTCTGAGTCTCTGTGTGTGCAAAAGTGTGTGTACATAATTAATAGAAGCCTGAGCTGGGCAGTGGTGGCACACGCCTTTAATACCAGCACTTGGGAGGCAGAGCCAGGCAGATATCTGTGAGTTCAAGGCCAGCCTGGTCTACAGAGTGAGATCCAGGACAGGCACCAAAACTACACAAAAAACCCTGTAGAAAACAATAAATAAATAAATAAATAAATAAATAAATAAATAAATAATCCTGAAATTGAGAGAGAGAGAGAGAGAAGTGTCTTTACGGGAAGGGTTGGAGAAAATATAGAAGAAAAATGATATGATGATGAAATTTTATTTTAATTTCAGAAAATAAAAAAAACTTAGAATTTTGTTTACTCATTCTTTAATAAATGTAACTCATTTTCTTTAACTTTTTATTTGTCAGACCTAAATTTTTTAAACACACCGAACGAATCTCTTTGTTCCTGCCTTTCTTATCCCCCTTAAAAAGTTCAACAGGTGCAACATGGTTGCCTTTTCAGTGATTTTTTTGTAGGCAACTAATTGATTCTGGAATAATTACAGCATTTTTCCTCTTGGAATTTTTTTTCTTTTTTTTTATTCTGAGTTTCCCTGACTAAAACATAAGCCTTATATATCTCTTATTTCTTTCTTTCTTTCTTTCTTTCTTTCTTTCTTTCTTTCTTTCTTTCTTTCTTTCTTTCTTTCATTTTGTGTTGTTTCTAAACAGCCTGCTACTTACTTCTCTTTGGTGGAATATCTAACTTTTGATAGCTTCACACTTTGCCACTTTGATTCTTTATTCCATTCATATCCAATTAATATCTCCAGGAAAGAAGCAAGTCCAGGCCCTTTGGAACTTTTCTCAGTTATTTTGTTCCTCTTACGTTGAAGTGTTACACCCTAGATTTAGCTTTTTACTTCATACTGTTAATGTGCACTTTCTTCTTGTCTCTTTCTTTTTTCATATTTTCACTAGAGAAAACTGCAGCATGTTTTTGTACCTCCAACTACAATTCTACAGCCAACTCATTAAAAGGAGTGTCAGAAGTCAAGAGAATCAGAACAAACTCACCCCATTAGTAACACAATGCTCAAGCAAAACCTAAAATTATAAAATTCTATAAAATGACTCACTTTGATGATTTAACTTCTATGACTAAGAAAAGCTGTACCATAAAGTAAATTTAATAGTATTTAAAAGAAGAATCCAATGAAACCTAGTGCATGGAAACTTACTAGACTGAAGGTGATCCTAATGAAGACTCTTTTTAATGGGGAATTTGCAGTCTCAACTGGCCATGACCTGTAAACAGGCACAGCTTCCACTGGTGGGACTGGGTTGCATTTCATTGAGTTATTGGCCAAAGGGCGTCCCATGGAAATCCCTCATACACCCCAGGCATTTGCTGAGACAAATAATTGATCTCTGAAAATAAACAATAGGCTCCATTTTCAAGGACAAAACCCACACAGCTCATTCAATATGGAGAAGTTGAGATGGTGCCTATGTGAAGCTCTCATCCCCATGTTCTCCTGTCTTTGCCAGAAAATATGCTAGGGCAATGGTGGTTCAGAACTTGTGGGAGTATACAACCAATGTCTGACTTGGTCTAAGGCCCATTCCACAAGAAGGAACCCATACTCAATACTGCTTCCATAACCAAGAACCAGACCTAGATAGCTCAGAAACCTAGGGAAAAATCAAACAATATATTTAAAAAAAAAGTGATTCTTAATGGCATCCTGCTATACTCAAATATCAGTGTCTTATCCAATCATCACCAGATACGCTTCCTCCAACAATAGATGGGAACAAATCCAGATACCCACAGCCTGATGTTATGTTGAGAGAAGAGTGTAAACTGGAAATCTCTGTCAGATCCCTCCCCTCAGAGTTCAAGGAATCCTGAAGAAGGAGGAGGAGGAGGAGGAGGAGGAGGAGGAGGAGGAGGGGGAGGGGGGAGGGGAAGGGGGAGGGGGAGGAAGAGAAGGAGGAGGAGGAAGAAGAAAGAAGAAGAAGAAGAAGAAGAAGAAGAAGAAGAAGAAGAAGAAGAAGAAGAAGAAGAAGAAGAAGAAGAAGAGTGTAAACTAAGCAAGGTGAATACTCAGAACTCATATGAGCTCTCAAAATGAAGCAACAATCACAGGGCCTATATGGGTCTGCACCAGGTTTGCTGCATACATAATTGCATGTACTTAAAATTATACAGTTATTAGCTTAGTATTTTTATGGGACTCCTGAATGTGAGAACAAGTGTGTCTTTGACTCTTGTGCTTGTGCTGGGGACGCTTCCTTATGTTGAGTTGCTATGTCCAAATTTGATATGATAGTTTTTTTGCTTCATCTTATTAAATTTTTTTTCTTATGTTTAGCAGCTATCTCTTAGAAGCCTGTTATTTTCTAATGAAAGAAAGAAAGGGAGTGGATCTGGAGGGAACAGGAGATGGGGAAGAACTGGGAGGAGACAGGGATAGGAAACTATAATCAGGATATATTGTATAAGAAAAGAATCTAGTCTCTTTTTTAAAAAAAAAAAAAAGAAACCAATAAATATTGGATTTTCTCATTTTGCCACAATCAATGGAAAAGTATGCTCATTTCTTACTATAAGGAGCAAAGTAAAGAGTGTGAAGCAATACCTCAATACTAACTCACTAGTACTTGATGTGTTACTGTGATTAGACTTATGAGTTTCAAATTGAAATGTATGGCAGGCTGCACTTTAACATTGTATTTTTCATTGTGTTGTACATTGTATTTTGTATGAAATATTTCTGAACATAGATATAGCAATGTCCCACAATAAATTAAAATTTTACAGTGTTAACTATAGTAATATACATTGAATTCCTCCTGTGTTGTGGAAGGTTTAGGAGGGAATAGAAGACAGATATAAATTATTTTCCACTTCAGTTTTATAAAAAAAATGAAACAAGTAGCATGTAAATAAGGGAGGCCAGCAAGTTTTGATCTAATATTTGTGTGGAAATATATATATTTCAGTTGTTGTCCTTTATACCTTGGGATTTGCCTTTTGTCGTGAATTCAAATCACCCTCATTTCAGTCATTTCCTAGCGATAGCCCCTCTTTCATGGCTCTTTAGTTAACATGTTGATCCAGTCATTGCCTGAAGTTATGTCCTTCTGATTTGAAATGGCCCAAATTTTATAAGGAGTATTGAAAGTTGAAAGCCTTGGAAAGAAGAAATAATGCAAATACACCCTTAAAATAAATTTGTGGAGCAATCCTAACATTAGAAAGTGTTAGTGTGTATGTATAGTTACAAGAAGCTCTGCAGACAATAGTGGAAGGATAGGTCTGCTGGCCAGGACTTGGCCCCTTTCTCAGTGTAGCTCAGGCTTGCACTAAATTTACTATGTAGACCAAGCTGGTTCCTAACTTACAAACTTCCTGCCTCTGTCTCCCAGTTGTGGGTATGCCATAATGCTGGAGTCTATATAATTTACAATCATAGCCACAAAACAAAACATTAAAATATGACTATGACTTTTATTATTTCATCATGAATCATTTTGAAAAGGAAGTCATTAATACTTAGCAATAGGTTCATTGATTGTTTCACTAAATAGTTATGATCCTTACTCAGATTGTTCATTGAATCCATGTTATGTTTTGGATATTTGGACATAAATATATTAACAAGGCATTGTTATTAATGAGTTTTTATAATATCTAGAATGTTATTTCTCTCATAGGGTGTATTATAGAATTTCCAAATAAATACTTCATGGAAAACATGAAAGTAATCCACTATGCATTATTCCCAGATCTCATTCAAACAAGGCCATCTTTCTCTAATGTCATACCATTTTAAGTATTAGATTGGTATAAATTACAAAACAAGGTACATTGAAAGAAACATGAAATATCAAAGGTTTTTTTTTTTTTTTTTTTTTTTTTTAGTTATTTTTCCCCTCAAGTTTATCATGAAATGAAAACCCTCCAGATCCACTGGAGCAGAATTCCCTCTGTTTTCATGGTCCGTGCTGCCCTTGCCCAGGAATGCATATTGGGATGGGGAATTTCTTGATTTCTTACTGTCAGCTAGTGTACTAAGATTTTATATTCTTTAATTTATTTAGCTATAGGTCATAGAAGACACTTTTCTACCAGATGAACAAGCTTTTGGCTCTTCTGTTTAAGATATTACATCTTTGCATTTATTTAATTGAAATTATCATATTGTGTAAATAAATGAGGGTTATCATGAAAATTAAATGTTACGTTGTAACTAATTCATTTTGAAATAATTTAACAGTCGTTGGTTTTTACACTAATTGCTTTACAGGATTAATGAATTTACATAGTTATTTGAGTCTCATTACTTGGCTGAGTGTGGGGGGAAAAAAGCAGGCTAATAAAGTAGCTGAAGAAGGTTTGGCAGAAAGTATGTCGGAAAGAAAAGCTTTGCTACAGCTCAGGTTTACTTTCTATGCAAAGGCTTATTTCTCTCTCTCTCTCTCTCTCTCTCTCTCTCTCTCTCTCTCTCTCTCTCTCTCTCTCTCGTTTTGTTTTCAACACTGAGGAAAACACAAATTGAAATCAAATAAAGTCACATACAGCACATCTTTACTTTTGCAAACGTGGATTGCCAACCTTAACTAAGTAGAATAACCCAGAACCTGGGCAGCTAGTTCCAGGACGTGTGAGGAAGTGACGGATGCTGAAGAAGGTCAGACAGTGGAGAACAAGCCGGGTGGTGGTGGCACGTGCCTTTTAACCCCAGCACTCAGGAGGCCAAGGCAGGTGGATCTCTGTCAGTTTGAGGCCTACAAAGTGAGTTCCAGGGCAGGCTCCAAAGCAACACAGAGAAACCCTCTGCCTTGAAAAACAAAACCCACCAATCAACCAACCAACCAAACAAACAAACAAACCAAAAACAACAGAGAATAGCAAAAGAACACCACTGTGGTAGATGCAGATGAAAATGGGGAGTGCCTATTTTTCTTCTATTTTTAATATATACTTTTATTTTATAATTAACTTAATTTCACATATCAGCCACGGATTCCCCCGTCCTCCCTCCTCTCACCCCCAGCCCCTCCCCCTCAGTCCACCCCCCCCATTTCCACCTCCTCCAAGGCAAGGTCTAACAGCCACCAAGGGAGTGCATACATTGTTTGATTCATCTATGACACAAAGCATTCTGAATCTTATTCCAATTAAAATTTCAGACGATTGAACTTTGTCAACAATACACTGCTTTATTTCATTTCACCACTATGAAAATGTCTTTCTAATTTATAATATAATGTTTGCATGAATCAAGGCAAGGGTGGACATGAGGAAGTATTTTCGGGTTACAATGTGTTCAGTTGACAAAACCATCTCTTGGTTGAGAGTAACAGAAGAGGTATGGTCAAATATTAATGCAATTTATCTTTATTTAATAATTTAAACACAATAATGGCTAAATAGCTATCCTGAATCTTCAATCATTAGTTTTACTTTTTTGTTAAACTAAATATCCTTGATTTTATAACCCATATATTTTGAATCAACTAAATTCTTTGCCACTCTTGTTAATAACATAGTATTTGTTTTACTTTTATAAAATTTGCTTTGCCTTTCTGGCATATTTATATTATTGCAACAAGTGAGAAATAGATTACTATGAAAAGGCAGTTAACTTTATATTTGCCTTTTACTTCCATATTCTATTACGACTCTTAATATATATTACTGAATTTGCATATGTATTCCAATAAATTTTTTCTTGAAATTTATTAATGCTAAGGCAAAAATATTCCACAATAGGATCCTTTTTTTTGTAAATGTTCTATTATCCTTTTGACAAAATGTGGTGGTATTATGTTCCCCCAAATATTGTGTACCCTAATAAACTTATCTGGGGTCAGAGAACAGGACAGCCACTAGATACAGAGGCTAGAAAATGGGGGCACTCACGCCTTTAATCCTAGCATTCCAGAGGCAGAAATCCCTCTGGAATCTCTGTGAGTTCAAGGCCACATTGGAAACAGCCAGGCATGGTGACTCACGCCTTTAATCCCAAGAAGTGAGCCTTTAATCCCAGGGAGTGATGGCAGATAGCAGAAAGGTATATAAGGCGTGAAGACCAGGAACTAGAAGCATTTGGCTGGTTAAGCTTCAGGCTTTTGAGAAGCAGTTCAGCTGAGATTCATCTGGATAAGGACTCAGCAGTATCCAGTCTGAGGAAACAGGATCAGCTGAAGAACTGGTGAGGCGAGGTATCTGTGGCTTGTTCTGCTTCTCTGATCTTCCAGTGTTCACCCCAGTACCTGGCCTCAGGTTTGATTTTATTAACAAGACCTCCTAACAATTCATGCTACTTAAGTTTCTCTCAAATACTGAAATATAGTTAGTTCAGTGATTTTACTAGCTACAATGGTAAAGTGTTCTCCTATGTCTTTTAACTTCAGAATAGTGCCCCAGTGGAATTACCTGGGCATGTGGTTAGTTAATGATCTGGTACGTCTCTTCCTACCTCACACTAAAAGCTACTATTAAACCAAAGTCGACATGCCCTCCTTCAGTCTAGATATCAGGTCACAAACTTATCCTACTTCTTAAGCTTTTATTATTCATTTTTCTTACTTTTAACCACATTGTAAATTACATTTCTTCTGTTAAGAAAGTAAGTTGTTTTTTCTTTTTATAAAAGTTAGTACTTATATTAATTCTCACTTTCTATTTGAAATTTAGAGAGCTAAAAGTAAGTTCTCAAACTCCAGTGCTCCTTTGTTTTAGTCTAAGAATTTGTTACACTTTAGCAGAGGTGTCAAAGTGCAGTGCAAATTTGGATCAACTCTTGTATTTACAAATGAAGATTCATTAGGATACAAACATGTCTCCTTAAAGAGGCATGATTCACAACTGCCCTTACTGTACACCAAGAAACTGGAATTGCAATAATTGTTCAATGGAAAATAAACTGCTTTTCATTTATCCACTCACAAAACAACAACAACAAAAATGGTTTCTTCTCTACCTCTACAGCAACAATCCAAAGGTATTCATTAGATGGAAATCTTTAATATATTCATGCCAGCTGATCCCAACAGATTCAGAAGCTGTGGTGGCCACACAACATGTTCCTGTATCTACTCTATAGTTTCAAAACTACTAAATGATGAGAAATAGTTATTCATAAAGCTCATATGTTTAAAGTGCAGGTAACATGATATAAATTACCCAGTCTGTCAAAAACTTACCTAGGCATCTGCTGTATTATATATTTCTGCTGGAAATGCTTATATTATCTTTTATTGCCATGTTTATTTAGTATTTGAAATAATACAAGATTAGCGAAGTTTGAATCATAATTATGTATGAACAAAAAAGATCACACTAGTTTTTTTTATTTTATTTTTTATGAAATTTTTCATTTATTTTACATATCAACCAGTTTTCCCCTGTACTTTCCCCCACCTCCCATCTACCCCTTCCCCATCAACTCCCCTTCCATTCAGAAAGGGGCTGACCTACCATGGGAGTCACAGAAGCATGGTATATCAAATTGAGGCAGGACCAAGCTTCTCTCCCTCCATCAAAGCTGGACGAGGCATCCCAGCACGGAAAATGAGTTCTAAAAAGCCAGCTAGCTCATGCACCAGGGACAGTCCTGATTCCACTACTTTTGGCCCCACAAATAGACCAAGCTACACAACTGTCACCCACATGCAGAGGGCCTCGGTCAGTTCCATGCAGGCTCCCTAGCTGTGAGTCTAGAGTCCGTGAGCTCCCAATAGCTCAGGTCAGCTCACACTAAAATTTTTATGTGATGTCTTAATTATTAATATTAATTTTAAATGATAACTATAGGAAATCTTTTCCCTTTATTTTTTTCTTCTGTCAAAAACCTATTTTAAATTCATTTTTCAACACACATTGTGGGAACTTATAAATATATCGTACCTCTCTACTTTACTTGCATGTAAATTTAGCTTGTATCCAAAGAGCTGATATAGTTGAATAGTTTATCTTTTTAAATTAATACTTATAAATAAGTCTAAACTAATGATTCCATAACTGGATATGTCAGTCATTGTGACATATCCATATCCTTCTTATGTGGATGCATCTGTTATTTACCATATTATCTGAGTTACATCAAAAAACAAATGGTACATTGTGTTTAACAGGATGTACAGACTGAGCCTCTCTTATTCATATATTTACACATGTGCGTGTGTGTGTGTGTGTGTGTGTGTGTGTGTGTGTGTGTGTGTGTGTGTGTGATAGGTAACAAACATTAAAGAAAAACATTATGAATTTTACAGAGACACTGACATGAGTAAGTTCGACAGAGAAGGGGGAAATGTAATGCTAATCTCAAAACATTAAAAAAATTTAAAATGAGGGTTGTTTGTAGTGACTCAGGAGGCTGTGAATAACCCCCTATGGAATAACGCATCTTCTGATTCCTCACATGAGGGTTTTTGTACTCTTTGAATTGAATGATCCAGAAATAATGCAGGATCCAGATACAGGAAAAGCAGCAGGTCACTTGAGAAGAGTTGGAAATACGAGTGAGTTGAGGAAAGCAGCTTGTCTTTAATGAAGTGAAAAGAAACCACTGAGGTTATAGCTACTTGGCACTCAGTTTCCACCTACTCCATGCCAGCAACTGAACTTTAAAAATCCCCCGCTGTTTTGAGTCATTTTATGCTATGACACATCTTTTCTGATACATTATTATAGTCTTTTGTCCTTCTGAAGACACCAACAACTTCATCCACAGTTCTGTTTTATATCACATATTTTTCATCTTATATTTGAAAATAAAGACAAATGATTCAACAAGAAAGCCTATTTTAGGAGTATTTATTGTATTCTGGAAATAAAGAGAAAGATATAAATTCTTATTTTTGAATAGATTTTTTCTCTAATCTGGACAAAAACTACTTTTCAATCTCTATGCATATATCCATATATGCTTGTACTTATATATAATGTATGAACAACATAGTCAACATGTACATATGTATGGATATAGACATATTGATATAATGCCATATTAATTCACAAGAAATGGTATAAATAATGACATTAATAGTTTATTAATAACTAACAAATGGTGTAAGTTAATATAGAAACAGCATGAAAATAAATATATGTAAATTGCAGATAGGTACATAAAGTAAACATAACTTTAACAATGTACACATTCTTTATACACATGTTTTCAAAATGTACAAATTCTTCACATGGGGGGTGGGTTGGGGATGAATGCTGGGGGGTGGGAGGAAGGAGGACAGGGGAATCTGTGGTTGGTGTGTAAAATGAATAGAAAAATCTCTTAATTAGAAAGTATGGCCAATGAACAGTACTGTTATTATTTCTTTGCTTATATATAATAATTTATTGAGATATGCATACATTATATTATACTCTATAATTCAAATTTTATATTTTGGATTATTATACCAATGATATGAGTGTATTATACAGAAACATTAAGAAAGAACACAGTTATTAAGCAGAGATGTTTTCTTATTTTCCTCAAAACCTTATGCAAAAATGCAACTTATTCTTCAAACCTTTAAACTTTTCCTCCTTTATAGACACACATATAATTTAAAGTGCCATTACATGTTATTTCTCTGTCTATATACACACATATAGATTTAGATATTTGGGGGAGGGATTAAAATAAATTCCTTTACTAAGAAATAAAACCTCTCTTCAGATATGAATGAAAAAAATATTGAACTAAATTTAAAATTGAGTGAGCCCTAAATCAGTTATTCTTAAAGTAGTAAACATACTAATGAGATTTCTGAGATGGATGAAATCACAGCTCTCTATACAGCTATCAGATTCCATCTACTGCTGATAGGTTTGTGAGATAAATGGCATCTGTCCTCCTGTGAGAAGGCGCCATAGTGTCTTCTGCTTTGTGGGACTCATCTGAATTGCTCTTGGTAGTTGGAATGACCATTTGTCCTAAATTACTGTCATGTAAAGAAAAGGAAAACTCCTAGTTTATGACTATCAGACAGTTAGAAAGCAGAGGTGTCTGGTGTTTTGTCTTTGTGTTTTATCCAGACTTTAAAAAGAATGCTGAAATATATTAAAAAGAAAAGGACAGATTTTTAATTAAGTTAAAATTACAAAAGTGATGGAGCATGCCTTTAAACTCTCACTTTGGAGATAAAGGCAAGAATATTCCTGTGAGTTTGAAGCCAGGTTAGTCTATATGGGGAACTATATAGCATGATGCTGTCTCAAATAAGTTAATAAATAGACAAATGAATGAACATATTTTTTTTCAAATACTTATTTTATGAAGGAGATTCTCTAATAAGAAAGTGGGGTAAGCTTTTTTTTTTTCTATTGGGACCAAAGAATATCCATTGAAAATACCTGTATTATTTTAAAATTAAATTATTATAATATTAAATCTTTGTCATACCTTGCTAGCCTAGCATCTATTTGAAACTGGACTTTACATATGAAGAGACCATAGTAGAGGTTAACACTATTCAGTCAAATATTTATCTATGCTTTTTTTTCTAGGAGTATAGAAAAAAATATACTTAAGTTTCTCTCATTACAACAGGCATGCTCATATTATTTTCTTTACTCATGAGGTTATGAGGAGGAATTTACTTGGACTGTTTCTTAAATTATGTTGTTTCTTTGACAAATTATAATAGACTAGCTAGTTGAGGTTTGTCTGAATGTTGAACCTAGTTGAGTAATATGAAGATCATAATACAGACTCACACAGCGTGTTGTGGAAAAAGAAGAAAGTGACCATTTGCTATTTCAAGCTGTTGAGGGGATGAGATATATTTTCTATGTAATATACCTAATTTTAACTCATAAAAGATCATGGACCTTCACCACATATATAACCATTTATTACATTATGAAGGACTATATGCCAGTCATTTGGCTATAATCCAATTTTCCTATTACTAATTAGCACAAGTGTTACCTCAAGGTGATTCTGTGGTAAATTGATTTTTATTTTGAAAGATTTTGTGTGTGTATGTGTGTGTGTGTGTATTTTGCTCATGTTCTTTTTTAAGTTAATGATGAGATGCCTTCTTTTAGCTCCTAAAGAATTTGAAGGAAATATGAAAGATTCAGATAACTAACACACATAGTTGGAAGTGTTTATCAGTTCATTGGGAAACATCGAAAAGAATATTATGTATTGAAAGAGCAGTCAATTGTTACTCTAAAATACAAGTGAACACGGACCAGATTATTAGATAAAAAGAAATTTAATGTACATAGAGTCTGAAATGACATTGGTACCTGGCAGAAGTCCAGTTTTTAAAAGTGCAAAATACTGTGAGAAAAGTACATAAATAATAATATATGTGTAGATGCTGTTCTAAATGAGCAAACTTATAGATTATGAAGTTTTTAATCAAGAGACTATTATATAGCTCAAGAAAGAAGAATTATGTACAGATATATTTTTGAACAAGAAATTATGAAATATTTTATAGGCAAGTAAACTAGAAAATAAATATTTGCGTTATATATTTTCAGATACTATCAATATTCTTTGTCGACAACTACATGAATTTAACACATTGCCTATAAATTTTTGATGGCAAGGGAAATCTAGGAATAAAAGTGTACATTTACCAAGTAAAAGCAGTAGAAATTAATTATTATATGGCAGTTCCTATGATCCTTAAAGGTATGAATAGGCACAATGCCAGTAATATATAAACATAAGGAAACAATAAAGACCTTCAAATTAATCCACATTCTTTTTTGTTGTTGTTATTGAAGATAAGGTTTCTCTATGTAGCTTTGGAGTCTGTCCTGGAACTCACTCTGTAGAACAGGCTGGCATTGAATGCACAGAGATTCACCTGCTTCTGCCTCCTAAGTGCTAAGATTAAAGGAGTGCACCCCTATGTCCAGCTTTATTCCACATCCTTATTAATCATAGTTTCACAAATTACCCAAAATTTATTTTTTATTGCAAGATGAGAGATATTGATCAAATTGCAATGTTCTACAGATGGATATCCTTTTTTGCCCGGCACTGTTGGTTGAAAAGACTGTTTTCTTCCTTGTACAAGATTTTGTGACCTTTGCCAAAAATTAGTTGTATCGGCTTTATGGATTTAATTCAGGGTCTTCGATCATTTTCTTTTGCTCCACAGGTCCATTTCTGTGGTAGTACAATGGTCTCTTTACCGTCATAGCCCTGTTGTATATCAAATATCAGGATGTGTCCACTATTTTTCTTTCTGCTGAGAATTCTGTTGGCTATTTGTGGTCTTTTGTGTTTTTACAAAAACGTTAGGATTGGTTTTCCTATTCCAGTGGAAAAAGTAATTGGAATTTTTTTTTTGAGGGTTTCATTGTAACTTTGGTATCCATTTTATTGATTTTTTTGGATATATTTATATTATTTAATGAGAATGAATGTTTTTCCTGCATGGGTGTATTACACAGCATGTGCCCAGTGTCTGAGTGCATTAGAAGAGGATGTTATATCTGATTGCCTGGAACTAGAATTACAGATGGTAATGAACCACCAAATGGCTACTGGGTAACAAACCCAAGTAAGAGCAACAAATGTACTTAAACCATATTTTTAGTTATTTTGTTGAATTTGGAGAATTATTTAATTTCTGACAATTTTATACTTGTATAGACTGCACTGTAGTTACATTTCCCCTGACTACAAACTCTAATTCTAATTCTACCTCTGCTCAGCCTTTTCCCAATTGCATATACTCTCATATTCACATCTCTCTATATTTTATTTTTAGACTCCATAAAAGTAATCATAGGTGCTATGTGTTCATTATTGGAAAATTGCCGTATCAATATTATAGTGCCACACAGCACCTCTCTTCATCCTGTGGCTCCCATAGTTTTTCTACCTCCTTTGTCAAATGTTCCCTGGGACTTGGAGGGCTGAGAGATGTCTCATTTGTGATGAAACGTTCGAACTTGTTAAAAAACTTTCTTCATATTTTAGACCTTCTCTTCAAATCCATCCATGATTTCATTTAATTTGTTTATGGCTCAACAGATTCCTTTGATTTGTGGATCTCCTTACTTGAATCTTCTGACTGTTAATTCTCTTTAAACTCAGACAGTGCAGATAACTCTGCTGTTCTAGCTTTCCTTCCAGGGCACCTGGAAGTTGGAAATGAGTCCCAGTGTATTGTTGTCTCATATCTTTTGGGATTGAATTTTGGTTGTTGAATTTTCTGCCTCTCTTCTGTTAAAAGTAGCTTTATGTTTTTAATTTTCTCCTTTTCAACTTTATTTGTTCTTTTTAGTTTCTGTGAGTCCTCTTCAGCTTTCTTCTTGAAATGTATTTTCTATAGATTTTTTACCGGGGGAGACACAATGACTGTCTTCATTTGTTTGTTAGCCATCATATTTTTCCTCCCTAGCTACATTATATGATTGTGCTCTACACTTGTGTCCCTGTTAATGTATTAGGTCCAGTAGCACTAGGGAGCTAGTTGAAGAAGGTGTGTGATTTGTAGATATTTTACAGCACAAGGTATCAGTAACAATTCAGTGAACTAGGGTAGGAGTCAAGGAAAGAGGAGAAAAGTGTACATTATAAATAAGGCTATAGGATGGAGGTGTGGAAGACAATATACAGTTGATATAGGTATGAAGCTATAGAGGAAAAGACATTTGTAGGTGTAGAGAAGTTAAGAACAATCATAAAGTTCCAGTCTAGCGAGACAAAAGTTAAAAAAATAGTGGCTTAAAATTAATGCACAATTCTATAAGCATTCATAAAACAGTTAATTGGAAAGGGAAACTAAACTAAAATTAGAATAAAAAAAGTAAAGAGACAACATTAAAGAAAAATAAACTATTGACTTAAACCATACATACATAAAATTCAACTGGGCTTCTAACTATTACACCCACAAACAATAGTCAAACAGTAACTCTCTTCTAATCTAGACTCCAAGTTTATTCTTAAATAGTCCAGGTTTCTCTGTGAGATGCATTAAGCCATGCCCACTTGAAATTCAGTCTTTTTTTTTTTTTAATTTATTTTAATTTATTTTGCAATACAATTCAGTTCTACATATTGGTCACGGATTCCCTTGTTCTCCCCCCTCCCGTCCCCCTCACCTTCCCCCCAACGCCCCCCCCCCCCCCATTTGTGTTGTTTCTTTTTTTTTTTTTTTTTTCCCCTTTTCTATTTTAATAAAAAGGAAAAAAAAGAAAAAGGTTATAACTAACAAAAGAAAAACTATATACAAAAGTACAATGACTATATACAATATATACAAGTAATAAATGTCTAAACAATGTCTAGTCCATTTGTATTTGACAAATTCAGAGAAAATAATTTCATTATCTATCCTATTTTGTTAAGTCCAAAATGTATCTAATTCACTTTCTATCCTAATTAATCTTCAACTATAACTAACTAACCTTCAACTATAACTAACTAATCTTCAACTCCCTCAGAGACCCAAGAAGGAAATAATATTAGCTAACAAAAATAAAAACAGAAAGTGCATGCAAGCAACTTCCAAAAAATTTGTGAGTTGACAGAATTCAGTCTTACAGAGGACTGCTGATTTGCTATTGAGGTGGCTGAGGTGATTCTTACTTGACTGTGCGAAAGCCAGACAAGGAGTAAAATTGATACCTCCCAAACTGATCATCACACGGGGTAACAGGGTGGGCCATAGTCTTCACCTTGACCTCAGGCTGTGATGGACTGGGTAGGAGTCTCCTTGCCTCCTACCTCACAAGAGCTTGTATAAGATGTCAAGATCTAAGCGGGTGCTTCTTATAGGGAAAGGGGCTGCCTTAGCTCATTACTTCTTTTGGTTATTTTCAAATGAAATGTTGTTTTCTGCAGTGATGTAGCTGAAACTCGTGCATTCATGTATGCTGAGAAAACATTCTACCACTGAGCTATGCCTTAAGCCAATATTTAATTTCATCTAAACCAATGGAATTTTGCTTTCCCAGTCTACTACACTAACTGCTGAAGGAACTTCTTTTTACTAACATTCACATGCTTTTGTGAATCATGGGTGAAATCTGTTAAGAGATATTTGTTGTATCATTTCCAAATTAGAGTTCTTTCTAAACAAGTGCTGATGTTTCCAAATTGCCTATGATCAAGGTTGCTATATTTCAACTTGATAGAATCCAAGGATCCCTAAAGTATTACTTTGTGTCAGGAACCATATATATTGGTTATCTGGGAGCCTAGGGAGAATGCCTAGCAGATTTTGTAATTTCTGGTCCTTGATACCCAGATCCACACATCCTAACAACCTTGGAGAACAGGCCCATGAGATACTGAATGTCAGGTATGTTGACAATATAAATTGCACATTGCAAGATTGCAAATTGCTCACCTATTTTCTTTAAAAAGTTACATAAAGAAATGTGTACTTATAAGATATGAATACATCAACTCTAAATTTTCATGAAAAGAAATGTTTCACTTTTGAAAAAACATCTATTTTCAGAAAACACATAAAAATAAATTCAAACCATTTGACAAACTTAAAAAATATAAATGACTCAAAGTTTATAAAGTATAGTTTTAAGACTATAATCATAATTTATTTAATTTGGTTACAATGGGAATATAATGTGTCAATCTTAAATTCTACAATTTACTCAAATTGCTGTGGCCATTAATATATTTTCAAAATACACAGTTTTACCATCCTGTTCCCCTATAGAGGGAGACATCATGGAGAGATAGTGAGAAACCAGGTGCTAGGGAAGTACCCAGGAATCCCCAAGGATGACTCCATCTTAGACTATTAGCAATAGTGGAGAGGGTACCTGAACTGGCTTACCACAGTAATCAGATTGGTGAATACCCTGTCAGAATAGAGCCTTTCTTCAGTAACTGATAGAAGCAGATGATGAGTTCCACCAGGCTGAGCTCCAGGAGTCCAGTCAAAGAGAGAGAAAAGGGATTCTATGCGCAAAGGCATTAAGATCATGATGGGGAAATCTACATAGAAAACCAAACCGAACTAGTGAGAACTCATGAAATTTAGATCAACAGGTGTAGAGCCTGCATGGGATTGGACTAGGCCCACTGCATAGTAAGAGAGTTGTGTAGCTTGATTTGCTTGGGGGACCCCCTGGCAGTAGGATCAGAATCCATCCCTGGTGCATGAGCAGCCTTTTTGGAACCCAGTATCAACGATGAGACACCTTGCACAGCCTTGAGGCAGGGGAGGGGCTTGGATCTGCCTCTACTGAATGTACCAGGCTCTGCTGACTCCCCATGAGAGGCCTTACCTTTTTGTAGGAGAGAATGGGGGTTGGGAGGCAGAGACTGGAGGAGCAGGAGGAGGGAAGAAGGAGATCTTTGATTGGTGTGTAAAATGAATTTAAAAATTTTTCTTAATAAAAAATCAAAACAAAAACATAATACACAGTTTTACTTCACTTTTGTTTTAGCTCTTTATCTTAAACACAATTTTCTACTCATAAAATGATTAGATATACTGAATTATATAACCTCCTTTCTTTGATTTTAAATGTTCAAACATTTTTTCTTTGAATAATATCTTTGCTGTTTGCCTATACATGTATTTTTACTTTTATGCTACTAAACATCTCTTGAATTATTAACCATGAGAAAAGAAAGAGAAAAATGTTTATATAATTGAAGCACCTTGCTCAAGGCCATACAAGTAAGTAGCTAGCAATATTTTTTATTTTTATATTAAGCCTCATGGGTGTTTTAATTCACACCATTCCAGGAATTTGATTGGTATATGTTTTTTAATCTATGGATATAATTAAAGGCTAAAAATCTCTTGAGTACTAAGTCAAGGACAAGAAAGTGCTAATATAAAAATCAATGAATAGGTCTGAGAGGTAAAATTAACCCAATATTTCTTTTTGTTAATTAAGGTAATATATAGGACAATGAACTTGAATATTGAATGGCATTAATTCTTACTTACTTTTAATGTTTGAGAGCTGATAGGACACTAGTGACTGTTTTGCTGAGGTAATTATAGCTGATGCTGAGTTACTCCTCACTGATTGATATGTGTTATCTGGGACAGCTGAAGAACACAAGGACAAAGGCAGTCATTGATTAACTGTCACTTCATTCAGGCAGCCTATGAAAGAATGAATTGCATTATCTCTTCATCGAGTTGATGTGACCGAACTGATCACAAAGTAAGAGTGGTTCTAACTTATAATACACTAAATGAACAGGTATTAATGGTGAGGTATATTGATCTACTAACAAAGCAGAGTAAAACTGAAGAAATTATTATGGTTAAATAAGGAAACTGAAGAGGACAAATGAAGATTACATATTAACACTTAAGGTTCAAGGATATCAAGGTAAATTAAGACATTATATTCGTCACATTACAGAGCAATTGACCAAAAACAAAATATAAGGATTTTCCATTACTTTTAATGTTTGACTATAAGGTGTACTTCATAATTACAAATGGAAAATAAAGTATAAACATTAATAGTGCAACTTGCTTTTAAAAAAGTAATAGTAATTATATTTGGTCAATGAAAATATTTAAAATGGGATAATATTTAAAATATAGAAGCAATTATAAATATATATTTAAAGACATTCATTTTCAGTGAAGATATGTTAAAGTATATAGCTAAGGTTTCTCTAACATATGGAAAATATTTCTTAAATATTGACATTTAAAAACAAACTTCTTCCAATTTTAATCAGATTTTAAAAGGATACCATTATAAATATGAAGATATCCATTGCCAGAGATTTTGTTAATTAAACTGAATGAGTCTCATGAAATATTGTTGAGCTTATGTTTAAGGAAATAGCCTTATTCATTTCTTCTACTTAATTGAATGAAAATAGGACATCTTTGTCTATTTTGTGATACTATAAACTGGAAGAACCAAAGTTAACATAGAAATGAAAAATCCTGTACAAGCTATTTATTGATGAACATGACTGGTGAAAGTAGTAATTTCAGAGATAAATAGGACAGAGATGCAAGAACAGTAGGATTTGGGCAAAACTCCTTCTACTAACAGAGGTAATAGAGAGGTATAATGGAAGTCACGTGGATAACCTAGATCTCAACATCAAGGAAAAGAACTGTATAAGTAAAATAAATGCTATTCAAGCAAGGGGAACTGTGTCCAGGTTCCAAAACCCACATAAAAATCAGACATATGCCTATAAACCCAGCACTGAGAGGACTCCTGGTGCCCAGTGGGCAGCCAGTACAACTGGAATTCTGAGCTTCCGGTTTTTGTTTTTGTTTTTGTTTTTATTTTTTTGAGAGACCACTGCAACCCTGATACCAAAACCTCATAAAGATGCAAGAAAGAAAAAAAAAGAAGTTCAGACCAATTTCCCTTATGAATGTAGAAGTAAAAATTCTCAATAAATTATTTGCTTTGTTTTTTTGGTTTTTCGAGACAGGGTTTCTTTGTGTAGATTTGTGCCTTTCCTGGAACTTGCTTTGTAGACCAGGCTGGCCTCGAACTCACAGAGATCCACCTGCCTTTGCCTCCCGAGTGCTGGGATTAAAGGCGTGCACCACCGCTGCCCGGCTCAATAAATTATTTGCAAAGTTAATCCAAGAAAACATCAATAAGATCATTCACCATGGTGAAGGAGGATTCATCCTAGAGATAGAGGCATGGTTCAACATATATAGATTGATAAACGTACAAACTGGAAAGGAAGAAGTCAAGGAAACTTTATTTGAAGGTGATAAGAAAGCATGAGTAATCAACTATCAAAATTCCAACAGTAAACACCTACAGCTGATAAACACTTTCAGCAAAATAGCTGGATACAATATTAACAAAAAAAATCAGTAGGTCTCTTCTATACAAATGAAAAACTAACTGAGAAAGAAATTGGAAAGAAGGGAATCACATTTTCAATTTGGCCTCAAATAATATAAAGTACCTTGGGGTAACTCTAAGTGAGCAACTAAAAAGACTTTTATGATAAAAGCATTAAGACATTGAAGAAAGATATCAGAAGAAATGGAAAATTATTTCAGATGATATCATGATCTCCCATGCTCAGGGACTACTAGGATTAATACAAAAAAAAAATGACCATATTAACAAAAGCAATCTACAGATTCAAGACAATCCCCATCAAAATTCCATTACAATGCTTACAGACCTTGAAAGAACAATACTCAACCTCAAAAGGAAACATGAAAAAAAAAAAAAAAAACAGGATTTTTAAAGCAATCCTGAACAACAAAAGAACTGCTGAGGGTATCACCATCCCAGATTTCAAGTTATGCTACAGATCTATAGTATAAAAATGGCATGGTATCAGCAGAAAACAGACAACACTAATCACTGGAATCAAACTGGGGGCTCAGACTTAAATCCACACACTGAAAATCACCTCATTTTTTTTTATTAAGTATATAGAAATATGGAGAAGAAAGGCAACATGTTCATCAAATGGTGCTGGTCAAACTTGAGGGCTGCATGTAGAAGAATCCAAACAGATCCAAACTTATCTTCCTTCACAAAACTCAACTCCAAGTGTCTCAAAGGCCTCAACATAAGACCAGATATACTGAACCTAATAGAAGAAAAAGCGGGAGATCGCCTTAAACACATTGGTGTAGGAAAAGACTTTCTGAACAGAACATTGACAGTGCAGGCACTAAGATCAACCGTTAATAAGTGGGACCTCATGAAGCTTGAAAAGCTTCTACATGACAAAGGACACCAGCATTTGGACAAAGTATCAACCTATAGAATCAGAAAACATTTTTAACTTGCTACATAGATGACAGATGTGGTGAACACAAAAATACTAGAGATCAAAAATATAATCCAATCAAAAAACGAGATAAAGATCTAAACAGAGACTTTCCAAAAGAGGGAGTTCAAGGAAACTCAAATAGTGGAGTAATAAAGAAATGTTCAACATCCATAGCCATCAAAAAATGCAAATCAAAAAATTTTGAGATTTTTGTCTTACACCTGTCTCAAGAGTTAACAACACATATGATAGCTCATGTTGGTAAGGATATAGACTAAAAGGAACTCTCATCCATTGCTAATGGAACTGGAAACTTGTACAGCCAGTGTGAATATGGAATATGGGAATCAATCTACTTTAAGACCCAGGAATACTGTTCTTTTGCATATACTTCATTTTACTACAGAGGCACTTGCTCAGTCATGTTCACTACTTCTCTATTCACAATAGTCAGACTTTGGAAAGAACCTAAATCCAACCTAAGAATGGATAAATAGAATATGATACATTTACACAATAGAGTATTACTAGACCATTAAAACAGCAAAATCATACATTTCATTGGTAAGTGAATGGGACTAGAAAAAAAATCATCCTTAGTGAGGGATCCCAGATCCAGAAAGATAAAACGATATGTATTTACTTTTTTTTTCTTTTTTTAAGATTTATTTATTTATTATGTATACAGCATGTATGACTACAGGCCAGAAGAGGGCACCAGATCCCATTACAGATGGTTGTGAGCCACCATGTGGTTCCTGGGAAATGAACTCAGGACCTCTGGAAGAGCAGTCAGTGCTCTTAACCTCTGAGCCATCTCTCTAGCAAGTATTTACTTATATATGAAGATTAGTGTTAAGTCAATGATAATAAAGCTGCAATTTGTAGAACCCAGAGGCTAAGTATAGTCTAAGGGACTAGTGTATATTAGATGGATCTGGTTAGGAAAGGGAACTGGATTTACTAGTTGTGGATGGATGGAGAGTGGTGGGGATAGTAGGAGAGGTGGACAAGAGAGAGAATATGAAGACACACAGCTAAAGTAAAGAGTCGTTCGAGGGATAGCCTGGAAACTTAATTTAGTAGAAGCTTTTATATATATATATATATATATATATATATATATATATATATATATATATATATGTATATATATATGTATATATATATGTATATGTATATATGTGTGTGTGTACACACATACATACATGCATGAATATATGTATATGTACATATACATGTGTGTGCGTGTTTGTGTGTGTGTGTGTGTGTGTGTGTGTGTGTGTGTGTGTGTGTGCGGGCATATTTGAAGGTTACCTAAATGAAATTGCCAAATAATGCTGGAGACAGAGACCCTACCGGCCTTCTCTTTTCACCAAATAAAACTTCCAGTACCAGGATTGGGTTGTTGGCCAAAGGGGTTCCACGGCAGTCCCCAAACTACCCAAACTGTTGCCAAGACTGTAGATTGCTCTCCAAACACTGTTGAAAATGACACATTGCTGAAGACAACATCTACACAGCTCCTTGAATATGGAGAAGTCTATCTGGCATCTATATAGTGCCCTCACCCACCCCACATTCTAGCATCTTAGGTACAGAAAGGTACTTGGCAAGACAGCAAAAGGAAAACACAAACACCAAACCAGCCACAAACCCTCTGATACAATGGTGTCCTGCTTGCAAGATAAGCTAGGACAACAGTGGCACAAAGCTTTTGGAAGTCATCAAACTACTGATGTGACTTAAGGCCCATTCCAAGGGAACCCATACCTGACAGTGTTCAGGTGACAAAAAAAAAAAAAAAAAAAAATCTGAGATTAGATAGCCCAGGGATCTACAAGTGAAACTAAATACTGTTGTTCTGAAAAAAAAAAAAAAAAAAAAAAAAAAAAAAAAAAAAAAAAAAAAAAAAAAAAAAAAAAAAAAAAAAAACAACCAAAACCCAAATAATAAAAAAAATACCAATAAAATGACTCCTAGTAACATTCTGCTGCACTCATAGATCACTGCCTTATGCAGTCATCATTAGAGAATCTTCCTCTTGAAACAGATGGGAACAAATACAGAAACTCATGCAGTGGATAGCTTTTTGAGCCATGTCCTGAAGCACTGTCCCTAGTGAGGCAGCTGTAACTGTTACACCTGCCTATGACTCTGAGGGTCTGCCCTGGGGCAGGACCACTGAGGACCCTTAAGACTGGGGGTGCAAGTAAGCCCCCTATTCTTGGCTACCTTGTGGTTCTGGAAGCTGAGATCTTGGACCAAGTCATTCACATGGGACATATCTCAGCTTTCCTGGACTCTACAACAAATCTGTGGTAGTGAGTTTACTCCCAGACAAATTCCTTCGATCATTAAATAGACTCCATGGATTAATCCCAATAAACTCATAGACAAGCATGTACAGAGTGAGAGACCTTAGAACATTCAATTCTAAGTGGGGTTTCTCCATCAAATCCCTCTGCTTATGATTTAGAAGGTAGAAGTAATAGAAGAGTCAGTGGGGATCGAGGGAATCAAGAAAACAAGGCTCTTTAAATCAAAATAATCAAAAGGTTTTTGAACTCATAGAGACTGGGGCAGCATGCACCAGGCCTGAACAGGTCTCCACCAGGAACTTTATGAATAGTTTATGTCTTTCAGTTTATTGTTCTTATGGGATTACTGACTATGAACAAGTGGGTCTTTCTTTCATGTCCCTTCCCTCAGGCTTTGTTTCTTCAGTTTATTTTCTTCAATTCCAATATATTGTATTATATTATGATATAATTTATTATAACCACTTAAAAGCCTATTTGCTTTCTAATGAGAATGAGAGACAGAAAGGGAGTGGATCTGGCAAGAAGAAATGGTGGGAGGAAAAGCCATAATTAAGATATATTATGTAAGAAAAAATGCATTTTTCAATACAAGGAAAACAAATATTGAAGAAAAGTTATCTTTAAAAATGTAAAACAAAAACCTTGAGTAAAGACATCCTGATGTCAACCTCTGGCTTTCAAACATGATTGAATGGGAGAGTCAATTCTCACAGGTGAACATTCTTACACTCAGATATATGCAATTCCACCTCTCTCTCTCTCTCTCTCTCTCTCTCTCTCTCTCTCTCTCTCTCTCACACACACACACACACACACACACACACACACACACACACACACACACACATACACATGCACACGCATACACACACACACACACACACACACACAATTTAAAAGTCACTTTTCTAAATTTGGCTTAGTTTAAGACAAGAAAGCTTGGTTTTCAAAACTAGAAGCAGGAACAGATTCAGTGAGATATATATCCCCAGCCTACCCCATGTCTCTGTGCATGCAGGTAGGGCAGTCCTAGAGCCAAAGGTTTGTTTGACAGTGGATATTCCTGATATAAGTCAGATAATTATAAATCCCAGAAAATTAGGAAGTCAGTTCACAGGGATGTGGGCAGTGATCAGAGTGGAGTGCTAATAGTATTCACCACACATATCACATATTTGACTATAAGGCATGTTTTGCTGTATTTCTTAAGAGCAAACCCCAATCTATTGCAAAATTGAGGAAAATATGATAGATGTTTAGAGCTCAATCTCTTGTGCTATATATCAGAAAGTATTCAAAGAATGAACCTTGGATAATTATTTTTAATGTGGCAGATTCTCTGTAATTTCTATTTCTATTATTCTGGAAAAAATCAATAGAGAATTATAGGGATAAAACAAGGACACTGGATTTCATACATCGTTTGTTGAATGGTTTGTGAATAGTCATTCACTTTTGTACTTGGTGCTAGGCATGCATCACCAGGAAAAATAATGGAGAAGAAATTAGTGGGTCTTCAAAGGCAAAAATATTTGGAACAGAAAAGGACAAGGTAATACCAATGCTGGTCATTCACTAGCTCCAAGACTTAAACCTGAGCTGGAATTTGAACTCAAGAGAAGATTTTAATGTAAGTGATGGGTTTGAGCTATGGAGAACCTGCAGAACTTGCAATTGAATTAAGGATGCACCTTCTTGGGTGTAGAAAATGAAGATGAATGTTTACAGCAGGAGCTGTAGTAGTGAGTCATATGGCTGCTGCCCATTCTACTATGACATTACAGAAAGTTCTAAAGATCAAATGTTCACATAATTGAACTACCTCATACCAAAGAATTGATGGTTTTTGTCATATTTAAAACTTCATGTAAATTATCTCTGTGGCCAACATGATTGCTAGGATTGAAGCATTTGACATAATACATCATGGGTAAATTGTCTCGGTATAGGTTTAAAAACAGCTTATTTAAGTTAAACCTATCTGAGCTTTAAAAGAACAAGCACATAATTTCTCATAGAACAAAAAAAGATATAAATTATATATCTCAATGCAGAAATTATTAAGTTTATATTAATTAGCATTAATATAGAAGTAGTTACAACTGTAAAGGAAGATTAGGTATGCTTTTGTAGTGTGAACTGTGGAAGCCACATTATTCTTCTTTAAAAAAAAAAATACTGCCAGGAATTTACTATAGTGACCCTAGCTAAGACTCCTGATAATGGGGAATGTGGATCTTGAATTGTCAATCTCGTGTAACCGGGCAAAGACTTCCAGTGGAGGGACTAGATCACTAACCCAACCACAAAACCTTCGGCCTACAATTCATACTGCCTACAACCTGTAAAAATGGCACAGTAGATGTAAAGCAAAGGATAACCAGGCTACAATCCACAGCCTTAAAGAAACCAGGTGACAAGGAGGACCCTGGGAAGGGAAATAAATGACATCTTCTGTATAAACTGGGGACAGGGGAAAGGGGTAGAGGGGAGGGAATGGGAACATGAGGGATTGGGATGGTCAAATTGGGGGAGGATGGAGAGAGCACCCAACAAACGAGGTATCTTGATAGACAGTGCCATTTGAGGGTTAGGGAAAAACCTGGTGCCAGGGAAACTCCCAGGAATCCACAAAGTTGATCCCAGCTAAGACTCTTAGCAATAGTGGAGAGAGTGCCCGAACTGGCTTTCTCCTGTGTTCTGACTGGTGACTACCCTCATTGTCATCAGAATCTTCATCCAGTAACTGATGGAAGCAGATGCATAGATCCACAGCCAAGCAATGAGCAGAGCTAGTGGAGTCCTGTTGAAGAGAGGGAGGAAGGATTTTAAGGAACCAGGGGGATCAAGATCATGATGAAGAAACCCACAGAGGCAGCTGACCCGAGCTTGTGGTAGCTCAGGAATTCAACAGCTAGGGAACCTACATGGGACCAACCTGGGCCCTTTGCATGTGGGTGACAGTTGTGTAGCTTGGTCTTATTGTGGGGCCTCTAATAGTGGGACCAGAATCTGTCCTTGGTCCATGAGCTATGGTGGAAAGCCTCACTGAGACTTGGTACAGAGGGGAGGATCTCAGTCCTGTCTCAACTTGATGCGCCATGTGTTGTTGACTCCCATGAGAGACCTTACCCTTTCTAAGGAGTGGATGTTGGGGTGGGGTTAGAAACGAGGTGGCGGGAAGGAATAGAAGGAGAGGAATGAGGGGAAACTGTTGGTATATAAAATAAATTTTAAAAATTAAAAAAAAAGAAATTGTGAGAGTGGCCGACTAATGAAGGGCCTGGCTTGAGAACCATGCTCTGAGAGGGAGCTCCGCCCTGAGGACCGGTACCAGAGGGAGGATACCCCAGAGACCTAGGATAGAAACAGACACGACTGTCAAAAAACATCAATGAAAGAACTTCTAATTATGTTCTGCTATTCTCCCAGATTTGTGCCCACCCCTAACTGTCATCAGAAAGGCTTCACCCCACAACTGATAGGAACAGATGCAGAGACTCATGGCCAAACACTAGGCAGAGCTCCAAGAAGCTTGTGGAGGAGGATGGGGGAAACGGTAAAGGGGAGGTGGGGAGAAGGGAATTGAAAGGAGGGGAGGGAGGGGAAACTTTGGTTGGGATGTAAAATCATCAAAAATAATAAACTTAAGAAAATCACATTTCAGCTGGAGAGATGGCTCAGGGGTTAAAAGTACTCTCTGGCTCTCGCAGAGGACTCAGGTTCAATTCCCACATCAGGTAACTCACAACTGTCTGTACCTCCAGCTCCAAGAGATCTGACACTTTCTTCTCATCTCTGCAGACACCTGCACTGATATGTACACACCTACACACAGACACACACATACACACAGACACAGACACACACATACACACACACACACATATTAAAAAAAAAAAAGAAAATCACATTTCAACATCATTATCTCCCTTTATCCTTGTTCCATAAATAGGCATACCATTGATTTATTTTGCTTTTGGTCTTATTGTGCATATATGCATGTGAGCATATCACCACATTTCAGGAATCACAGTTATGACCTTCAGGCCTGTGATAGCACAAAAAAATTGTGTGTGTGTGTGTGTGTGTGTGTGTGTGTGTGTGTGTGTGTGTGTAGTAGTAGTAGCTGAAGTTTTCCTGTGTCCCGGCCTGCCAGCAGTTGGGACAAATCTCTCCCACTTGTGTCCCCCAAGTAAACACACAGAGACTTACATTACTTATAAACTGTATGACCGTGGCAGGCTGTTTGTTATCTGTTCTTATATCTTAAATTAACCCATTTTTACAAATCTATACCTTGCCATGTGGGTCGTGGCTTACTGGTATCTTATATTACGCTTCTCCTCATGGTAGCTGTCAGCGTCTCCATGCCTCAGCCTTCCACCTCCCGGAATTCTCCTCTCTCCATATCCCGCCTACATTATACTTTCTGCTTGGCTACTGGCCAATCAGCATTTTATTTATCAGTCAATCAGAGCAACACATTCACAGCATCCCCAGCTATATATATATATATATATATATATATATATATATATATATATATATATATATACATACATGTGTGTATATATATATGAGAAGTTGTAGAATGAATGGAGAATAAATCAGAGTCACTACTATTCCAAAAACAGATATAAAAGTTTTCCTTGAAAATGTACAGTCATTTAAAAGATGAAGTGACTTTAAGTGTGTCCAGAACTGGGAAGAAAAGGGAAACTTCCTTCAAAGTAGTTCCAGTAACTCGGCTGAAGTTATAGTAGTCACATGTTGTCATTTTTCTCTAATACTCCAACTTGTATGTGTGTGTTGAACATAGGTAGCTTAAGAGTGTGCTTGTAGAGAGAAGAGGTATTCTATATGCAAAAGGGGTCTCAAGATCATGATGGGGAAAGTACAGAGACAACCAAACCAAGCTACTGGGGACTCATGAACTTTAGAACAACAACTGTGGAGCCTGCATGGGACTGGACTAGGCCCTCTGCATAAGCAAGACAGTTTTGTATCTTGATCTGCTTAAGGGGTCCCTGGCAGTAGGATCAGGATCCATCTCTGTTCCATGAGCTGGCTTTTTGGAGCCCATTACTATGGTGGGATACCTTGTACAACCTTGATGTATGGGGAGAGGTGTGGATCTGCCTCCACTGAATGTACCAGGCTCTGTTGCCTCCCCGTGGGAAGCCTTACTTTGTCTGAGGAGGAAATGGGGGCATGGGAGGAGGGAAGAGGGGGATCTGTGATTGGTATATAAAATGAATAAAACAATTTCTTAATAAAAAAGCATACACTAGTTTTAAAAATTGTGCTTGTTTAATACATGGGTTTCAATAAAAGTGGAAAGGTTGATTACATATAAGATTTATTTTAACCAATGTAGTACATTGTTTTTGTTACATCTACATTAATAAAGATATAAATACAACCAAGTCTAGTTAGTGTGGCCTGTACATTTGTTCTTAGGGTACCAATTGGTGTTAGTTAACCAATTAGGGAGCTTATTGCGTGAAAAAAAATCTCAGTCTCTACATCTAGACTGTAAAAGATAAAAAATATAAAAAATCTGAATTTCATAACCATATATAGATAGTTTCTAACATGCTTCTTTGTGGATTTGTTAAAGTAGTCACTACTGACATTTCCTAGTTATGAAATAAAGTATCTTAAAAGCCTTGGGCTTTCTTCTAATTAGTGTTGTGTTTTCCATAATGAGAGACTGTCACAGTTAATATTTAAATAGACAAAAATTTCAAGATATATTGAAGGCAATTCTTGGTAAATAATTTTGATAATTTTGCAATTATATGAATTTTAATCTCTGCATATGCTTTATTTAATCAAAATAAGAACATTTTGAAAGATTGTGTATGTTGTTTCTAATGTTTTACACTTGTGTATTCAACATCATTATATTTCAAATGTAGGCAGCAATTTCTATGAACTCAGACTGATGAGGTAGCTAAACATTTTTCACTGCATTCCTCTCATAACTGCTAGCAAAGTTCCTATAAATCAATCAATCTTTACAAAACATATAAATTTAAGAATATTGAAAAGAATCAAAACTCCCTTAACACTATTCTTTTATTACATAAGAAAGATTCCTACAAGGTTGAATCCTGTAGTCTCTTTAGTAAGGTGTATATAAGCTTATATAAGATAATGCAGACATATTTCAGGATATATTTTCTGAAAATTTAAAGAAGCAGCACAGAGAAAATCTGCACTGTGTATAAATGAGACATAGCAAAATATTTGCACAATTGTATATATACGTGTGTATTAAGAAAAATATGAGACATCACTCATCAGCATAATTAAACATAATGTAGCAAATAAAATCAGTAACATTTTTATGAATTTTAAAATATAATGCTTTTTGCTAAGTAGCAACATATTTATCGCCTCTCAAAAATATTGTTATTGTATTTAAATTACTAGTATGTTTCAAAATACAGGTGTAGCCGGGCGGTGGTGGTGCACGCCTTTAATCCCAGCACTTGGGAGGCAGAGCCAGGCGGATCTCTGTGAGTTCGAGGCCAGCCTGGGCTACCAAATGAGTTCCAGGAAAGCTGTAAAGCTACACAGAAAAACCCTGTCTGAAAAAAGCCAAAATAAATAAATAAAAATACAGGTGTAAGCTTCTCTGGGCATTGATATCCTCAGTATATAAAGGTTACTATGACAAATTTTCTGGTGGAATAAGCAGACTGGACAGGTTTGCATATACTGACTCTAATCCATAGCAGGGTGTACAGAATGAGTAATAGCTAGTTTTGGTCATTTGGAAATGAGATAAATTGAAGAAGAAATATAAAGATCATTGAGACATGATTTATAAGACAGGCCATGGGAATGTGATAAGAGGCAAAGAAAAATAAATCTGTTGAGTTTTATCTATTTTGGGTGACATATTTAGTCTTCACAGAAACACTAAAATGAAAATATTGTTAGTATATTTTTTTAAAATATTTGAAAATAGTATCTTATTTGATAATTCATGTAAAATTCCTAATAATAAACAAACTTGATCTCTGGAGCCAAAGCAATTCTTTTGCCAATGCATAAAATCCTTTACAACCCTAACACTCTCAGATGATGTGAACCCACTTTAAGCCCTAACCCACTGCTGCCATACTAAATATAAGATTTATATACAAAATTGAATCTATATCATAATTATGTGATATTTTCAACATTAAATATTGTGATAAGAACAATGCCAGATTTCCATAATAATAGAGAGATAACACATTTAATCAAGGCTTCTTCTGTCATCAATGCACACTGTACATTAAATAACAATGAAAAACAGTAGACCACATGATAATTTATAGAAATCCTTGTACTATTGATGTCAATTAAAATTACATCTCACAAGAAAGATGAAAGATACAGTAATTTAAAAGTCAAAACACGGTGTATAAAAAGGCAGGGTAAAATATCCAAATGCTTCACTAAGGAATTACACTTGGGAAATTTTGATCTGTCTCACATGACGTACTTTATAAATGTCATGTACTGTTAGAGATGCGACAGTGAATAAAATGATGAAGTAATACAAATGAAAAATATCAGCCTCAACTCAGCAGTAGTAAGTACGCAATCTGGAACGCCAGATGGAAAATTAGCTGCAATTCAATTATCTGTATTAAAATGACTCACAGGTGCAATTGAAAAAGATACAACATGAAGAAGAGAAAGTGACCATATGTAGCTGTTAAAGAAAGGTTTGTCAATGCAAAGTGAATGATTGTTGCACGTGAAGCATTTGTTTTGTCATGGGAGATGTTTATGCATATGATTCTAGTCTCATATCGTATTGCTTTGCAGAAAAGGCTGTTTTGGTAAATTTATAATCTTCTGTTTTGTAACCCATATAGATTTCAGACAAGAAAATAATATTTTAGTACAACGCAAATTTGTTTTTCCTTTATATTCAAGTTAAATGATATGCTGGATAAACAACTTTGGGAGGAGAAAAAAAAAAAAGGCCTGGATTATAAACTATAGAACATGACAGGGAGCATTAGAGACTTCTGGAATTAGAATATTAGGTTGAAGCAGTGATGAGATACTCATGTTGCCTTTTAGATAGGAGGGAATTAATGTAACTAAATGTTTCCTGCTACAGTACAGTGTTTAGAAAAAGCAGCAGCGCTATGGTTAAGTAAAATGTATGATTCGAAGGAATATTCAAGGGCAGTTTCAAAGTAATGATTGCACTGTAGCTGCTCATTTACTGTGGATAAGCATTTCCAGTTCTGGGAAACTATACATCAGAAGTCTGTTTAATTGCCCACAGTGATAAGGTGATAGAGACTCAGAGGTGTTCAATGTAACATTATTTATGGTAGGAAAAGATAAAATATCCTGGCTATCTCCTTGTATTAGTGGGTGTTCAAAAATGGAACTAACAGAAAATTACACTCTAAAGAAGATGAAAAGAAAATAATGCATTATGGCTAAGATATTATAGCCTATCTCCTTTCCAAACTGTGGTGAAACTTCTTCCTATACAGTGATGTTATGAGTTCACTGACTGATCCATCACCATGAATGCAAATCATACAGACATGTAAGAACAATTTAAATTACTAATTTAAATGACTCAGTTACACAATTAGGCACAAGTCGCTATGCATTAGTTACCCATCTGTCTGTATTTTATTATTACTATGGATCAGATACATGCTATGATGCTTTGATATAAAACTGAAAAGAATACCACAGTCAGTCCTCAACTAGTTCAAGCAAGATTAACTGATATCTTAGAAATTTCCAGAATACAATCCATACAATGTAACTAACAGCATTATGCATGTTAGCATCTTGATTTTCATTAAATATAACTGTGTTTCTGACCAACATGGTCTTACCTACTCCACTCATTTCTTTATGAGACCACTGTTCTTTCTACATTGGAATATTCAATTACTTTAGATTCTCTTATAAATGAAACTATGTGCATACATGTCCAAAAGATAAATCAAGTCACACATACATGTGCTATTTCTATGTATCATTTAACAGTTGTATGTTAATAAGACGTGATTATTGATCCATGAGAATAAACCAAACCTTATATTTTATTATTTCTTTTTTTGAGATCATAACATAATTACATCACTTTCTCCTCCATTTTGTTTTCTCCCATATGTCTCTGCTTGCTTGCATTTAAATTCACAACATCTTTTTTATTAATTATTGTTACACATATATGTATATTATAAGAATATACATGCAAATTCCTAAATACATAAAGACAACTTGCTTAGCCAGTATAATATGATTTTATTTATTTTTCATGGCTATATATTTGGTATTGGATAATCAATTGCTATGCTCTTCCTTAGGGAAGACACTTTCCCCACTTCTTAGCATTTCTTGGTTGTTTGTATTTCTCTGAGTGTATCTGAGGTCTTCTGGTCTTTTACTCTCTGCTTTAGCATTCTATTGCTGTTTGTTCTTGTTCAGTTTGTGTTCAATCACTCATGTTGATGAAATTTTATGACTGCAGTTTCCTGCAATGCTAGGAGAGCAATCTCACAGCAAACCCGCTGATTCTCTGGCTCTTACGAACTATCCCTGACCCCACCCCATTTCTATGATGTTCTCTGAGCCTTAGTTAGGAGAATTGTTATAGAGATGGATCCTTTTGGATTAGGCTTTGCAACTCTGATTTTTTTTTATTGGTTGTCACTTCTGTAATAATCTTTGTTGAAATGAAAAGTTCCCTGGATGGAGAATAAAAAGTATAAGTATATACTGTGATTATGAGACCAAATATTTCTAATGTAATTGGGGATATTCAGTTAAAGTGACAGTTGTAGGTTCCCCTCCAATGTCCATGACTTCACTAACCCTGGGTTACCATGGTTACCAGTACCAACCATGATTTCCCTCTTGTTGGGTGCGTCTTAAGGTCTTAATTCCAATTAGAGAGCTTTTGCTTATAGTCAAAGAATGCATCCCACTACTGCAACCTTAGGTTATCATGCCATGCTGGTCATTGTAAATGAGATATTACAATATCCACTTATGTGGTTATACTTTATGTGGTTATTCATTAATTTAATAGCAAATTACTAGTTAAAACTTGACTTTATCATCTTTTAACATTTTTCATTTGTGAGCAAAATTATAATTTAATTATAAAGTATCAAGTAAAGAAAAAGTGAACATTATCTGTACAGATCTTGAAAATTTATATGAATTTGAAGAACTATAACTGTAGTATCAATTTGATTGTCTAAACAATTAAAAGTATGACTGCCATAAAAATAGTTTGCAGTCTTCTACATGTTGACATCCAGTTATGCCAGCACCATTTGTTGAAGATGCTTTATTTTTTCCATTGTATAGTTTTGGCTTCTTTGTCAAAAATTAGGTGTTCATACATGTGCGGATTAATGTCAGGGTCTTCACTTCTATTCCATTGGTCCACATGTTGAGTTTTATGCCAGGTCCAAGCTGTTTTTATTACTGTAGCTCTATAGTAGAGCTTGAAGTCAGGGATTGTGATGCCTCCAGAGGTTGTTTTATTGTACAGGATTCTTTTGGCTCTCCTGGGTTTTTTGTTTCTCCATATGAAGTTTAGTACTGTTCTTTCCAGGTCTGTGAAGAATTGTGTTGGTATTTTGATGGGGATTGTATTGAATCTGTAGATTGTTTTTGGCAAGATTGCCATTTTTACTATGTTAATCCTACCTATCCATGAGCATGGGAAATCTTTCCATTTTCTGATAACTTCTTCAATTTCTTTCTTCAGGGACTTAAAGTTCTTGTCATACAGATCCTTCGATTACTTAATTAGAGTTACCCCAAAGTATTTTATATTATTCATGGCTATTGTAAAGGGTGATGTTTCTTTGATTTCTTTCTCAGCCCATTTGGCATTTGTATATAGGAGGGCTACTGATTTTTTTTTTTGAGTTAATCTTGTATTCTGCCACATTACTGAAGGTGTTTATCAGCTGTTAGAGTTCCTTGGTCGAATTTTTAGGGTTACTTATGTATACTATCATGTCATCTGCAAATAGTAAAAGTTTGACTTCCTCCTTTCCAATTTGTATCCACTTATTCTCCTTCTGTTGTCTTATTGCTCTAGCTAGAACTTCAAGTATTATATTGAATAAATATGCAGAGAGCAGACAGCCTTGTCTTGTTCCTGATTTTAGTGGAATTGCTTTGAGTTTCTCTCCATTTAATTTGATGTTGGCTGTTGGCTTGCTGTAAATTGCCTTTATTGTGTTTAGGTATGTTCCCTGTATTCCTGAACTCTCCAAGACCTTTATCATGAAGGGGTGTTGGATTTTTTCAAAGGCCTTTTCAGCATCTAATGAAATGATCATGTGGTTTTTTTTTTTTCTTTCTGTTTGTTTACATGGTGTATTACATAGACAGATTTTCTGATGTTTAACCAACCTTGCATCTCTGGGATAGTAAATAGAATAAAAGAAAATATAAGCACCTTTCTTTGCTTTCCAGGAGCTTGTATTGTAAGGACATACAAATTAATAGTAAAACATCTAAAACACATAGTAACTGAGAGGGCAACATGGGCTTTGGAGAAAACAAAACACGATGAAAGAACATTTGTAGAAGACATGCCACCACCGCAAACTTTGAGGAGAAGCATGGAATGGCACAGTCAGATAGCATCCAAGGAAGAGAGTTCATGATCAAGTCAGCAAGAGCACAAGGCCTTTACAGAAGCTTGTCTGGCTTAATATTTCCCCAAAGAGCTATAGTATATGAGGTGTGAACTATGTTTAAAAAATTAAAGTAAACAATTTAATCATTGTGTGACTTCTCCAAAACATGAATAGAAAATGGGGATAGCAAGCCATTTCTTCACAGATTTATACATTTCTCCTCAATGTGTAAAGTACTTAGAAAATGGTTCAAAAATGGGAATTCAGGGATAAGAGAACAGTTATTGCAGTTGTGACATTGGAAGGACTGAAGAGGACAAAGTAGAGAAAAAAATGTGAACCTCACAGTGAGGAGCAATTGAAAATGTGGGATTAGCCGGGCGGTGGTGGCGCACGCCTTTAATCCCAGCACTCGGGAGGCAGACCAGGCGGATCTCTGTGAGTTCAAGGCCAGCCTGGGCTACCAAGTGAGTCCCAGGAAAGGCGCAAAGCTGCACAGAGAAACCCTGTCTCGAAAAACCAAAAAAAAAAAAAAAAAAAAAAGAAAGAAAATGTGGGATTAAATTACACTAAATAAGCAAAACAGAGAAGTGAGGAACTGCAGAAATAATCATGCCATACTTCACATATGATGCTTGCAAGGCTGTGAGCACAGGGACACCCTGAAAGGGTTTACCAGGGTATGTGTTTCATTTATAAAGGATGAAGACAGTTCTCTGCATGTGGACCTAGCTTTCCCATGTCCATTGATGTAAGGATTGTCTTGATATTCTGTCCTGATACATTTTTTCTATCTAATAATTCTGCTTTATTGTACATTTCTTTCCCCTTAACTGTGGATTATTCCACTCATAGCACAGTGTTTTAATTATTTTCCTCCTAATTTCTTTGAGAAAGTATGACATGCCTACATTTTTATTAAGTAATATTGTACTGATTTAATATGAGCAGGCATTGAACAAATCACTAGTGAATAAAGTGAGGAAATATCATGATGTCTCATTCAACACTAATGTATTGAGAAATTATCTTCCATACAGACTATGCCATGCACTCTTTTAAAAATATATATTTATTTAAAAACATATTTTAAAATATCTTTTATGATTTGAAAGCAAACATGGGTTTTCTGAATCTGTTGAAATGTTTATTTTAATTTCATTACTCTATTTTGTGCTGAAAGTATGCTGATTTCACATGCTACAACAAATGTTCAGTCCTGAAGCAAATAAATCTAGGGGCTCCAAGTCATCAACAACATTTTTAGGGCTCTTTTCTTCCAAATTTAGACTGAAATTGATCTGTAGTTTTCCTTTTCCTAATGGACTTTTCAGTTTTACAAAATTTACCCAAATATCATTGAAACATTGTTGCCTTGAAAAAAATATTTATTTTCTGTTACCTGGAAAGAATGTTACACATTCAGTTATGCTACAATTGTAGTACATCTAGAATATTAGGAATATATAACAGGTGTGTGTGTGTGTGTGTGTGTGTGTGTGTGTGTGTGTGTGTGTGTATGTGTGTGTATGTGTGTGTATGTGTGTGGTGTGTGATCTATAAGTATGCTATATACATTTGTATATGTGTGGGTACATGAGGCAAACCCGTGTGTGTGTGTGTGTGTGTGTGTGTGTGTGTGTGTGTGTGTGTGTGTATGTGATGTGTGTGTGTGTGTGTGTGTGTGTGTGTGTGTGTGTGTTTGTATAAAATAGGAGGACTGTATGCCTGCCTTATTACCATGGGACAAAAATCTCTCCTAGTACTTGGGGCTGCACTGGTTCGCAGCAAACACTAATAATCCTTTAGTCTCTGTTCCTCACAGTACTGGGGTTACAGGCACAGATGTGTCCTTAAGCTGCTCTGTGAGTGGGTAATGGTTATTTAAGCTAAGGTCCTCATCCCTGCACGGTAAATACTTATCCTTAGAGCCAGCCCCTCAGTCTATGTACTTCAATTTTTGTTCCACAAATTATTCTCTAATATCCCTTTAAGGTCTAACTTATGAATTACTTGAGGTTTTTAACATATCAGAAGGATTTTTCTAAGCATATTTTTGTCACAGATTTTGGTTGAATTCAATTACTCTGCGAAATATATAGATAGATAGATAGATAGATAGATAGATAGATATTATAGATATTATTTTATATTTTTAGACAGTTTCATTCTTAAAATTATGACTTATCTAAATGAATTTCTATGTGAAATTATAAAAAATGTATGAAATGTATTTTTTTGAGTCAATGTTATATAAATATTTTTGGATGAGGTAATAACATTTATTTAATTACTATTTTTGTTGTTACACTTTGGTTTTATTATCCTGATTTTTCCCATTTACATATGTTTTTCCATCATCTAAGTTTTCGATTTCCTAGTCTTAAAATTGTTCTCAGTTGAATGAGGAGGGTTTATATGAGCGAGAATTGTTGAGACCAAGGTTGGATAAAGCACAGGGACAAATAGCCAAATGAATGGAAACACATGAACTATGAACCAATGGCTGAGGGGTCCCCACTGGATCAGGCCCTCTGAATGGATGAGACAGTTGATTGGCTTGATCTGTTTGGGAGGCATCCAGGCAGTGGGACCAGATCTTGTGCTCATTGCATGAGTTGGCTGTTTGAAACCTGGGGCCTATGCAGGATTGTTTGGCTCGGCCTGGGAGGAGGGGACTAGACCTACCTGGACTGAGTCTACCAGGTTGACCTCAGTCTGTGGGGAAGGCTTTGCCCTGGAGGAGATGGGAATGGGGGGGAGTTGGGGGGAAGGTGAGGGGGACGGGAGGGGGGAGAACAAGGGAATCCGTGGCTGATATGTAGAACTGAATTGTATTGCAAAATAAATTAATAAAAAAAAAAAAAAAATTGTTCTCAGTTAACTTGCATTATATAATCATAACTTTTGAATTGTAATCAATTTTTACATGGTACCACAAATTTTTTTCTGGTTTTTAACATGGTTATACTTGAAAAATAAAAACATTCTCCCCTTGTTTGGAACACAAAAATAGATAAATAAACCAAAAGCTAACAAATATTCATGTGCTTTTTAATCAATATATGAGTAGTAGTTATCATGTCTATATACAGAAATAAATTTGGATATAAGTAGAAGCATAGATCAGTAAGTAGCTGTACAAACAGACAGGCAAATAGATAAATGAGATGAATAGACATAATAGAAGTGATAGATGTACTGTAGAAACTAACTGTGATAATGGAAGTAATGGTCTATGTGATGTTGACATAGCAGAACCAGGGATTCGTATGGAGTAATGAATTCAAGTCAAGTCTAAAGACCGGGGAGGTAGGTACTCCCATACCCAGCATTAGAAGACAGTGCTCCAGCATAAGTTGGTACGTAGAGTCCAGTTCTCTGACTTTCACTTCTACCATGAGTGCAGATGAGCCAGTAGATGATTTTTAACTCAGGCTATTAATTCAAATGCTAATTGTTTCTGAAAACCCACTGACAAACAAACTTACAAACTTTGAAATAACAGTATATCAACTGTCTGGTAATTTATTAACCCAGAGAAGCATACTGGTAAAATTAACTAACAAACTATATTATACCTATATGACAAATCCAATGAGTAAGGATTTTTTTTTGTGGGGGGGGATTACAGACATTTTTTTCTTTAAATATCAGTTTTCCAGAAACACTTATACAAATATAATAATATACTTCAGAATATATTGTTAATTGATTTGTACTTTTCTTTTTTTTTTTTTTTTTTTTTGGTTTTTCAAGACAGGGTTTCTCTGTGTAGCTTTGCGCCTTTCCTGGAACTCGCTTTGGAGACCAGGCTGGCCTCGAACTCACAGAGATCCGCCTGGCTCTGCCTCCCGAGTGCTGGGATTAAAGGCGTGCGCCACCACCGCCCGGCCGATTTGTACTTTTCTAATGTCCAGTCAAATATATTGTATCTCTTTTCTTACTAGTTATTACATTTTTTCACATATAATGACTCAGTTATCATTAATAATTATTTTGACTTGGAATATGCGGAATTTCAATCTAAGGCCTTAATTATGTTCCTACAAATTGTTTCTAAAGATAGGCTACTAAAGTGTTATGAGGTAATTGTGGAATTTGGGAAGATTCTTTCTCTGCATTTAATGTTTGCTTTTTCAAAAAGACTTTGTCATACATTATTGTTTCCATTTTTTTTTATTTTATAATTTAATGCAATTTTATATATCAACCACGGATTCTTCTGTCCTCCCTCTCCCCCCCCCACCCTTCCCCCAGCCCACCTCCCATTTCCATCTCCTCCAGGGCAAGGAGTGCCCTGGTGATTCAGCTCATCCAGGCAGATTCAGTTGAGGCAGGTCTAGTCCCCTCCTCCCTTCACCCAGGCTGAGCAAAGTGTTCTTGCATAGGCCCCAGGCTCCACAACAGCCAGCTTATGCACCAAGGACAGGTCCAGGTCCCACTGCCTGGGGGCCTCCCAAACAGATCAAGCTAATCAACTGTCTCACTTATCCAGAGGGCCTGGTCCAGTTCCATGGGGACTCCTCAGCTATTGGTTCATGTATTTCCACTAGTTTGGCTATGTGTCCATGTGCTTTTTCCAATCATGGTCTCAACCTCTCTTGCTCATACAATCCCTCCTCTTTCTCACTGATTGGACTCACAGAGCTCCACCTGGGGCCTGAATGTGGATCTCTGCATCCACTTCCATCAGTCACTGGATGAGAGTTCTACCACAACACTTAGGGTGTTCGGCCATCCAACCATGTGAGTAGGTCAGTTCAGTCTTTCTCTGGACCATTGCCAGTAGTCTATTGTGGAGGTATCTTTGTGGATTTCTTGAGACCTCTCTAGCACTTTGCTTCTTCCTATTCCCATTGGGTCTTCATTTATCATGGTCTCTTTTTCCTTGTTCTCCCTCTCTGTTCTTGATCCAGCTGGGATCTCCTGCTCCCCTAAGTTCTCTTTCCCTCGACCCTTACCCTTCATTACCCCCCCTCAAGAAGAGAATTTTCCTTGATGAGTGTGAGGACTACACTTTTCTTTGGGTATAAGGACAAATATTAAGAATGTAGTTAGGGATCATTGTGTATTTATAATTTCTCCCTCACGTTCTATGACTTCATTAACCCTAGATAGTTGCAGCATCATTTTTTAAAGTGGATAATAATCTATACTTTTACTTTTATGATAATTTTTCAAGATTTCTAAACCATAATTTTATATGTTCCTTCTCTTTTCACTGTTTTTTGGAAGATTTGGGGTATAATGTACGTTATTTATTTATTTATTTATTTATTTATTTTTTTTTTAATTTATTTTAATTTATTTTGCAATACAATTCAGTTCTACATATTGGTCACGGATTCCCTTGTTCTCCCCGCTCCCGTCCCCCTCACCTTCCCCCCAACGCCCCCCCCCCATTTGTGTTGTTTCTTTTTTTTTTTTTTTTTTTTTTTTTCCCCTTTTCTATTTTAATAAAAAGGAAAAAAAAGAAAAAGGTTATAACTAACAAAAGAAAAACTATATACAAAAGTACAATGACTATATACAATATATACAAGTAATAAATGTCTAAACAATGTCTAGTCCATTTGTATTTGACAAATTCAGAGAAAATAATTTCATTATCTATCCTAT